>NW_012107809.1:600873-621590 GCF_000951045.1 Mandrillus leucophaeus | reverse complement strand
GACCCCCCCATCCCGTGCAGAGGCCAGCATCTCCGCCGGACGTCCGCTATTCCACGACCTCGGCCGGGCGTGATGGGGAGCCCTGGCTGCTGTTCCGTCGCGGTTCCCTGCACTCCGGACATCTTCCCTTTTCACCCCAACACCCCACCCTCGCCGAGCCTCTCGACGGCACTGGTTCTCCCTTCAGTCGGGCTCTCAGATCTTCCAAGCTGAGCAATGCGGTGGTTTCTCTTTCGTGCTGCAGAAGAGCCAGCAGGGTCTGCAGGGGACTGGGCTGATTTTTTTTTTTTTTTTTGAAGCTGCTGGAAAAAAGTCAGCAGCAGCATTGCGGTATTGAGTCTACCTCTGGTGCTGCCTTTGCAAAGGCAGCTGGCAGCGAGTCTCACCGGTTCAAAGCCCCGCTGAGCACAACGTCCCAGGGGAGGCTGCTAAAGACGATTCTTTGAGAGCCATAATACCTAGTGATATTAGTAGTTCCGTGTTTGTATGCAGAAATGCCTAAGTTTACTGTGCATTTTTTTGCGGGGTGGAAGGAGGCCGTTTTAAGTGATGGAAAGTGTTTGCTGATGGGAGCATCACTGGGTGACAAAGGGTGCAGAAACCGCAGCAGGTAACCAGAAATTATACCTAAAATTTGCAAAGTGCAGCATACTCGGGGCTTGCAGCTGGCAACACAGTTCTGATAGACTGCACCAGCACCTTTTTTTTTTTCTTTTTTGTAGAACGTTCTCGTAATTGAGAACTTGGAAACGTGCTTTGTAAGGTTAAGTGCAGAATTGTATCCTTTTTAAAGCCTTCCGGTGTTATGTACAACTGATGGGTTGCGGTTTAAGTAAAAGTTATGATATAAGGACCCTGAAATGATTTCTTTGGGAAAAGTAATGGAGCTAAAATAATGTTTTTTTTTTTTTTTTTTTTTGTATTTCACTTAGTTTTAAAGTAGATCTGTAGGTTTCCTACAATAATTGTAAGACTAAAAAGTTTAAAGAGGCACAAGATGACCCATGATTAATTTAACCAAAGTGATAGTCCAGCGGGCGTCTGGAAGTTACGAACAGCTTCTCTGACAAGTGCTCAGAAACTGTATTCTTTAAAGCCAAGCAGTTTCTCTGGGTTCTATGATAGGATATTTACTATTCTAGAGAGAAGAAGGATGTTGGTAAACTTTAAAGGTTTTAGAGGATGTAGAGTATAGAACATAATGATCAGCATGTTTAACTTTACCCTGAAGCATATCAAGCCCTATTAAATGGAACTTGATACATCAAACCTACCAATTGGGTAACTGGGATAAAGTGATTATAAAATAATCAGCATTAGGAGCATAATATAGTTTAAGTGAGAAGATAGGCCAGACAACTTTATGCTTGAATAGTATTTATTCTCCAAATAAAAATGTGGCAAGTAACATAATAGTGAAGAATAGTGAATATTAAGAAAGTTGATAAGACTATAATTTGGAGATTTAATGCCTCATGCAGGAAGGGAAGGAGCAGAAATATTTAGGTTTGTAGAAGATGTAAGAGTGGTTCTGGGTTTCTCTAGTAGAAAAATTTGGTTAATACATAATTGGCTAATGCTCCGTCAAAAAGTAATTGGTAAAAAGGCAAGCAATTCAGAAAATTTAGTATTTACTGACTGTGAATATTTTATACTGTGTAGATCACATTAAGAAAATTGCTCAGATGAAATTTTATTTTAATAAGCTATTTACAATCCTTTTTAAGACTTAAATTTGTCTGTACTTATTTAAGGCATTGGGGGAAAAAGGTGATTCTTACTGGAAAAAAAATCCAGTGTATCACACAAAAGAGTTGTGCCATAGGGCTTTAAAATAAGTTTGCTAGAAGAATACCCTGGAATTATTTCTAATGTTCTTTTACTTTCCTTTCATCAGAATATTGATTTTTAACAAGCTAAACATTTCCACTTAAAGTTTAAATCATAAAACTACACAATATACAAATTAAATTGTTATTTTAATAAGTTTAGTAAATACAGTCAATAGCACTCATATCTTGGTAAAGGTAAATTGAAAATCTGTGATGAAGTTAGAGAATATTGAAAATTTGTTTGAACTATATGGCCTCTATAGGGTTGTTTCCCATTCTTAAGATTGTATGAATAGTGCTTTCTTTTATGGTTCTATTTGTAAATGTTATGCAAAGCCTAGAACCTAATTTATTAGCATTAGTGTACACTTCAGGAAGTAAAACCATAGACTGAATTTACAAAATACTGTGGTGTGGTGTCATATTCTAGGCAGCGTTAATGGATAGAGATGGAGTAGAGCATCAGTAATGAGAACTAAACCTCACGTGAATTTGGAAAATTGAAAATTTTTGAAAGCCTTCTGAGAGAAGAATTGGTGTCTTTGGCTTCTGATTAAAGTTGTGATTTAGCAGTGAGTATTCTTAATAGCTCTGCAAAATGACAACCAAAATCACTTTTCTGTTTTCCTCTCGAGACTGGCATTTTTAATACTTACCTTTAGAGGCTCCATAAGAATTTGCCTTTTACTAATAAAATCTATGAAACTTTCTTTTTCACTGCAGTTTGCCTCTCAAGTGTTTTATTTTAGGGATTTAGTGTACTCTAAGAATAAATTGCCTTTAAATTATCTTGTGTTTATTTGCTCAAATAAACTATTATTGCTCAAAACTATACAAATCATCTAAATAAACAGACACGTTGTCATAATGAATACAGGTTTATATTTTCTTTTCCTTTTTAGATATTACCTTTTCAGAATTCATTGTACAAATGTTTTTGATGAGATGGAACCAATATTCATAACATTGTATGGTAAGGGTTTTAAATGACATATACAGCACTTATGTATTTAGAGCACTTACTTTGAAAGTGATTGAAATTTAAAGCAAGTTAGGGATAGGTGACTGAGAGCTTGGTGATTGTGTTCTAAAGCAGTACTTTAATAACTCAAAACAATACCTTTTTTTTTTTTTTTAATTCTTTGCCTAACAGATTTAGAGTTGATGAATTGATCCCGGTGGGGAGTGACCGATCTCATCCAGATAGGGTCCCTGAGAAATAGCTTATGAAAGCGAAACAGCAACAACAAAATGCCGAATAATTGAAATATTACATTATTTCTTATGGAGTTAATTGTTTCAGAATTTTTAAGAACAAATTTTAACTGAACATATTTGCCTCTATCCTTTTAAAGAAGGAATTAAAGTAACATTCTTTAGTGCCTATATGAAGGTTTTATCTTAACTGTAGTACCATTTCACTGATTTGGCATGTTATTAGAAATATACATATATAAAAACATGTCTCTTAGAAGTATTAAAATCTCAATTAAAGTTTAATACATTCTTAGTTCAACATATAATACCATTTAGAATGGCCACTTTACCCAGTGCTGTTAAACACCTCTGCATTGTGGAGCTTTCATTAATTTAGATGGAAATATCTCAAATTAGCATGATTGTCATTGGGAAAATGTTAAACGGAACTTTTAATGACATCAGTTGTATTCCTTATTTTTTTAAATTAGTAGTTGGTTTGCCTGTGGGATATATGTATTGCTTTCAGTAATATTTTATGAATAACTTACACATGTTAGTGTTTCCATTGTGACCATAGACTCAAAGTAGATTCAGATGGCATGAGAAACCTTTGTTCCTCTTGTGATGTTGCTCTTCCTGAACTTCTAAAGCCATCGTTTGCTGTATCCTCTTTCTCTTTCCCTTTAGTATCATTACCAGTGCTTTTCTTCACCAGTCTTTAGTCATTGCTGTAGTTGTATTATTGTTGCTAACTACAGGATTAAAGAATCTGTTCATATCCATTTGATCTAGTCAATTCTGAACATTTAAGAATTGGTAGTAATCTAATTGGTCTGGAAACATTGCATCCCTTGGTACTCTTAAGACTACCATGGCAGAACTGGCCTCTGTTGGGAATCTCATAGCACAGGAAGAATTCAGAGGGCCAGTTGGAAAAGTGGATCCAAGATTTAGCTTCCTTTTATTCTAAAGGAGGACACAGGATGATTTAGCTTGCCAAAGGCTTGCTTTGTGGCTGAATACATGCTAGTATTTTCAGATTAATTTAGACTCTTTTTGCGTAATGATATCAAGGATTTTTGATAGTGGCCTAATCATTGATGATAATTGCGGTGTGAACACTTTCACAATGATTGTCGGAGATCTGCATTTATGCATTTATGTAATATGATAGTTAATGTATATATTGGCTAAGCTAATAGTAAGACTAACTGCTAATAGTATGGATAGTAAGCCATTTTTTGACATTTACTGGAATTTGGACCTTACCTTGTTAAGATCTACCTAGGAATTTACTTCTGAATTGATGAGGTTTTATTAACTAAATAATTATTAAGCACAAGCAGAATAACACGAAAGAGAAGTGGGAAAGAATTAAACAAAAGAGGAAGATGTAGGTCTGACTGTTTTGGACTCAGACTAGGTAATAATAGGCACATTGATTAAACTATTCCTATGTGTTAGTATTGTGCTAAGTGCGTTTTATATTATACATCACTGTTTTTGATTCTGAGACTAATCCTGTTAGATAGCTACTGTTTTTTTTCCTTCCAACTTTTCTTTTGGATTCATTTTTGATTCCAACTTTTATTTTAGATTCATGTGGCAGGTTCATTGCCTGGGTTTTTTGAATGATATTGAGATTTTAGTCACCAGTGATCCTGTCAGCCAGGTACTTGAGCATGGTACTTAATAGTTTTTCAACCCTTAAGCCCTCCTCCTTACCTCCCCTACAAGTAGTCCTCAGTTTCTATTGTTGCTATCTTCATCTTCATATAGTAGATTAGGAAACATACTGGATGATCTTAAGTAACTTGCCCAAGCTCACATCTAGTAGGTAGCAGAGTTAGAGGTTGTCTAGGGTTTCTCTGATTCCAGCGCTTGGATTCTTAGCAGGTATGTTGTATGCGTCCTTATACAAACAATATGCGATGGATTGTGATTAGACCACAATGGGCTGCAAAGTGTAGGAGAAAGGAAGAGGCTGTTAGAGGACCTGGAGGAGGGCAGGATTTGAGCTGGACCTTGATGTATAGATAGGACTTCTTACGGAGATGAGTGAAAAGGCTTTCTGGGAGGAGACATATCCAAGAATAGGGGGTAAATACTTTTCTTTAGAGTTAAGTATAAGGTATATGTAGAGTAGTGGGGAATGCAAGAAGAAAGAAGGTTGGGGCCAAATTATTAAGAGCTTTACAATTCCCTAGTGTATTCAGCATGTGTCAAAATGTCAGCACATCTAGAACTGGGGTACTCATGTGTATACTGGGAAGAATGGGACACCCAGGACAAATACACATTTTCTTGGCATATGCATTTTATTAGATTATTTGAGAGCTATACAACTAAAGGTTTCTAAATATGCACGTTAGGGAAAATGTACATATATTGTAATTTTTGAGGTAAAGGCATTTTGAACTCAGAGTGTTTTGTTAATAAACTCTTGAAGTTACAAATCTATATCCTGTCATTAGGAGGTGAGGGGCATTGTGGCTTTTGAAGATGAGGGGTGACGTGTCCTTTGTGTTTGAGACAGCCAGTTCTGGGTGGATGGCGATGAGGAGATAACAGAGGTAAGGATGCCAGTTAGGAAACTATTTAGAAGAAGAGGGCTTGAGAATTCTAATTATGTAGTGGCTATGAAAATGTTTAGATGAAATTTTGTAAAATCGACTATATTCTTAGCTTAGAAAGGAATCTGGCTATTTATATGAAGTGTAAGAAATAAAAATTATCTTTAGCATTAAACATACAGAGTTTATAGAATGATTTAAATCAGTATAAGCCCTTGATAAATCCAAGAAGAAACACTGTTTGTGATAGAGAATCTTATTTCAAATGTGCCCATTTCTTAATATAAAGATTAGTTTTTTAAAAAAATGTAATTGGGTGTATGTGATTTACAAAGTTGTTTACAGAAAAACAGTTGCAGATGTCTTTGCCAATTGTTTGATAAGTAAAACCAAAAAACTTTTGATATCTGAAGATAATATATTTGCCATAAAATGCTTATATAAAGCTTTTAGAATTCCATGTGTAAAAAGGATAAGTGTTTCCAGATTGAACTAATGTTAGAAGTCAAGAGTCGAAGGCTCCCCAGACCCCTCAGCTGTGAATAACAATATTTCAGACTAGTGGCATATTACTTATTTCAATATTAACTTCTAAATTTCATTCCTGTGTGAATTTCAAGCTTCATCTACAGATGATGATTTCTATTGCCAAATCTAAATGGTTTGTTCTTTTCTTTATCCATCTAGATCTCTATATTAGTATATGTTGGATATTCAGTCTTTCTTGATGCTTTCTAATTCTACCTTCTGTAACTGTTTTCCTTGACTAGTTTCATTGTTGCTGATTTTAAGGGTGGTTCCCTCTTAAGTCGCTGTTCTCAGCCTCCTGTTCCCCTAGTCTAGCTGAACATTTCCTCCTCGGAGAACTTCATTACTAGGAAAGGTCTAAATTGGGGGTAGGGAACCCCAAGCCAGTGATTGATTTGATTTTTGGCTTTATTTCCTTTGGCCCTTGGTGTGATACAGCACAAGCATCATGGCTGCAGTCCCGAGACTAATTTCCTTTCTTCTGGGCCTTGTCAGCCATATCCTTTAAAGTGAAACAATTTCAGGATTAAGGCTAGGAGCATTTGCAGAATGTTTAATAATGTCTATTCAGTGTTTTCATAAGACAGTGGTAACTCCCCTCCAGTACACACAGGCTGATTGGAGCCACAGAGCCTGGCAGGCGCAGTTTACTTGGACTAACATTCATCTCAGAGCCCAAGTACCTGTATCTGTCCGCGTGTTTCTTTTTGTGTATGAATGTTTTTATGTGTGCTTATGGATCTTGGCCACTGTGTAACTTTTTTTCCTCTAGTCATTTTCACTTTCTCTGCCTCTCTTTGATCTTCCTAAACTTGACATTATATGGAACTGAAACACCTCAAAAACTTTTATTGAATGAAGTGCTGGGATTTTAATTAAAAAAAATGCTTGAAGTGAGTATCTCATTTATGTGATTACAGAATACTAAACAGCCTTATCATAAACAGCCTCATCAAAACCCCCTAGGGTAGTCAAAGTGATTTGTAGTTTCTTAAAATATTCTCAATAAGTAAAAAGTCTTTTTAAACCCTTGTTTGAAGTTTTTGTCTCCTACTCAGCACACTGCAAGTTGCACAGGCCTGTGTTTTCTATTACTGTCTTTTTTATTCTTTTTTAAAAAATCTGATGTTGGATAACTAGATAATCTTAATCCCCCTTCTTTATTCCTATTGTCCAGCAATAAATCTCTAACCTTTTCGTTAATGACATATATGTAATTTTTGCTCTGTTTCCCCAATGCCTTGAACCATTGTTATGTTTAGCTCTTATTTCTGCTTTGCCACACATATTCAGACTCTGTTAATCCTCGCTGTTTCTTTCTTTTGGGTACCACATTAAGAAAGAAAAGCTAAACTGCAATTGTAGGTACCCCTGGCTGTTTTTGAATTGAATTTGCATACCCTCTGATGTTTATTCCGTGTTTGTTTGGGGTTGTACGCTGTAGCTCATGCCTGTAATCCCAGCACTTTTCGAGGCCAAGATGGGCAGATCACTTGAGCCCAGGAGTTCGAGACCAGTCTGGGCAACATGATGAAACCCCATCTCCTCAAAAAATACAAAAAAATTAGCTGGGCGTGGTGATGTGCCCCTGTATTCCTGGCTACTCAGGAGGCTGAAATGGGAGAATCAGGTACCTGAGCCTGGGGGAAGTTGAGTCTGCAACAAGCCTTGATCAGGCCACTGCACTCTGGCCTGGGCAGCGGAGTGAGACCCTCTCTTAAAAAAAAAAAAAAAAAAAAAGGAAAAAAAAAAGTTTGTTTGGTTCTAGGTCTGTTATATGGGTCCTAAACAGAACTATAGAAGGTTAAAGTGAGAAAGTCAGTCATTGGTGAATATGTCTGTGTGTGCATGGAGTTTTAAACAATATTTAGTGATTGTTTTGTGCCAGCTATGGTATGAGTAACTGGAAATATAAAGATGCTGAAACTGACCCTTTAAAAACATTTATTATTTATTTATTTTTAGAGATGTAGTCTCACTCTGTTGCCCAGGCTGGAGTGCAGTGACAGGATCATAGCTCACTGCAGCCTCAAACTCCTAGACTCAATCAGTCTCCCCACCTCAGCCTCCCAGGCTGTGAGGCACCACAGATGGCTAATTAAAAAAATTTTTTTTTTAATGTAAACCTGAAAATTGCCTGAGATTGGATTGCATAATCTAAAAATAGGAAAATGTATATAAATATTTTGGTTCTTAAAAGACCACTACTGTGGTAGCTTATCTAGTATCCTTGCTACATTTACTGAAAATACCTGTTAGAGATATCTGCACTGCTATGTTCTTTTCAGCATTTTTCACAATAGCCAAGATATGGAAACAACCTAAGCGTTCATCAATGAATGCATAAAGAAAATGTGATACATATGCACATGCACCATGAAATATTATTCAGCATTAAAAAAGAAGAAAATCCTGCCATTTGCGGCAACATGGATGAATGTGGAGGACATTGTGCTTAGTGAAATAATGCAGACCATAGAAAGACAAATACTGCATGGAATCTGAAAATACCAAACTTACAGAAACAGAGTAGAATGGTGGTTACCAGGGGCTAGGGAAAGGAGTAAATGGAGAGATGTTGAAACTTCAAGTACAAAGATTCAGTTATGCAACATAAATAAGTTTGGAAATCTAATGTACAACAATATGACTGTAGTTAATAGTGTCGTATACTGTACTTGAAATTTGTGAAGAGGGTAGACCTTAAGAGTTCTTAACATACCAAAAAAAAAAAAAAGTAAGAATGTGATGTGATGGATTATGTGAATTAGCTTCATTGTGGTGAATATTTCATACTGTATGCATATATCAGATCAAATTGTATATCTTAAATATATCTACTTTTTGTCATTATGCCTCACTGAAGTTATAACAAAATATAAGAATATTTATTGGAAGTATTAAAAAATAAGTCCCCCTTCCCCCTTCTTTGGAACAAAGTATAATTATAAATATAGTTTAAAAAATTTTAACTGGTGTATAATAGATGTACATGTTTTCAGGTATCATTCCTTTTTCACTCTTTAGTATACTTTATTAAAAAACAAGCAAGCAAACACAAAATTTCAGTGAGTCCTATGTGCCAGATACCAGTGGGTGTTTGGAATTTCAAGATCAGTAAGATATTCACCCTACCTTGTAGTCTGCTAGAAGGCATATCCACTTAAAGGGTGATGATAGTTGTGATAAGGGTAAAAGGGCCGAAGGCTATGTGCTGTATTTTACTGAATTACAAAGATGGAGTTACTAATTTTGATGTGGAGATGCAGGTTGTTAGTGAATCCTTTTTTTTTTTTTTTCTTAAATATCCAGAGTAGAAGTGTCTGCCGAGAATGTATGAGTTTGTCAGATGGAGAAAGGCATGGTGGAAAACCAGAGGTGTGAAGCGAGGAAGCTGGGTGGGGAGTGACGATTATTATAGGCATTGACATTTGAGAATGCTAAATATGATTGTGAATTACCAAATACCCAGGATGACAGAGTCAATGCTGGGCCCTTTTGCAGTGCAGCATTATCCATATTTGCATGTGGGATTTAAATTTTTGCCAGGCATTTTGTGTGTTTTATCCAATTTAATCCTTAGAGAATCCCTGTGAGGTTATCTCCATGAGTTAGTACATCTAACAGAAATTTAGGATTGCTCTCAAATAGTTTGTACTTTAAAAATCCCCCAGTGCCAAGGATCTTCATGTTAAGCATAAGGTATATATGGAGTTGAATCAGGAAATGAGGCTGGAGAAGGAGCAGATACAAACGTTGTGATTAATTTACATTCTAGATCTTTATTGTCCAATGGCCTTAGGAGTTCCTCCTTCATTTATTTTTGGTAAATAACAAAATTTTGCTATTAAATATTCCGAAATCTTGGAATACGACTCCTATAAAATATATCTGAGGCCCAGTAATTTGTCCTTTTTAAAATTAAACTTTGACTCGGTTTGTTCAGTTTGACTCGGCTTTTCGATAAATGCGTAATTGCTGTTTGTGCTTTGTTTTCATAAATACAAGGATGGTGGAATGTAATTTTTAAGAAGCATAGCATCTTATATCTTGAACTTTTATCTGGCCCATAAGTTTGTTTTCACCTTTTTTTTTTTTTTGGTAGAGACAGAGTCTGGGTATGTTGCCCAGGGCTGATCTCAAATTCCTGGGCGTAGGCAATCCTCCCACCTCGCCCTGCAAAGTGCTTAGATTATGAGTATGAGCCACCATGCCTGGCCTGTTTCCACTTTTGTATAGTGTGATGAAGGGCATAGCCTCTAGACTAGAGCAGGATTTTCTTAGTTTGAATCCCAGTCTGACAGTGGTTTTGTAATTTTGGGTAGATGATTTAGTCTGTTAGCGCCTAACTTTCCTTATCTCTAAAATGGGCTGCAAAGAAAAAATGAATAACTCTACGTATGCTTAGAATAGAGCCTGGCAAGGGTAAGTATTCAGGTATTATTGACTTACATTATTCTTTTTATCTGTAGATACAGAGGTAAGATAGTTGTAGAAATATGCTTTGATTTATTGAGTGTCATTAAGATATTTTATGTTGCATTTTAAAAAGTACGAAGACATAGTTTGAAGCAGCTAGTTGATCTAAATAACTGGACCACGAATGGTCCGAGATTAGTTAAAACTCTCTAGAAATATGAAGCTAAGTATAGACGGTGACATTGAGAAGCACCATGATATTAAAAAAAAAATTAATTGTATCATAAGCCTGAATCATTTTGTACCTTTATTTATATCATTTAAAGATTTAAAGCATTTTGCAGTTGAAATGTTAGACTTTAAAATCTTTAATTTATGAGTTTAAAGGTTTATTATAAAAAAATTAGAACATACTGAAAAGTAAATATAGAAAATACATCTACTTCAACAGCTAAAAATAACAAAGATGGGCCGGGCGCGGTGGCTCACGCCTGTAATCCCAGCACTTTGGAGGCCGAGTCGAGCGGATCACGAGATCAGGAGATCGAGACCATCCTGGCTAACACGGTGAAACCCCATCTCTACTAAAAATACAAAAAATTAGCCAGGCATGGTGGTGGGTGCCTGTAGTCCCAGCTACTTGGGAGGCTGAGGCAAGAGAATGTTGTGAACCCAGAAGGTGGAGTTTGCAGTGAGCCGAGATCACGCCACTGCACTCCAGCCTGGGTGACAGAGTGAGACTCCGTCTCAGAAATCAAAAACAAAAAACAAAGATAACATCAAAATTTTGTTTTTTGCAATCTTATAGATATGTATGCATATTGATATATTTAATAATAGGCTCATAGAGTGATTTTTTAAAAATGTGAAATTACTTAGTAAATATTTGAATGCCAAGTATATTACAGGCATGTGGTAAGTATTGGGGATATAAAGATGAATGAGATTGAGGTTTTTGTTCCCAGGGAGCTTGCATTTCAGTTGGGAAGATACAAAATACAAATGCTATTTTGAGTTGTGAGAAATGCTATTAAGGAACAAAAGAGACATAAAATAGAAAATAGTGTGGGGGCAGTTTTTAATTTAGGTAGGCTAGAGAAGGCGTCTAAGAAGGTCACATTTAAGGTGGCATCTTGATGGACAATAAAGAGCCAAGTCTGAAGAACTGGGGAATGGCATTCCACACGGACAGAGACTTTGAGGCAAGACAGAATTGGAATTATCTGAAGAAGTGAAAGAGTATCATTTTGACCCAGCATCTTGAGGGAGGGGGAATGTCGGATGAGATCTGGCTATAGAAAAGGGAAGGACTGGATGGTACAGAGCCGCATAGACCTTATTACCTTATGTTTGGGTTTAATTCAGAGGGTAACAGGCCGGGTGTGGTGGCTCACACCTGTAATCCCAACACTTTGGTAGGCCGAGGCAGGCAGATCACCTGAAGTCAGGAGTTCAGCCCAGCCTGGCCAACATGATGAAACCCCATTTCTACAAAAATACAACAATTAGCCAGGCATGATGCTGGGTGCCTGTAATCCCACCTACTCAGGAGGCTGAGGCAGGAAACTTGCTTGAACCCTGGAGGTGGAGGTTACAGTGAGCTGAGATCATGCCATTGCACTCCACTTCAGCCTGGGTGACAGAGTGAGACTCCATCTGGAAAAAAAAAAAATGTTCTTTCCATTCTCGTTGCTACCATGTTAGTTCTGAACTAAATCATTTTGGCTAGATGTGGCCAGAGCAGGGGGACTCTGGGCCCCTTGTTAGGTCCTTGTTAGCAGTGGCCCAGGGTTACTAATGACTCCTTTGTCCAGGAAGCTCATGGGGAAGCACAGACATCCTTGGGTATGAAGTTTTGGTGATCAGACAGGGCTTGTTTCCTGCAGGGCACTTCCTCTGTCATCAGTAAGAGAGACGCTCATATCACCACTCTCTTCTGCCATAATGGCTTCGTCCAGCTCTTGGGACAGCTTCTGGAGATGCTATTCTGCCTCCACAGGCTTTAGGTCACTGTCAGACTCGCTGGGAGAGCAGAGGGGCTCTGCCAAGGAGTAAGGGCTCTGGAAGGCAGACTTCTGCCTCAACCGCCGTAGTGGGTGGGTACGTGAACCCTTCCGGGCAGAGAGGCAGTGATGCTCCTTCTCCCAGAGGTCTGCGGCTGAGTGGGCAGGGGCGCCTCCAGACAGCTGGGTGCTCTTCTGGCCCAGGCTGTGAGTCGGGGATCCACTGCTCTTCTGTGCCCCTCTCTTCCTCCTCCTGGCCTTCACCTGAGTCTCCACTAGCCGCTTGGTGTCAGGACTCTTGGATTCTCTGGTACTTGGCATCCAAGGCACTCTTAGCTGAGCGAGCTGCAGCCTGGAGGCTCTGCTGCCCTGGCTCTGGGGTTTCCAGGTGTTTCCAGGAGGGGTCTCCCCAGAGGTTGAGGTTGACGGCTGTCAGGGGCAGCCTCCTTTGGAACTGTCTGCACAGGGAACCCAGGGCTGTGGCAGAGGTCTCCTGGATGGCTGGCCACAGGCTGCAGCTCCTTGCTGTCCTCAAGCTGCTCCTGGTGCTGGAGAGATCTCCACGCACAGAGGCCCCTACAGCCTGCCACCGAGAAGCCTTTTGCCTGCCCAAGAGTCTTGTCTAACCATTAGGCCCCAGCACCCCCAACGTCCGCCTGACACTAAGTACTGTTAAGTACTTTTAGGAAGAACTGTGGCACATCTTTATTGGTGACTAGTAACTTCTAGTGGACACATGTTATAGGATCAGCTTTCAGTTCTTCATTTACATAAACTGGGCAGTTATTAATATATTACTCATTGGGCTTAAGTTATGAACTCTCCTCTTTTAACGGATAATTTCATATCTTTTCGAGTTTAGGGAAATAAAAGAATGGATTATTTAAAATGTTACAATTTTATTTATAGTCTCACAGATTTTAAGAACATTAAAAAGTGCTGGTTAATATGAAATTGGAAGTAGTAAAATCGATAAGTATTAGGCATAGACTGTGAGGTTATATTGTGCCACTTAGTTGTGGAGGATATTTATTCAATAAATGTTTGAATGTCTACTATGTGCTAGACAGCAGACACTTTTTAGATGCCGGAGAAGTAGGAGAAAACTAAACTAATGAAGTTGCTGCTGTCATAATTTTACTTTTAATGCTGTGGTCATTTGTTGGCCAATTGTAGTTTTGCTATGTGCAGTATGTGGTCTTAGAATAAAATTGGCAGCTTCTTCATATTATGATTGCTACGCATTCCAGTACTCACTAGTTTGCAGATTCCTCTAATTGAAACTGAATGGCACATTGGTTTTATTTATTAATCTTTTAACTCATAATATCAGTTATACAAATCACAATGATAAATCTCTTTGAGTTTTATACAAAGCATATCCATATTCTTAACTTACAATCAAGTTTAACTTAGTGTAATAGATCTAGAATTAGAAGTCAGATCTATTAACTCCTAGTTTTGTGTTATTTTTGCCATATGCTGTATAGTATTTTTTATGAGATTTGTTTAAAAATCTTATAGAAATATGCACATATGCTGGTCCTCTGAATGTAACTAAACTTATATATGAATAATCTATGATGAGTTTTTTAAACGTGTTTATAACATTATCTGGTAACTTTTATAGTGTACTAAAAATTTAGTTTTACATTTTGAAGTGTTTAAGTTTGTTTTCAGGCAGGTGGCTGGTAGTCATGATAGATTCATCGTAAGCCCTAAATACGTTAATAATTAGGATTATTTTTTTCTTCGTGTTCTAGATTAGTAAAAGAGTAAGAAGCTGGTATGAGTCTCAGGCCTCTAATTTATAATGTAACAACATGAGAACAGACTCTGTAGGAATGAAAAGATAATAAGTCTTTGTATTTAGTCAGTCTTCAAGATTTCTGGATAAATGGGAGCTGTTTTTAGTTAAATACAAATTCCCAAGCAAGACATGATATGTTTATAGACAATTCCTTTCTAATTAATTACGGGGATGTTCTTGAAAAATCTTATACTAGGAAAATTTCAAATTGAAAAACAGACCTTTGGGAAAAATAGGCTTCAGACAGTCCGTAGCCTCACAAAGGCCCTTATTAATATTTATATTTGCTAAAAGAAAGTACCATAGTAATCATTTGCATGTTCTGAATTAGTAATTCAGAAAAGTTAGTTTCCATTTATTATCCTTTTATTATTAGGAAGAGTTCAGTATTTCCTTCTGTAGCTTATGAGATGTTTGAAAACCCATGTTCGCTTGTAGTAGATAGTATGTACACAAAGGAGCATGTTAGCGGCTCAGTGTCCAATCCATTGGAAAGCTAGATGTCTTGTTTTTGTTACTTGGAATTGTTGATTCACATGTCTTAGGAGTCCACACGGTCTCAGAAATGTTGATTGATTTGGATGAATCAAATGGAAAAGGTTTGGGGTAAACTTATTTAAGAAGTCTTTTAATTTCTCCGCCACTATGGATGAAACCACTTCAGTAACAGGGTATTGGTAAAATTAGAATTCTTCCTCTAGAGGCTTTATGTTAAGACATGAGGATGTTGGACAGTCTGTCCTGGCTCTGTTCCCACCACTTAGGTAGGTCTTTGGATTGTAGCACTTTCCCACTTTTGAGTCACAGGGATACACTTTTAAGGCCAAGTGAACTTTACCTAGGTTTCCTTTAACTCAGGGTTGCATTTTAAAAGTATTAAAACTGGCTCTGCCTTGCGTTACTCTTATCAATCTCTAGATCCCTTCTTTTCCAGTTACTCTAACGTAAAAATTCTCACAATAGTGGAAATGAGAAACCATAGATAAATTTGTGGGTCATTAGAATTTTCATAAATTGGAATTATCATCTAGAGGACTTACTAAATTTATATATAATAATCGTTTTTGTAACTCATAACCAAATTCCTTTATTTAATGTACTTGCTGAAAATTGACAGTTTTTTGGCCAAAGTACTATAGTCAGTGTCTTCGTTGGTTTAGTGGCTTTTGGCAGAAAACTATAGTATGTGTTTAATTATTGGATTATAATTTACAGTTCAGGTTTTTTCTGTCTCTTACTGTCTTTTCTGTTTTAGACCATTTGAGTTTTTTTTTTTTCGTGTGGAGATGGTAAATAGAATGTCATCTTTTTATCAGTGATAGAAATATTTTTACAATATCTGTTACATATGTACTTTCCAATAGTTAGTTATTTCAAGCTATATTGTTTTGTATTAACCTTTTGCTTTGACTTGCCTGATTTAAGGTAACTATAACTTAACCAATTTTAAGAGGGCTTTCTGACCTCTTTGGATCTTGGTTGTCTTTTGCTAATTTTGGAAAATCTTGGCCATTGTCTTTTCAGATAATTCTTTTTTCCTTTGCTTTCTCTAGTCTCCCTTGGGACAACAATTAAGTATATGTTAGACTATTTGTTAATGGTGTTTCCTTACAGTTTCTTTATTTAAAAAAACACCTCTCGCCTTTTTTTTCTGTTTCAGTTTGGATGACTCCTTTTGACCTAAGTTCACGAATAATCCTGTCAAAGGGATTCTCCATCTTCGATAAATTCTTTTTTTTTTATTTTAATGTTCCTATTTGACTCTCTTATAGTTTCCATATCCCTACTAAAATTTCGTATCTGTTCTTATGTTGTCCAGATCCTTTAACATGTTAATCTTTTCCTTTACCTCTTTTAACATATTTTTGAATCATAGTTATTTTAGCATCTCTGATTAGTTCCAACATCTAGGTAATCTCTGTTTGGTTCCGTTGTTTGCTTTATCTCTTAACGATGGGTTTTTTTTTTTTTTCCTTCTTTAAGTGTGTCTCATAATTTTCGAATGATAGAAGAACCTGTGTCTAGAAATGGGTACACCTCCTCTGTCACACTGTTAGTATGGTAGATTGAGTTAGGTTTGTCATTACTTGGGCTGGATATGGCTCTGTTGTTACTATCATCACCTTCAGTGCACCACAGACCTAAATTTCTCTGGCGGCGGGTTGCTGTTATTTTGTGCTTTGGATGGTCTGAGTGGTGTTCCTGCTTGTTGTGGTTTGAACATTTGTCCTCTCCAAAACTCCTGTTGAAATTTAATTGCCCTTGTAACAGTACTGAGAAATGAGACCTTTAAGAGGTACTTTGACCATGAGAGCTCTGCCCTCATAGATGGGATTAATGTTATAAAATATAGGGCAAGCGTGGCTCCCTTTTGTCTCTCTCTCTTTGCCCTTCTGCCATGTAGTGACTCAGCAAGAAGGCTGTAGCTAGATGCTGGTGTCTTCATCTTGGACTTCCCAGCCTCCAGAACAGTGAGGAAATACAAATGGATTGCTGTTCTGTATATATTACACTGTCTCAGATATTCTGTTATGGCTGCACAAAGGGGCTAAGACACTGCTCTGTTGGCAGCTGTCAGCAACATCCTGTTCTATAGTGGATTCTTTTTTATATGGGGGTAGGTTTGTAATGGGGGTGGAGAAGTTCTTGGTTTTCCTGGTCTACTTTCAGTCTTAGGTAGGGCTTGTGAGCCTGAGTCCTGAGAGTAGAACCTTTTCGGTCTTCTGCTCTCCCCCTAATCTTTCCCCTCCCATGGCAGCCAAATTGTGTCTCATGACTGAGGGTAGTACTTGGGACGGAGAGTTTTCTGTCCTTCCTCTAGCAGTAGTGTACTCCTGCTTAGTTTTGGTATGGGATCATGGGTCAGGAGGGTCTCTGTGTCCTTGAAGTGTAGTAGTCTTTTACTTCTGTCTCTCCCCTAGGAACAGTGGATCTTTGCCTGGGCGTTGTGGGTGGGAGAGGTAATTACCTGCTTCTCCTAGTCTGTAATTGTCTCTCAGACTCTGACTAATCCTGATTTTTGGTATATCTCTTTTTCCTTTCCTTCCAGGTTTCGGGTTCTGTTCTCTTATTTAGTCACTCACTTGTATTCCCCATCTGTATTAGTTCATTTTCACACTGCTATAAAGATAGTCCCTGAGACTGGGTAATTGATAAACAAAAGGAGTTTAATTGACTTGCACTTCCACCTGGCTTGGGAGGCCTCAGGAAACTTACAATCATGGCAGAAGGTGAAGGGGAAGCAAGGCATATCTTACATGGCGGCAGGAGAGAGAGAGAGAGAGAGCAAGGAAGTGCCACACTTAAAACCATTGGCTCGCTTGAGAACTCCCTCACTATCATGAGAACAGCATGGGGGAAACTGCCCCTGTGGGCCAGTCACCTCCCATCAGGATCTCCCTCCACACATGGAGATTGCAATTGGAGATCAGATTTGGGTGGGGACACAGAGCCAAACCATATCACCATCTGACTTTTGGCTGTATTTTAGTGTTTTCTTGCTGCTTTGTCTCCCGTCATGTGCTCTTTTTGTATTGCATTCAGCTTGACTCATCAGCCTGTAAGTAGGCCAGTAAACTTTTCAATTACTTTTGTGACTCAGAAACTTACCTATTATTCTAGTTAATCTACTTGACTGTGTATTTACTTAACTGTGTAATCTACATGACAGTGTAGATCTTGCATTTTTGTATAATTTGTACCAAAAATCTCTAATGAGGATTTCATGGTTTCACTTAGTTGATTTCACAGTCTAACGGTTGTGAAACTGTTAATCTTTTTTTACCTGCCTGTGGTGAAGAGTGCATAGTTTTGTAGAAGGATTATGGGATTGAGTCAGATGACCTGGGATATTATACCATTTCTTTTATCTGCTTTTCTATTCATGTACAAAACATTTATTGAATACCCTTTTTTTTTTTTATTCTAGGTGGTGAGATGTTATGACTATGACTTCTGATAGCTTTAATTTATCGAGTACAGTCACTGTGTTAAGTGTTTTTCATAGATTCACATTTAATTTTCCCAACAACTCTATGAGAGCAATAGGTATTATTTGTAGTAATTATTTGAGGAAACTGAAGGACTATATAAGTATCGTGTCCATTACCTCATAGATAGTAAAGAGAAGCAAGACTTCCACAAACATTAGTAATGTTTCATCTCACGGATGCTTCATAGTATACATAATTATTCCTTATTATTAGAAACACACTTTAAGTTTTAGCTTTGTAAGTAATGATTCAGCCAGAGTCCTAAGAGGTATACTTGATTGTTCTGGGCCCTCATTGCCTACATTCTGACCTCCTGCCAGCAAATACTATGGGTTCTAGGCACTACATTATGTCTTGAGTTTCTCCGCTTTTTTTCTATTTTCATTGCCATCACTCTGGTCTAGGCTACCGGTCCCTCTTACTGGGATTCCTGCAGTACCTTCCTAACTTCTTGTTACCGTTCTTTACCTTCTGCAGCCTAATCTCAGAAGACTGTACACATAGGGTAATTTTCTCCCCCTCTTTAATGACTTCTCACGTAATTATGATAGACTAGAAACCTTTCACACTGACCTGCAAATCACTGCATGAGCTGGCCCCTGTCTACCTTTGTAGCTTCATCTGTTTTTACCGTTTCCATCTACCCAGCTTCCTTTCTGCTGCTGGAGTATGTGAAACTCTTTCTTTGTTTCTGGGCCCTGGCACTTGAGATTTCCCATGTCTTGATTGTTCTTTCTCAGCTTTTTGCATGTTTGGATGTAGTATATTTTCGGTTTTGTATTTTTCTCAGGACTTTTTTTGGTGACTTCCTATAGGAGCAGGCTCAGTCTGTACTGTCTCTGATAAACATAAACAGTATTTTGTTAATTTCCTTCATAATACTTATAACCAGAAATTACATTTTAATATGCTTATTAACTTGTTACCTGTACTTATCCACAGAAATATAAGCTGTAAAAGGATTGGGCCCTTGTAGTATACTACTACATGTAGTATCTAGATAGTACACAGTGTCTTGTAGGTACTCCATAAAACTTTTTGGATGAATGCCTTGGTTCATACCTTTTGTGCATAAACCTTTATATATATATATATATATATATATATATATATATATATATATGTAAATTTTTTTCCCCTAAGAATAGACAGCCAAATTAGAATTAAGCTAGAGGAAATATTTAATGCATTTTAAACCAGATACGGTAACTTAAATGTTTTAGAAATGATTTTTTTCAAAGACCTTAGGATTCTTGAAATGGGTACTATGTTATCTCAAATTTCATTCTTACATACATAGGTTTTCTTATTTTGAACTTGGAAAATAGAAGTGTAGACAAGAATAAAACAAATTGTACTCTTCAGAAAGAACCATTTTGGTATTGTTCTATTTTATATGTATATGTGGTATTATTTTATGTGGTTGTGCTATGTTCTGAATATGTGTGTTTCCCCAGCATTTATATGTTGAAACCTAACCCTCAAGGTGATGGTGGTACTAAGAGGTCGAGCGTTTGGGAAGTGATTAGGTCATAAGGACAAAACCCTTATGAATGGGGTTAGTGCCCTTCTAAAAGAGGCCAGAGGGGGCCGGGCGTGGTGGCTCATGCCTGTAATCCCAGCTCTTTGGGAGGCCGAGGCATGCAGATCACCTGAGGTCAGGAGTTTGAGACCAGCCTGGCCAATATGGTGACACCCCGTCTTTACAAAAAATACAAAAATTAGCCAGGTGTGGTGGTGCATACCTGTAGTCCCAGCTACTTGGGAGGCTGAGGCAGAAGAATGGCTTGAACTCTGGAGGCAGAGGTTGCAGAGAGCTGAGATTGCACTGCTGCACTCTAGCCTGGGAGGCAGAGCGAGACTCCATCTCAAAAAAAAAAAAAAGAAAAAAAGCCACTTTTGCCCTTCTCTTCTGCCATGTAAGGATATAGCAACAAGGTGCCACCTGTAAAGCAGGAGAGCCCTCACCAGACACTGAATCTGCTGGTGCCTTTATCTTGGACTTCCCAGCCTTTAGAACTATAAGCAAAAAAATTGCTGTTCTTTCTAAATTACCCAGTATAAGGTATTTTGTTATAGCAACCTGAGTGGACTAAGACAAGTTGCAATCCTTTTAGATAGAATTTTGCATCTTTTAAAAATGCAACGTATCCTGAGCTTTTTCTTAACTATTAAATGGAATGGAAGATATAAATTGCTTACTCATTGTTGGATAGATTCCCATTGTTGGATAGATTGTTTTGAGTTTTCTTTAAAAAATATTGTTATAGGCCGGGCGCGGTGGCTCAAGCCTGTAATCCCAGCACTTTGGGAGGCCGAGATGGGCGGATCACGAGGTCAGGAGATCGAGACCATCCTGG
>NW_012107809.1:561075-599543 GCF_000951045.1 Mandrillus leucophaeus | reverse complement strand
TGATCCACCCACTTTGGCCTCCCAAAGTGCTGGGATTACAGGTGTGAGCCACCGCACCCGGCCTTGTGTGTCTTTTCTACCATGGGGACTGATGATCAGAGAAACCTGCCCTGAAGCATGAGAAAGAGGGAGGGTTGGGAGGAAAACTGTGTGAAATAAAGGAATGAACTAGGCTTTATAAATAAACTTGCATATAAATTGTATATTATTTGCTAACTCAGAATCCTTTGCTTCAATTTCTCCTTGAGTTAAAAATAAAGAGATAATCACTGTCTTTAAAGGTCATGGTAAGGATTAAATTGAAAACATGTACGTATATACCTGTCTTATATTGTATTTAATTTGGTGTTCAGTGAATTAGGTATTTTTTTCCCTTGGGAAATAGAAGGATTGGCACAATGTCTTGGAATTACTGTATTATAGAAACACAGGAATGAGATATACTAGTATATGCTAGGACATTGCCTGAGGTACTGAAAGTGTATAATAAGTTACATTATGGTGGGTAAAGCAGTTTAACAGATCCATTCTTTGTAACACAGCTGCAGTAAAAATAGAATTGTATAATTAAACTACAGTATGAAAAGACTCTTTGAAGGTTAATTTACAAATGAAAATTTACTGCTATGTTTGTTAATCTCTTTGAAGGAGACTTAATGCTGTATCAAATGTTCCTTTTTTAATTGACAGAAACAAAGCACTATGTACATGGCTGTGCTGAGTGAGCCATGTAAATCTGTAAGGTTATGTATTTTGGTATGATGGTGATAGCTTATTTTCTTATTATATAGCCATGAAATTGATCCTTGGCATTTATCTTCCTCTTTGAAAAGTTACTGTGAGTAATAGTATTATCAGGTTGTTACTTGGATTAATATGTCACAAATGGATGAGCCTCTCAGCAAACCAGGGAAGTTATCTCAAATGGGATTGAAATAACGGGATTAGATACCTGAGTTCCTTATGCTAACGCTAGAATTCACCCAAATGCAAGTTGGGCTTGAGAGTTACAGCCGATCATCTTTATAACGAACCAGTTCCTGCAAATAGTCCTGAGCCCCTTCGATGTGGGAGACTGTGTGTGCCTGGTTAGGAAGATGAAAAAGATGAGATAAAATGTGTTCTCCAGTAAAAGAGACTTAGGCCATTTTAGTGAGGGTGAACAACATACCTACTTAATAGGGTTGTTGTGAGCAATAAAGATCAGTATAGGAAAATGTTTAGTACGGTGTTTTCTACATAGTAACTCTTAGAAAGCATTAGCTGTTACTGTATTTTAAAATCCTACAGTTTCCTTCTATGATGATGCTCTACTTAAAATGGTTATTTAATTCTTAAGCCTGTTTGTAATAAAGGTTTAGAAAAGAACCAGAATAACTTATTGCTTCTACTGCAACTACTTTAGGACATTTAAATATAAAGTAAACTAACAGGAAGTTGTCTCGTTGTATAGGCAGGGTAATGTACAAGCTATTTTAAGAAGGGGCTCTTTGCATTTCAGTGTTCATCTGTCAGTTGGCCGTAGTAGAAACACCCTATTTAGCACCATTGGGGGATTAAGTATCCCACATGAGTGAACAACCATTTATTGAGTACTTACATATATCAGGCACCTGCTCTGAATGCTTTACATGAAATAACTCATTTAGTCCTCCCAAGCTTATGGGGTAGATCCCTATTTTATAGGTGATATAACACAGACCCAGGGAGGTTAAACACGAGTTCACGGAACTGGCAAGTGGGTGAGACAGAATTCTCACAACAAGATTCATATCGTTAACCAGTACTCTTGCCTCTTGAGTAATTGAACCTTGACTCTTTTGAGTTATAAAACTTACTTTATTTCAAACATTTTGGAGGCAAATTATTTCTAAAATGTGTTACTTAGTTCCCTACTTTCTTAATTAGAATGTAGTGGGTGCAGTTAATAGGCACAATATTTTAGTGTTGGTACACATGAAAAACACAGATATTCTTACAGATTGTTGATTTGTGTTCCACTGTTCATGTTCAACGTTATTTTTCATGGTTTTGAATTGCTGTAATATCTAGTTTTTCAAAAGCTTTTTACTTAAATACAGTATAACAGTACAGAAAAGGGCTCAAATCATCAGTATACAGCTCATTTCAACCATTTTTAACAAAGTGAATACGCACATGTTATTAGCACCCAGATCAAGAAACGTAACGTTACCTTTACCCAGAAGTCCTCCATGCCCTCTTGAAATTGCTATGTGCCTTTGCCCAAGTGACCACTGTCCTTACTTTAATGCCATAGATTTGCTTCCCTGTTTTTGAATGTAAATAAATGGAGTCATCAGCATACGATTATATCAGCTTATTTACTGGACAGGTATCTTTATTTTTTGGTATCTGCTAAGACTGGAAAATAGGGGTATCAAGGCTTGAGTTGTCAATATTGATGGTATGAAGGATCCTCTTTTGAATAAAGCATATAGGATTTTAATGTATGATATTTGTAACATAGTTTTCATTTCTGAGTATTTTTTCAGGTTTGTGTTTTGCCTGGGTGAAGTCAGAATGTAACTTTCAGATATACAAATTGTTTACCTTGGTTATCAGGCTATGTAGTTTATAAGAGCAGTAAAACTTAAAATACAGCATTCAGTGCTAGTTGCATTATGAGAATGAAGTCAAATGTAGCACCTCAGGTTATATATATATAGGGTATACATATATGTCTATTCATGTAAATAAATATACAGTGTTGATTTATCCTGATTACTGAGACATTCCATTATGGCTTATTGAAAATTACATATAAACCTTATTTCAAAAATGATTTTTAGATACTTGATTTTTAAGAAGCTTATCACCATAGGCCAGTTCCTCTTATTTGACAAACAAGGAAGTTGTGGCTATGTGAGCTCGTAATTTGAGGTTAAGTGGAACAGAGGAGAACTGTGACAGGCAGAACATTTACTTTCCTTTCATATTCTCTGTAAAACCAAATCAGTGAGAAGGATGTAAGGAGAACTAGGACAGTATATGAACTTTTTCCTTCTTAAAGCTTTTTCTGTTTAGGAGCATGTTTATATAACTGAGAAGATTGTTTGAAATTTTAGCTTAAGGCTAATATATTACTTCAGGATATACTCATTGGACACTTACAGGTATTGTAGGTATTGGAGCAATGAAGAAAACAATGAGCTTAATTTCAGTGAGGACAAGACAGTTAATGAGTCGACAAATATTTATCAGGAGATGATAAATGCAATGACGGAAATAAAACTAGGGTGAGAAGGAAGAGAGTGGTAGGGAAAGTGTATGTGTGTTTGCTGTTATTTAAGGTGGTCAGGAAAATCTTCATAGTTGACATTTGAGAAGAGGGAAGGAAGGGACAGAGTGATAAGATACCCTTCAGGTGGAGAGAATGGCATGTGCATGGGCCCTGTTGGATGGCATTGTTGGATTTTTGGAGAAACTTCCAGGAGACCACAGGGCTGGTGTGGAGTAAGCAGTGGAGAGAGTAATAGAATAGATCAGAGAGGTAGTCTAGGCTAGAATGTACAGAGTCTTGTAGACATCATCTACAAGATGTAAGGACATTGTCATTGTATGTCATTTACTCTGAGATGGGGAGCTACTGTAGGGTTTTTGAGAAGAGGTGTGACATGATTTGATTTATGTTTGGAAATGATCACTTCAGCTATTTCACTGAAATGACACTCTAGAAGGTCTAGTCTTAGAGCAGGGAGACCAATTAGTAGGCTTTTGTCCAGGGAGAGAAAGTGCTAGAGCTCCCTTGTTAGCAGTGGAGGTGGTAATAGGTGGTATAGGTGGAGCTATATGTGGATATTAAATACAGTGAAAGCCTTTCTATTCTGTTGTCCTGAAAGTCAAGTTCGTTGTCATATGAACTTTATTGTGAAGTAAAGGCATAAAAGCTTGTACCTTTGTGTGATATAATTTAAAAAGCTAAGAAATTGGAACAACTTGTGTTCAAATGCTGAATGTTATAAGATACAATAAACACCAAACCAAATAGTTAAACTTTTTTTTTTTTTTTTTTTGCTTCTTGCCTTGTCCTGATCCCTTTAAAACTTAGGATTTATTTGAGCCTTTTTTCTTTACTGTTTTTTTTTTTTTTTTTTTTTTTTGCTTCTTGCCTTGTCCCTGATCCCTTTAAAACTTAGGATTTATTTGAGCCTTTTTTCTTTACTGTTTTGGTTGATATTGCTTTCATTTTCTACTTGGGTTAAGATGTATCTTGCTAATAATCTAAGGTCACGCCATTCTGTTACAGAATTACAGACTTTGAACTCAAAGAAGTGGACAAAGCCTAATGCTCAAACTGTCTGCTAATTACAGGAACTTCTCTGGTGTATCCCTTATAGATTGTCATTCATTAGCTCCTCAAATACTTTGGGTGACTGGGAACTTACTGCTCCTGAATGACTTTTCCATTAGTAGACAGTTCTGGTTTGTGAAAAGTTCTTTGTTCTATTAAACTAAAATCTTTCAGTACTTTCTTTGGGTTCTAGAGATATCCATTGAAGCAAAGAGTGGCTATTTTTTCTCTTAATGTTTGAAAGACCCCTGTATTAGTCAGGGTTCTATACAGAAATGGAACCAGAAGAATGAATGTGTATGTTCATTATTAAAAATTAATATAATTTTATATAGTGCATATCTGTTATTATATTACTAATTATTTAATTGTACTTAAAATACTCAAAGATGTAACTTAAAATAATTGTTTTATACGTATGTCTACATATCTGCATAGGTAGAGATAGATAAAACATAGAGATTTATTTCAAGGAATTGGCTGAGGTGATTGAAGAGATCCAAATCCAAATCCAAAATGCGTAGGATAGGCTGGCAGATTGGAAACTCTTGGGCAAGTGATGATGCTGCCGTCTTGGGGCAGAATTTCTTTCTCAGAAAAGGCTTTCCTACTGATTGGATCAGACCCACCCACATTTCCAAGAATAATTTCCTTTGCTTAAAGTCAACTGATCGTAGATGTTAACTGTGTTTACAAAATACCATCACAGTAGCACCCAGGTTAGTGTTTGACTGAATAACTGGATACTATAGTGTATACACATTGACACATAAAAACTGTCATAGTCCATCTTTGTCAACTTGGCGCCCATACACATCTTCTTAAATGATACTTCATCTTCAAATGAACGCAATAAGAAACTCATACTTCTGCCTAACATAATATGAATATCCTTCAAACAACTGAAAACATGCCAACCCTTTCTCCAGAAGAGGATGCAGAGTCCCTGGGTAATGTTCATTCTCCCTAATAAGCTGTAACTTAAATATCATGATGTAAAGTTAGCTATTATTAATATATCTTATGTCAGATGATAAGGGGATTAAAGAGCAAGAAAACAAAGATACTTGCTTAATATCTAAATACATTCATTACAAAATAAGGAAGACCTAACAATTACAGTTTTCTGTGGCTGGTCACATGGTTGTAGCTGGTTTTTATTTATGATTACCTTCTTCCACTATCCATTCCATTTTTCCTTTTCCCTAAGCAAGCACCTTGGCTCTTTGTGGTTCTTTGCCTGTTGGGGTGATCCAAAACTTCATTCCTGCAGGGTCTGGGTTATTGTAGTTTTCCACTGACTTTAACCACAGAGCATGGTAGTAATTACAAGATCTCTCGTTTTGCGGACTTAGTCTTTCATACCTCCATTGTATGGTAGCAGTTGAATTTCTTCTTAGGAACTAGCAACCCTGGTCAGTACAGTAACCCTGGGTCTTCTTTGCCTGTTCATTCTGAGGCATGAGGAGTTCAAAGTGGCCAGGTGGCAATCTTAATGTCAGTTCAGTGGAATCATTCCATCTCCCAGTGGAAACAGTCCTCTTTTTGAAACTAAGACCTCTAGACCAGCAGAGGATAAGGTTAAGGAATAGGCAACAAAAATTTTGCTAGTGAAACAATAGGGATAATAGTGAGTGGCACCACTCTTATTTCTCTCTCTTGATTCTGGGATCCATGAATCCTGGCCATGGGAGAAATAGTACCATATACTGGATGCTGATTTAGAGCATACGTAGCCTCATGGAAAATATTGCACAAGTTTTTGTCACCTTGCTGACGACATAACTGAGTCTTCAAAAATCCATTCTACCATTCTGTTAAGCCAGCTGCTTCAGGATGATGAGGAACATGGTAAGTAAGACCAGTGAATTTCATGAGTATGGGTCCATTGCTACACTTCATGTGCTGTAATGTGTGTTTCTTGATCAGAAGCAATGCTGTGTGAAACACCTAGATGGTGGATAAGGCATTCTGTGGGTTTGGCAGAATGATTGCATGCAGGGAAGGGAAATCCATATCCACAGTATCCGTTGTAATAAGAACAAAACACTGCCCCATTCATGATGGCAGTGGTCCAATATAATCAGCCTTTCATGAAACAGTTGGCTGATCACTCTGGGGAATGGTGGCATATCAGGGACTTATTATTGATTTCTGTAACAGGCAGATTGGGCACTCATTAGCAGCTGTAGCCAGATCTGCCTTGGTACATAGAAGTTCATTTTGCTGAGCCACCTTCCTCCTTCTGTGGCCTCTCTGTTCATGATGGAAGTGGCTAGGGAAAGAAGTTGGCTGGTATCTGCAGAATGAGTTACTCTGTCGACTTGATTATTAAAATCCTGCTCTGCTGAAGTCACCCTTTGGTCAGCATTCACATGGGACACAGATACCTTCACATTTTTTGCCCATTCAAAGAGGTCTATCTACATTATTTCTCCAGATCCCTTTGTTACCATTTTCCCAATTATGTCCTTCCAATTCTCTGGCCATCCAGCTAAACAGTAGGCCACATCCTGTGAATTGGTATACATGGTGGCACCTCTAGCCATTTCTTCTTCCATGCAAAATGAGAGCCAAGTGTGCCACCCCAAGTTCTGTCCACAGGAGAGTTTTCCTTCATTACAATCCTTAAGGACTGTTCCAGAAAGGCAGTTAGTGCTACAGCCATCTGCTTTGTGATGGTGTATGCATATTGTGCACAGTCATCTGTAAACTAGACCCATGTTTTTTTTCTTCCGTCAACTGATAGTAGGAAACTTCCCCTGAGGTCACAGGTGTGGGCTGGGAGAGAGAAGGGAATGTGGCAGGAATGGGGACCATGGGAATTTGTACAACTTCTTCATATAACTTGAACCTTCAGGGCCTGTTTGATCTTGATCTTTCATATTCTATTTTCATTCAGTGAGGGAGTACTGCCAAGCATGCCCCACTTTATGAATTGTGGGGCCAGGTATCTCCCAGTTCATAATGGGCAGCTCAGGTCTCATGGCAACTCCTTGGCACATTGTTCAGCATTTGGTCTCTAATAAGGCCTCGTAGCAAGCCAAAATCTCTTTCTCAAAAGGAGAGTACTTTTCCAGAGAGGATAGCAGAGCTTTGCTCCAAGATCCTAAGGGTCTGCACTCTGATTAACCTATGTGAGCATGTCAGCAGAGGCTTCACACAGAAGCTCTATCTGCCTCTGAAACTTGAAGCACTATTGGACCTACTGGATCATATGTCCCAAGTGGCACAGCAGCTTACAATGGCAGCCTAGTCTGTTGCGGAGCCTTTTCTTGTTCTGGGCCACATTCAGAACTAATAGCTTTTTAGTTCAGTTTGTGTGATGGATAATTTTTTGTGTGTGTCAACTTGACTGGTCTGTGGTGCCCAGTTGTTTGGTCAAACACTAGTCTAGATGTTCCCATGAAAGTAATTTGTAGATATGATTAGTATCTGTAATTAGTTGATGCTGAGAGATTGCCCTAGATGATGTGAGTGGGCCTTATCCAATCAGTTGAAGGCCTTAAGAGCAGAAACTGAGGTTTCCTGAAAAACAAGTATTTCTGCCTCAAGACTGTAACCTAGACATTTTGCCTGAGTTTCCAGCTTGCTAGCTTGCTCCTGTGACAGAATTTGGACTCAAGTAAAACATCAACTCTTGCCCGCACTGCAGATTTCAGACTTGTCAGCTTGTATAATCTTGTGAACTAGTTCCTTAAAATAAATCTCTATATTTATACACATATATATGTGTTTGTACATGTATATATACATATAAACATTTGTATATACTTACACACACACCCCCTCTATTGGTTGTTGGTTCTGTTTTAGTAGAAAACCCTGAATGATACACTCAGTAAATGGGTTAGAGTAGCACATCCAAATGGGAAATATGTTGCCTTCCAAATACAAAGAGGCCTACTAGGCATTCTGTCTTTCTTGATTTTAGGAGGGACTAGATGAAAACTTTTCCTTCACAGTAGAAGGGATATGTCAACATGTACCACACCACTAGACCCTTAGAAATTTCACGAGATGGAAGGCTTCTTGTCTATTCGGGTGATATGGGTTGGCTCTGTGTCCCCACCCAAATCTCATCCTGTAGCTCCCATAATTCCCACGTGTTGTGGGAGGGACCCAGTGGGAGATGATTGAATCTTGGGGGTGAGTCTTTCCCATGCTGTTCTCATGATAGTGAATGGGTCTTGTGAGATCTGATGGTTTTAAAATGGGAGTTTCTCTGCACAAGCTCTCTTTGCCTGCTTTTATCCGTGTAAGATGTGACTTGCTCCTCCTTAGCTTCTGCCATGATTGTGAGGCCTCCGCAGCCATGCAGAACTGTAAGTCCAATAAACCTCTTTCTTTTGTGAATTGCCCAGTCTTGGGTCTATCTTTATCAGCATTGTGAAAATGAATTAATACATCAGGCTATAAGAAATTACCAAAGACTGGGTGGCCTAAACAACAAACATTTATTTCTCACAGCTCTGGAGGCTGAGAAACCCAAGATCGAGGTGCTGGCAGATCCAGTGTCTAGTGAGGGCACTCTTCTGTTTTGCGGCCGTCTTTTTGTATCTTCATGTGATGGAGAGCAGAGAGAGTGAGTGAGCTCCTGTTTCATAAGAGCACTAATCCTATTCAAGATGGTGCCACCCTCATAACTGACAGACCCCCCAAAGGTCTCACTTCCTATTATTATTACATTGGGAGTTAGGATCTTAACATGAATTTTGGGGTGGGGACACATATATTCAGTCCATGACACCCCTGGTTTTTGTCTTATTCATTTCTTACCTTCTGACATGCAGATGTTTCACCAATAAGCCTAGAGTAATTGCAGTTTCTTGCTTTCTAGGTCCAGTTAGCATAAGGTCATGAATGTAATGGGTTGGTGTGGTGTCTTGTGGAAGGGAAAGTTGATCAAGGTCTCTGTATTAAATTATGACATAGGGCTGGAGAGTTGATATAACCCTGAGGTAAGACTGAAAGTGTATTGCCTTTCAATCTTGCTAGCTAAAAACAAACTACTTCTGGCAGTTTTTATTAACACACATTGAGGGAAAAAAGCATTTTTCAGATCCATATTTGCAAACCAGTTACCAGGGTATGTGTTAGTTTGCTCAAGCAGTGAAACCACATCTGGTACAGCAATTAGAATTGGAGTTACCTAGTTAAGTTTATAATCACTGTCATTCTCCAAAATTCATCTGTTTTCTGCATGAGGTAAATAGGTGAGTTGAATGGGAATGTGTTAAAATCACTACCCCTGCATCCTTCAGGCCCTTGATAGTGGCACTAATGTATGCAGTTTTAGAGTGAAACATATTTGGAGTGACATAAAATACAGAGAAGAACATTAAATGTTTATGTAGTCTAATGAAAAATAAAGGGAACCATTAAACCACCTTCAGGTCACGAAATAGAACTTCATCAACACCCCTAGAAGCTCCCCCTCCCCATAATTTCTCTTCTTAATCACAACCTCTCCTACTGCCAGAGTTGTCATTATTTCTGTCATAATACTTTCTTTTTACTTTTTAAAATTTGTGTATATTTACGTAGATAATATTATTTAGTTTTGTCTTTTTTGAACTGTATATTAATAAAATCATTGTATGTGCTTTTTGCCTGTCTTGCTGTTGCACAAAAAAGTGTGATATTTGTCCATTTTGTTCTGTGTAGCTGCATTCATTCATTTTTATTGCTGTATTCCAATTTTGAATACATTGTAGTTTATCCACTTTTCTTATGAAGATTTTGTTTCTAGTTTTGACCTTTTATAAACGTTCTGTGAATGTTCATAAATTTTATGAATATTCTGTGAATATTTCTTTATTGCACATTTTTGTGAGTTTCTCAAGGTTGTGTAACCAAGGAGAGGTTGGTGGATTAGATGATATCAGCTTTATTTAGTAATGCCAAATTATTTGCCAAAGGGGATGTATCAGTTTACTTTTCCAGTGTCATGAACGTTGGTATTAAACATTCATTTTTTTTTTTTTGAAGTTGAGCGTCATTTCATATTACTGATTATCTAGATTTCTTCTTTTGGAGATTGTCTATTTTAGTCATCTGTCCTTTTTTTTTTTTTATTGAATCGGTGTGTTTTTTTCTTACAGATAATTCTTTTTTGAGATGGAGTCTTGTTCTGTCGCCCAGGCTAGAGTGCAGTGGCACGATCTCAGCTCACTGCAACCTCTGCCTCCCGGGTTCGAGCGATTCTCCTGACTCAGCTTCCCGAGTAGCCGGGATTACAGGTGCCCACCACTGCGCCCGACTAATTTTTATGTTTTTAGTAGAGATGGGGTTTCACCATCTTGGCCAGGCTGGTCTAGAACTCCTGACCTTGTGATCCACCTGCCTCGGCCTCCCAAAGTGCTGGGATTACAGGCGTGAGCCACCGTGCCTGGCCTAATTCTTTATATTTCGATTATATTTGATCACAATTGTAATATCTCTTATGAATTTTTGCCTTGTCTTTTTACATACATACATATATGTGGTATATTAATAAACAGAAGTTCTTAATGAGAGTAGACAAATTAACTGGATTTTCCCTTTATAGTTAATGCTTTTTGTGTCTTACTGAAGTAATCCTTTTCTATTCTTCTTTTATTGTCTTTAGTTTAATTAGGTTTGTATTTCAAATTCAGGTTTTTATTCACTGAGAATTGATTTTGTGTTTTTCGAGAATCAGGTCTGATTTCCTTTTTTTTTCTTCCATGTGGATGTTCAGCCAATTCCAGCACCATTTTTTTTTTTTTAACAAGTTTGAATTTTCCCCACCAATCTGTGGTGCTAGTTGTGTCATATAGCAAGTGTCTGTATGTGTGTGGGTCTGTTCTGGGCTCTTTATTTTTTCCGCTGATCTATTTTTCTGTTGCTTTGACAATACTCACAGTGTTTTTAAGTCACTGTCATCTTAAATGTCTTAATATTTGGTACAGCAAGCTTTATTTGTTCTTTTTCAAGACTGGGCTATTCTTTGCTCTTTGCATATTCATATAAACCTTGCAATTAGCTTGTGAAGCTGCATGAAAAAAACCTATTGGAACTGCACTGGTTCTATTAAATTGATTTGGAGGCAGTTGACATTCAGTTGTCCAGTCTAAAAATTTGGTAATTATTTCTGGCCGGGTGCGGTAGCTCACATCTGTAATCCCAGCACTTTGGGAGGCCAAGGTGGGCGGATCACCTGAGGCCAGAAATTCAAGACCAGCCTGGCCAACATGGTGAAACCCCATCTCTACTAAAAATACAAAAATTAGCTGGGCATGATGGCGCACGCCTGAAATCCCAGCTACTCAGGACACTGAGTTAGGAGAATTGCTTGAACCTAGGAGGCAGAGGTTGCAGTGAGCTGAGATTGCGCCACTGCACTCCAGCCTAGGCGACAGAGTGAGACTCTGTCTCCAAAATAAATTAATAAATACATAAATAAGTATTTGATAATTATTTAAGTCTATTTTAATGGCTCTCATAAAATTTTATAGTTTTTCCCTAGAGGACTTGCAGATTGTTGCATTTATTCCTAGGTACTGTATTTATTCTTAGGTACTTTATCTTTTGATTCATAACATAAATGTTTTTGTTTTCAAAATGGTTTTGTCAGTTCCCAGTCTTTACGATAACAAATACTATCATGGATCCTTACGTTTTGAGGTTTTTTGTATGTTAGGAAGCATGAACTTGCAAATATTTTCCTCCTTTTCCTGATATTTTTTAGTATGGCTAGAGAAAGGCAAGATTTTGACCTTAAGTTGGGATGAGAAATGCAAAAAACTTTTTTTTATGTTGTTGAATTTGGCCATAACCCAGTTTCATCAGTTTTAAGTCTCCATCTTGCTCTGTCATTTGTGAGAGCAAACTAGAGTTGTAGTACCAAACTTTGGAACTTCTTTGTGTAGTTTGTTCTCATGAAACGTTCAGCCAAAACAGGGGGGCTTAAGTTTCAGACACATTTTAGATTAGTTTGGAAAAGTAAGTGGATCTATTTTTGGCTTATCTACTACCTCAAAGTCATTCTCTTTATAAGGATGTTTGAAGAAGAGTAATACTCAAACTCAGTGTGTTAGTTTTCTACTGCTGCATAATGAATTACCATACACTCAGCATCTCAAAACATCATATGCTTGTTATTGAAGAGTTTCTGTTGGTGATGAGTCTGAGCATAGTTTACCTCGATTCTCAGATTCTCACAAGGCTGAAATCGAGGTGTTGGTTGGGCCATGTCTTCATCTGGATCATGGAGTCCTCTTCCAGGCTCATTCAGATTGCTGAGATAATTCAGTTCCTTGTTGTAGTACTGAGGTCTTCAGTTGCTTAATTTGACCACTTGTTGCTCTTAGGAATAGCCTGTTGTTGCCTGATACCTGACTCTCTCCAAAACATGGTAGTTTGCTCCTTCCAGGCCAGCAGGTGAATCTTTTCCACACTTTTCATCTCTTTGACTGCTTATGAGAGCTCGTTAGATAAGGTCATCCCCACCTGGGTTAAATTTCCTTTTGAAGTGAAGTCAGTTGATTAGGGCTCTGAATTACATTTGTAAAATCCTTTCTGCCGTGTTATGTAACATAATCACAGTAGTGATAATCCCATCATATTCACAAGTCCTAAATTATACAGAGCATATCAACAGGGGACAAGAATCTTGGGAACAATTTAGAATTCTGTCTTCCACACTCTCATCCATACATGAAAATTTCATATTTTCATATGAGATGATGCCTTGACTCTTCCTGTCTGAATTGGTTTTTTTTCAAACGCTTTTATTTTGAACTAACTGTATTCTCACAAGCGATTTTATGTATACATTGTAATATTGAATCTTCCAATTTTAAAATTGGAAGTTTTCCCCAGATGTGACATCTTACAGAAATATAGTACATTATCAAAACCGGGGAAAACTCATAGTAGCATAATACACTTAAGCAGACTACAGACTTCAGTTTCACCAGTGTTTGCATGCATTGGTTTTAAAATTTTGGCATGTCTTCGTATATAATTCTTCGTATAGATTCATATAACCATCACATTTCAAGACACAGAACTGCTCTGTCATCACAAAGGTTCCCTCAGGCTTCCCCTTTATAGTCAAACCCTATTGCTAAATCCTGTTTTCCACTTTTATACTTTGCCATATCGAGAATGTTATGTTAATGGAATCCTGGATTATGAAACCTGATGTTGGCCCTTTTCATTCAGCATAATACTCTTAAGATCTGATCAAATTGTTGAGAGTATCAATCGTTTGTTCCTTTTTATTGATGAGTAAATACTACATTGTATGGAGGTTCCTCAGTTTGTTTAACCATTCACCCATGGAAGGCCATTTGAGTTGTTTTCACTGTGGGCCTGTTTACAAATAAAATGCTTATAAACATTCATGTCCAGGTGTGTATGTTTAATTTTTTAAGAAACTACGAGACTGATCTCCAGAGTGGCAGTACCATTTTACATTCCCAACAGCAAAGTATGAGAGAGACAGTTTCTCTGCATCCTCACCAACATTTGGTTCTTTCTGTGTGTTTTATTTTAGTTGTTGTAATAGGCCTATGGTGCTACCTCATTGTGGTCATAATTTGAATTTCCCTTATGGCTAGCAGTGTTAAAGGTAAATACAAAAAGTTGACATAGTAGTATAATGAATTTCTATTATCAAGCTTCAAGTGTTTTGACATTTTTGCTCTTTTGTTTCTTTAGAGTATTTCAAAGCAAATCAGATACCTAAATATCATGACATTTCACTTGTAAATACCTCAATATGCATTTCTGTCTTTATTAGGACATTTGAAAACTGTAACCACCAGGATAGCATCATATTTAATTTAACAATAATTCCTTAATATCATCTAATACTTAGTCCATATTTATATTTTCTCTCTCAAATATATATTTTATTTGTCATTTTTTGAGACAGGGTCTTGCTCTGTCACTTAGGCTGGAGTGCAGAGGTGTGAATACGGCTCACTGTAGCCTTGACCTTCTGGAGTCAAGCTGTCTTTCTACTTCAGCCTCCCAAATAGCTGGGACCATAGGTGCACCACCATGGCTGACTAATTTTTATAGAAATTTTTGTAGAGACGAGGCTTCTCTGTGTTGCCCAGGCTGATCTTGAATTCTTGGGCTAAAGCTGTCTGCCCACCTTGGCGTCCCAGAGTGCTGGGATTATAGACATTAGTCACTGTGCTTGGTCCCAAATATGTATTTTTAAAAATGATTGATGGAAATGAGAATTCACATAAGATTGATTGCATTTAGTTATGTTCACTTTTCAGACAGCACTTCTTTTTTCCTGAGGCAATTGATTTGTCTTCTGGACTAATTTGGCTTTGGCTGATTCCTTCCTTATTTTATCATTTAACTTGTTGCTCTATCTCATTTCCTCTAAACTGATAGTAAGATTTAGCAGCTTGGTTAGATTTGGGCTTAAGTTTTAGACAAGAATACCTCATAGAAGTACTATGTACTTCCTGTTATATTACATCAGGAGTCACATAATGTTTGGTTTTCCCACTTTTTGAATTACTAAGTTTGATCAGTGAGTTCAGGTATTGTCAACTCCATTCCTCCATTTAAAAAGTTTTCATTAATCCTTCATGTAGTGGCTGTGGTTTTCTATTAGTCGTTCATCTCGTCATCACTATTGATGATTGTTGCCTAGATCCAACTTATTTGGTGTTGCAAAATAGTGATTTTCTGATTTATTCTGCATTTGTTAGCTGGACTGTCAAGAACTTTGATCAGTATTTTGGTTTTCATGAAATACAGTTGATAAAGAAAGGCAGGAGAAATGCTCATTTTTTTTCACCCTTATGTATCAATTTTCAGAGTAATGAGTTGACATCCTAGCAATCTACAGAAGACACCAATGGGATATTTTTCCTTTCATTTTCTTTGTGTATCATTTTGAATTTGTGAATTTTTAGAAAGGCATTTGATGCATTTTGATGACATTAAAATTCATTTTCTGTCTGCAGGCATTTAGAAATACAATTAATTTTTACACATTTAAAAAATTTAGCAATCTTTCTAAATTCTTGTTAATTTTATTTCTAGATTATTCCTCTGCAAATGACAGTTTTTTTGTTTTTTTGTTTTTTTAAAATCCCAAGTCTTTATAGCTTGGATTTCTTTTTTTTCCTCACTGTAGTAGAAGAGAACCCTAGTAAATGTTGGAATAGAAATGAAGATAATAAAACCCTTCTCTTGTTCCTCACTAATGAGTGTGGTTTGCTATAGATTATCAAGATTAAGGTATTCCCTTATATTTCTATACATTTTACCAAGCATTAATGTTTAATTTTATGGACTATTGTTTTACGTCTATTCCCATGAATAAATGAGTTTTCTACCTTTAACCTGTTAATGTGAATTATATTAAATTATTTTCTAATGTTAAACCTATCTTCCGTCACTGGAATGAGCTCAGCTGTCTTGATGTATTATTATCCTTTTTGTGGTTACATTTAATTTACAATTATTTTTAGAGCTTTACATTTATGTTCATGAGTGAGGCTGGCTTTATAATTTTCATGTCTAGTACTGTTCTGTTGGTTTTGGTATAAGTGTTTCACTACCTTTTTAAGTAAGTTTTTTCTTTCTAATCTCTGGAAGAGTTTGTCTAAGAGTGGAATTCTTCTTTCCTTGATTTTTGTTAGAACTCACTAATGAAACAATCAAGGTTTAGAAGTTTCTTTGTGGGAGAAATTCCTAGATGGTTAAAGCATCTTTCTTTGATGACAGAGCTGGTAGTTGTAAGTGAAAAATTCAGTCACTGATGAACACTTTTTCCTGAGTAGTTTGAATTGATCTGTTTTGTGTCTATTTTTTGAGGTACATGCTACATACATTTTGTCTGTAAGCAACTATGTAGCATATTGAATAAAATTACATTTTAAAAATAGACTTTGTACTATATATTACTTTCATACAATTGTTTAGATTTGTGTTTTAAGCTTTTCACATTTCTAAGATTTTTGAATAATGAATTTTTAAGGAATTCCTTTGAAGGGCTTTTGAGCTAGGTTCTACTTCTGGCTCTGCCAATTACTGTCTTGAGTATGTCTCTTATTTTCTAGGCCTCACATTCTGCATTTGTAAAACAAGTATGTATTTCATATAGTTTTCATGAGGATAAACTGAGAAGTCCTTTATTAACCATAAACGGAAGGTTTTGAAATTAGTGAATGTAGGCAGAATGTTCAAAGAGAGGGAGTAGAAGGAGCCTTTGAAATCTGTGTGAGTCCCTCCAGTTTATAGGAAATAGAAACCACAGAAGCTAGAGAAACGCCCAAGGTTATCTCTAAGTAGCTAGTGTACAGAACTGACCTTGCAACCCAGGCTTCCTGCTTTCCAAAGCAGTGGGCTTTTGCAGTTTTGCCTTTCCTCAGATGAAATACGAGGTAATTGAGAGGAGCTTTGACTTTTCCAGGTACATAGTTGAGTGTATTATCCTCAAGAGTGTAGTAGAGAAGTATACATGACATTAGGGGGAAAGAGGAATTTTAAGACTTTCATTTCTTAAGTTATTAGTAATTAAAACTGCTGTCAAAGTAATTATTGAATTTTTTTCCCGCTCAGAATCTAGACAAAGGGAGCCTTGTTATACTTTTCAGGGATTAAAATTCATCTAATACAGTAAGAAGTAAAGTCCTGTGTGGTTACAGCATGGCTTTGTACTAGAAATTCAGTTGAACTTTTACTTTAAAAACGATTCAGTGTAATTTTAGTAAAATCTTAATTTATAATTGGCATGAAACTTTCAAACTAGTTGTTAGAGATAGTTTCTTGGAATCCAGTTTTTCTACTTAATTCCTTATTTTCTCCAGGTGTACTCTGGAAAATTAATATTTTCTTCAAATTCCTGAAGTCGATACTACAAATGGAAGGGTTTATTATTATCTCAGCATTGAAGGCTCCATATATTGCACAGTGTTTGTAGTGTCTTATCCCCCGGAAGGGGACTTCATTCCTCTCTGTCACTGCTGTAGCTTGCTGAAGCCAAGAGCAGGAAAAGGAAATCACAGACTACAGCCCCCTCTTCCCTCCAGCATTGTCTTTTCTCCCCATACCCTTCAAAAGGCACAGCACATATTTAGGTTGCTGATCCTTGTCCTCTGGTCTGTGTCTGATCTCATTTAAGAATTTCCTCTTTCCTTCCCTTTTTGCGTTTCCTCTCCAGGATGTTTGCTGCCTGAGTGGTGGGGATACACCTAGGACATGCTACAAGGAAGGGCTCAAGTTTGCAGAAGCAGTTTTAAAATCCCAAGCGTGCTTGTCTGTGTAGCTTTGTAGAAAATATGTTTTGCACATTTTCAGTTAAGTTTTGAAAAATTTTACTTAGGTAATTTTCATCACACTTGTATTTTTTTTTTGGAGGTAACACCATCAAATGCTAAATTTGTCAAGTGTTTTGGATAAAAAATTTCTAGGAACTGAGGCTATGTTCTTTCTGTTTAAATACTAATTCCTATGAGGATTCAATAAACATTAAATTCATTATACTTTTATTGACTTGAAGCTGAAGGGAAGATTTAATGCTGGTTTAGCTGTTTAATAGGCTTGTGACTTTTTTCCTTTGAAAATCAGAACATTTTCTTTTAAAAACATTTATTACGTATATCCTCATTGCAAAGGTATAACTTGTGTCTGCCGCAGAGAAGAGTTTGTCCTTTAAATAAATGTTCCTTTTTGGGCCTTACAGATGTTGTTAGCTATATTAAGTCTCTGGTTTTCTAGAACTATTTATTATTCTTTCTTTATTTTAAAAATTATTCACAGGAACCCATGAGGGTGAATATTTTATGCTAATTTTACGGTGGAGGAAGCTGAGATCCAAAGATGTTAGGAAGTTGGCCGAAGATTACATCCTTAGTAAATAGTGGAATTGAGATTTGAGTTTAGGTCTGACTCCAGACTTGGTGGTCTTTGTGAAATTCTGCTTATCTCTTTGAGAGACTGATTATTTGGAGGAGGATATGGGTTGATAGGTAAACAGTTACTTGCAACTGTAATAGTTATGCATAAAATGTTATTAAGAGTGCAGAGTAGGAAGCATCTGACAGGAAGGTCAGGATGGCTTTATAGAGTGAATCAATGGCGAAGTGATTCTTCAGGGATCACTGTGTGCCTGTATTTCATGCTGTGGAGGTTGGTCTTTATTCTTTTCGGGGGAATGGGAGGCACTGAAGGGTTTCAACAGAAGTGGTGATGTGACCAGATTCATATTCTGAAGAGATATGATAGCTGTAAAGGGGAAATACATTGTAGTGTGGTGGTGATAGAGATAGGGAGACCATCACAGTAACACTTCGGGAGAAGGGGTGAGGTTGTTTCTTAGGGAAGTGGTAGAGAGATGGAGAGGAGGGAACTGGCTTTGAGCTTTTAATAATTAGACAATATGCAAATGTTGTTCTCACTTATTTCCTCTCCCTGTCAGAAATACTAAGAGCTAAATGTTTGTGTTTAGAAGATTGTCCTAGTCTTGTGATTACCTTCAGATTACTGATCTGCAGAGAACTTTAATCCTAAGTGTTAAGAGGATAGCTACATTTAGGAGAGAAATCACATCTTTCTTGACAAAGCCATGTCTCTAGATGGAAGCTAAATTTATGCCTGGACTATGGTAATAATGGAATAAGACTTTTCAGTATAGGACCTACACAGTAACAGCAGTTCAGGAAGCAAAGCTAATATTACTTTAAGATGATCAGCACTGTTTTATGAATGACTTCTTTCATTCTAGATCATTCAAAATCATTTCTTAGAAATTACTGATTTGAGTTCTGCAGGAAGAATGCAGTAATTGTCAGTCTTTTGACAGTGTGTCCTCCAAGGGCCATTTCTATCCATTTGATGCCACACTGCGTCTTGTCCTTTCCTCATGTCCTGAGCTGGAGTGGAGTTATTGCAGAGTTGCAGTCTGCCATGTGGTAGGTGGAGTTTTCTTGGATTGTAAGAACACACTTCCTGTTGTTTATGGGGCCAAAAATAAAACTTTGTGACATTATGTGTTTAGTTTTTAGTATCTAATCATTCAGAAATTTAGTTTAAATACCTAGGTGTGTCATTCTCTAATATTACAAAATACAAAGGGAAATGGTAAATGGTAGCTGTCTTTATGCTTGATAATGAATAAGATCTTTTCCTGCTTGGTGACATATCTGTATTATGAAGGCTGCATACTGTAGCGGAACTAGTGAGAGTTCTACGAATTCGTGAAATGTACCTTGTAAAAGAAATTTTTTTTGGTCTTACCTCATTAGCACAGCCTTAGTTTAGACTTTTATTGCTTGGGATAATGAAATAACTTGGCCCCGTACCTCTATTCTGTTGTCCTTAAATCCACACTTTTAACTGTATGAATATTTGTTACAAAATACAAATCTGACACTGTCCAACCTATGTCTCCTTGCATCTCTTATTGCTAATAAGTTCTGTTAAGTGCTTGGAGTTGTAACCGGAGAGGCTCCTTGGACATTTGATTTCCGTGAAGTCTCGCTAGCTCAGCAGTTTTGTGTATACACATGTGCATAAATGTACTTGATTTTTGCAAAATATTTTAATGAACTAGTTATTTCTATACGCTTCAAGTACTCTTTTACTTATTTACTTGTTTCTTAATTACATTTATTGAAGTAACTGGTACAGGTAAATGTTAATTGAGACAGAGCATAAAATTATCAAAAGATAGAAAAGAGGATATATAACTTATAATAAATAAGAAAATGGCACAAATCTCTTGACAGCTGTCTTCGTAATACTAAAGGCTAGCTCAGCTGAGGCCTGCAAAGAATACTAAGAATAATAAAAGACGTTTTCCGATGTTAGGTTTGGAGAAAAAACAAAGAAGGCAGCAGGTTATTTCTGATCCTGTCATGATGATAGATGACAAAAAGAATGTCAAATTCGATACCACCCATCTGATTCTTTCTTTTGTTAGGAAAATAATTGTTTAATTGAAAATGGTAGAGCCACGTTATTGAGAGATAATTGGATGAGAAAGGAGCTAACTGTTCTCAGTGGCTGGAATTTTTTTAATCTTAGGGTCTAAAAACAACTTTAATAATTCTGTTTTCATGATCTCTGAGCAATCTTGGAGACTAGGAATGGCATGTACAGGCCAGCAGGTTTTTTGTGTGTGTGTTTGTTTCATTTTTTAAACATTTTTTCAAGTATAATTGACATACAATAAATGGTTCATACTTAAAGTGTACAATTTGCTAAGTGTTAATATATGTATGTACTCATGAAGCCATCACCATAGTCAGTATAATGAACATAATTACCATTCCCAAAAGTTTTCTCATGCCCTTTGTTAGAAGTGACTGAGAAGGAGCAGTCAGTAAGGAGGAGAACAAGGGTAGTGTGCTCTCCTGGAAATTAAATGAGGAAGAAAATGATCAGCTCTGGCAAATACTTACTCATAGGCACAATAACATGAGAAATGAGATTGTCCATTGGATTTAGTAATGTTGAGGTTATAGGTGATCTTGACCAGGCCAGTTTTGTTGGAGTGGTGAGAGCAGAGGCCTGACTGGAGTGGATTTAAGAGAGAAAGAGGGGAGAAAAATTGGAGACAGTCAGTGGGAATGTTCTTAAGATTTTCTGCAAAGAGAAGAAAGAAATGGAGAAGTAGTGAAGTGGGGTTGAGAGTGTTTTGCATTTTTTTTTTTTTCAAAGAATAGGAGCAAAAGCCCAGCATGTTTATATGCCAATGGCAAAAATTCACTGTGGGAAAAATGTAAAGGATGAATTAATTCCTGGAATGCTGCCCTTGAGGGGCTAAGAGATTTAGTTTACAAGTGTAGGGATTGGCATTATGTAGAAACTTGGATAATTTATCTGTGTCAGTGGGCAGAGATACAGTTTGAAAGTATAGACAATGGAAGGTGGTTGAGTGGGTTGTGGGAGTTTATGGAAGTTCTCTTTAAATAGCTTCATGAAAAATATTTTCTTTCAGTGAAGTATAGGAAGCAAAGTCTTCACTGTGAATAAGGACAGGAAGGAGGCATTGGAGTTGAGGATCCAGAAGGTATGAAGTAGAGTGGGAGAGTGAATAGACCAGGGAGTTATGGTATGTTTGACTGGCAGCATTAAGGGTGCAGTTGCGGCCTGTGGTTATTTATTTAAAGCATCATGATTAGCCGTATTGAGATACAGAGTAGTTGAAGAATTAGATTTAATCAGGTTATGGCTTTGCTAACCAAGTATGATGAAATAAGAGAAGGGCAAGGAAGTCGAGGGTGTTTGTAGGGGAGTGATTATGAGTGGCCATGGGTTAAGCTGTGAAAGGAAGCAAGAGAGGACATCAAAGGGTAAGGGACAGAAATCTATGCAAGAGATGTTGGTGGCTTAGAAAAGGGTAGAGTCTGGATAATATTTTGAAGATAGAGCCAGATTTCCTGAAGTTGGATGGATGTATGTGAGAAGAATAATCAAGAAAGATTTTTTTGGTCTGAGCAATTTTAGGAATGGAGTTGCTGTTAACTGACGTGCTTAGTCCTTTTTTACAGTCTTGGTCGTGTTTTATTGATTGTTCCTTATAAAAAGAGAAAATTTTGTAGCATAATTAACACAGAAAAATGTAAATCAGCTACATCCGTGGCCATGTATTACATTACTATACTGATTTATTTATTCAGTAAATACTTACTGAGTGCTATGTGCCGGGTAGTATTCGAGGTGGGAATATAGTTGAACTGAACAGAACGCATACATCAAAAACTTGCATTACTTTTAGTTCACACTGAGAAAATAGCATTTTGGAAAATGTATGAGATAAAAGGGATTACTGTATCTTATATTGTTCTTGTGTTTAACTGTTAATAACTGGTTTAGTTGGTGATTTATGTGTATGTATATATACACACACATATACACATAAATATATAGACATTAAAAAAAATATATATATATATGGCCAGTTTTATGTCTTTAATCCAGAAACTTACGAAGTTATTTTTACGTCATTATTTTTTAAAAATTAAGATTATAGAATACTGTGCAGCCATAAAAAGAACAAGATCATGTCATTTGCAGCAACATGGGTAGAGCTGGAGGCTGTTATCCTAAGCGAACTAATGCAGACACAGGAAACCAAATGCTGTATGTTCTCACTTTTAAGTGGACGCTAAACATTGAGTACACATGGACACAAAGAAGGGAACAACAGACACTGGGTTAACTTGAGGGTGGAGGGTGGGAGGAAGGTGAAGATTGAAAAACCACCTATTGGATGCTTTGCTTATTACCTGGGTATTATGCTGATCTGTACGCCAAACCCCTGTGACCCACAGTTTACCTGTGTAACAAACCTGCTGATGTATCCATGAACCCAAAATAAATTTTTTTTTTTTTTTAAAGCTATTGCAATATTTCAGCAATAGGTGATATAATGATTGGGCTAGTGTGACCATAATGAAGATGCAGTGTCATCTCAAAAAAATTTAAGATATTAATAGTATATTCCAGAAAATGTAAAATGAAAGTAAATTTGAGGCCTAATGAATTGGAATTTATTTTATAGTTTATGGAACACATGAGAATATCTTTTTTTCTCTCCTAGCACGTGATACCTCATTTGAACTGGAAATGATATTCTGTAGATTGATTGCCTGAGCAGTTTCCAAAGTTTAAAGGCACACTAAATGTAAGAAATTATGCTATTATTAAGAATATGCAGTGAAACCCCATCTCTACTAAAAATACAAAAAAATTAGCCGGTCGTGGTGGCGGGCGTCTGTAGTCCCAGCTCCTCGGGAGGCTGAGGTAGGAGAATGGCATGAACCTGGGAGGCGGAGCTTGCAGTGAGCTGAGATCGTGCCACTGCACTCCAGCCTGGGCGACAGAATGAGACCCTGTCTCAAAAAATAAATAAATAAAAAGAATATGTAGAAAACGTTGCATGTGCTTTGGTGTAATTGTTTTGGGTATTTAATGAGTGTCAGGCATTTGGGATAGTGGCTGAGTTGTTGGAGTAAGTGCGGATATCTTCCTGAGGAGAATTTTTTGAATAGGAAGGGCAATATTAACTTATATGCATATATTTTGATGTATTGATTCAATTATTTCATTATTTTTAGTGTTATCTTCAGTAAAACTTGATGTTGAGAGAGAGTGAGTCCCTAAATCATTATCATGGAAGAGTTGAAGTAAATACTTAGAACTACTATATAGTGCTTAGAACATATAGTTAGAACTATATGGTGTGAAAAAATCGTGTGAAAAAGGATAGGTAGAAAGAACCATAGTGAAGAATGAAGTTAGTGATCTTAAGAGTTAGCTGTCACTTCTGTCATAAACTATTAAACAGATGCTTTGCCTGATTCAGCTCTTGCGTGAGGCTTTTTGCAGGCTGTTAACAAGTACTGAAGTCTCCATTTTCTCTCTCTTGCTTTTGGATGTCTTAAAGAGGCTATTAAAAAAAAAACCTCGGAAGACAGTTTCTTTAACATTGAGAGACATAATTATGTTTTCTGCTTTGATGTTTTAATTATCAATGAAGATTTCAGTACACTTTGCAACTGTTCATTACTTTAGAGCCCTGTGTGTTGGAAGTTAAATTATCGTAACTTTAATATGGAAGGGTTTTTGTAAGACTTCCCTCTACCCAAACAAAACAAAACAAAACAAAACAAAACAAAACAAAAACAAAACAGAGACTTTCTATTTTTGGAGGTTTATTCATGAGAAAAGGGATTGGTTGGTTGTTTCTTTACATGTTGTATAAGCAGTTCCCAACTTAAAAATACTTAATTTACAAATATCACTGAACATCAAGTCCCTGGTCTGGCCTCATTTCCCTTGCTGTGCTGTTGGCACAGTACACATATGTCTGGTTCTCCCCTCTTCCCTTATGATTGTAGCATAGCTTTGTAAATCTGTTAGTTTGGAACAGTACATGGAAGGAGAATTACCCATTTTTGTAGCTGAGACCAAATTGGTGGGACTCTGCTTCTTAGTTGGAAATGTTTTCACTTAGAAACATTAAGAACTTTCTAAAATAATTGTTCAAAAAAAATCCAATAAACACATAGCAACACTTAGGTCTTAAATGAGCATTTCCTTTTTGAAAAAGAGTGCTTTGGAGGTTATACTTCTAGAAAGTGATAGCTTTAATGAACCTGCTTTTAGAGTTCCTGTTTTGGAATTTACTTTCAGGATATTCTTTTTTGGGTATTTTTAAAACTAGAAAACCTTTTTCTTGACAGGTTGTGAGATATAGGGAAAGACAGAGTTCTTTGGATTTGGACAGACCTGGGCTGAATTTCAGCAAAACAGTTAACCAGGTGTTTAACGTTGGGCAAATTACTTTTCCTATGAGAACCTTGGTTTAGTCATCATGAGAAGTGGTAGTCTGAGACTAACATGGCATTTGAATTAGATAATCAAGTAAAGCACCCAGTCATTTTGTTTGTTTGTTTGTTTGTTTGTTTGTTTTGAGACAGTGTCTTGCTGTCACCCAACCTGGAGTGCAATGGTGCGATCTCGGCTCACTGCAACCTCCACCTCTCAGGTTCAAGCGATTCTCCAGCCTCAGCCTCCCAAGTAGCTAGGATTACAGGCACATGCTACCATGCCCAGCTCATTTTTGTCTTTTTAGTAGAGACAGAGTTTCACCACGTTGACCAGGCTGATCTCGAACTCTTGACCTGAAGTGATCCACCCGTCTCAGCCTCCCAACGTGTTGGGATTAGAGGCGTGAGCCACTGCACCTGGCCACAGTCATTGTTATATGTAATACAGTAAATGCTCTATTTCTGCTTTTATCCTCTCTCTTTGTATTTTAGACTATATTTGGTTTTGGAATCTGTCAAAAGATTTAGAACAAAGTCTCATTTTCATTCTAAATGAAATAATGATATTTTTGGGCCAGGCATGGTGGCTCATGCCTGTAATCCCAGCACTTTGGGAAACTGAGGCACGAGGATTGCTTGAGCCCAGGCGTTTGAGGCTGCAGTGAGCTTTGATTGCACTGTTGTGCTTCAGCGTTGGCAACAGAGTGATACCTTGTCTCTTAGGAAAATAAAAGATATTTTTGATAACTGTTAGGTAACAGTAATATAATAAAAAGCTAGACTTAGATTTCAGGAGACTAAGCATTGAATTCCGACTGTGTCATTTATTAACTAATTACTGTAGGCACCTTGCTACTCTCTTTCCATGATAGTATTTAGTTATCTCTTGAGTTACAAATATATGCCATACTCTGTTAGGTGTTTTATACATAGATATGTCATGTAATTCTAACAATAGCCTTGCAAGGGTGCTATTATTTCAATTCTACAGGTGAGGAAATTAAGGCAAAGTCGTTATAACTTTCCTGAAGTTATATAGTAAGTGGCAGGGTGAGAATGAACTGAAAGTTATTTTTTTCTCTATAGAGTATTCAACCTTTCTCATCTGTAAAATTGTGGTACGTATTTTATTTTGCATGATTGTTGTTAAAGGTTCTTGTACTGAGAGGGAAGTAAAACAGTGTATTGCACTTGAATCAGTACCTGGAACTAACAACAATATTCTCTTTATTTCTGTAGTGTTGATATAGTTAAGATAGTATTAATCATCTTTGTTCACTGTAACTTGTGTGTGTTTGTAGCTTTTATTGTGGTAAAATATACATAACATAAAATAGATCATTTTAACCATTTTTGAGCGTACAATTCAGTAGCACCGCGTACATTCACAGTGTTGTGGTTGTAGCTTGGAATTACCATATTCTGCCCTCCAAAACAACACAAAATAAATAGAAATAAGCAAAGCTCTTTCACTTCTCTGTCCTTATAACATTGTTAATGAAAATGTTAGTAGCATGGTCTCAAAAGGGCCAGTGCTGCTTGGAATCCTGGTTCTTGATTATTTTGGTCACTTTGGTTTCCCTTGTATAAGTCAATGAGATTTTTCTGATCTTTGGAGAGAAGTTGGGAATTCCTTCTGTGATTCTATATATGTGCACACCCAAATCTTTTGCTTAAGATATTTTTCATTACATTTTCAATAGCATCCCTGGAAACCAGGAGTCAAGAAATTTGCATGCACCTGGTTACTTTCTTTTTTTGCACCTAGTCAACTATTTTTAAGATATGACAGATACTACAATGTTACATACAGAAACATTACTGTTTTCTAGGAATTTATAGCATAAAACAGTGGAGAAAATTAGAAAACTGGCTGGCTGGGCACGGTGGCTCACACTTGTAATTCCAACACTTTGGGTGGATCACTTGTGGTCAGGAGTTCAAGACCAGCCTAGCCAAACTTGGTGAAATCCCATCTCTACTAAAAATACAAAAATTATCTGAGCACGTTGGTGAGTGCCTGTAATTCCAGTTACATGGGAGACTGTGACAGGAGAATTGCCTGAACCCCGGAGGCAGAGGTTGCAGTGACCTGAGATCATGCCCCTGCACTCTGGCCTGGGTGATGGAGTGAGACTGTGTCTCAAAAAACAAACAAACAAAAATCAAAAACAAAAAACCAAACTAAACTAAAATAAAAAAGTTAGGTAGCTGTCAGTGAATATAGAGATAAATATAGCTGTATGAATACACCTACTTGTTTATTTAGATATAGTGCGTTAGTAAATGAATTGCATATTAATAAGACAGATGTTGAGGCAGAGGCATTGCCTTCTGGTTCCCACCTTTAGAAAGGCTCTGAGATTAGCAGGAATTTAAGTTGCTTGGTGGTGGCGTGGTGGGGTACAGATGGGGAAATATGTAGAAATGAAATAATCAGAATATGATAACTTTTTAAATGTCTCTGGAAAGTGGGAAGGGACCTAAGGAATTAAGTTTTGTATGATAGTCTATTTAAAACATTTGGGGCTGGGTGCAGTGGCTCTCGTCTGTAATCCCAGCAGTTTGAGACGCTGAGGTGGGCCTGAGGTCAGGAGTTCGAGACCAGCCTGGCCAACATGGTGAAACCCCGTCTTCACTAAAAATACAGAAATGAGCCAGGTGTGGTGGTGGGTGCCTCTAGTCCCAGGTACTCAGGAGGCTGAGGCAGGAGAATCACTTGAACCCAGGAGGTGGAGGTTGCAATGAGCCGGGAATGCGCCACTGCACTCCAGCCCGGGCGACAGTGTGAGACTGTTTCAAAATAAATAAATAAATAAAAATAAAATAAAATAAATGAAATAAAACATTTGAAAGGTATAGATGAAGTTAGCAATTATTTAGGGGAACTTTTAGCTAACAATCAAGGGGAAACTGTTTTTGCTAGGGTCTAGGTAAATTAGCAGGTACTTTTTATGAAAAGTGAGTGATTACAGAGATTCAGAGTTCTAAGAGGCAGCCATCAATCAGAAGGCGTTTTTACCAAAGGTCTGTATTTTCTGTTCAGAATAGTACTTAAGCCATAATTATAGAACATCTGCAGTGGTTTCTCAGCCTTCTGTTGGTAAGGTCTTTCTCCTTTAATTGTTGAACTTTTCAAAAGTTTGAGTAGGTATCAGAGATTATGTAGAGTCCTTTGCCTGCATTTTTATAGCATTCCTGGTATAGCATTTAGTATACCTAATCCAGTTACAACTTTCCCTTTCTCATTTGTTGTTCTGGTATGTAATATATGCTCTCAAAAAATGTTAGTATTTTTTGAATGCCTATCATCATGTAACAGGTAACATGTATAAAAGGCTGAAACTCATTTTTATCTTAAAAAATATGCAGCAACTTTTATTATTTATGCATTACTTTTTTTGGAGAAATAACCATTAGTCCTATTATGTGCTAGGTGTTTGTAGTATGCTAGATACTGGAAGTATAAGGGAATACTAGGAATATGAAATAGACTTTGCCCTAGAGAGGGTATCAGAAGAGAAGGAAGACATTACTCACTCTCCTTTTGAGTTTGAATCAGGTCTTTGGTATATTGAAAAATGACACCTGAAAATTTTCTAGAGAATTTACTCTGAAAATACTCATATTGAATATTAGAAGTACTGAAGTATTTCATTTGATAAATGCATGAGCGATTAGTGGAAGTACTAAATACAAACAATACTTATTTAAAAAGTTCTCTTAGTGGTAGTAATTAGGAAAATCCTAATCACGAGATTCACTAAGTAGCTGCCAGCGTGGTAAGCCAAGTTCTTGGCGACATGTGCTGTTAAACACTGCTAGCGGGCTGCAGTCCTTGGTTTGTGACTGAGTCACCTGGCTCCCCTTCTTAGTTGTTCTTTTCTACATGAAATTTGCTGACTTAAATAATATTTCAGGAGGGAACCTAGCTCTGAAGACTTCACTTTTTTCAGCTTGATTTCTTTCTTAAGCTCTTAATTTTTTGTTTCTGAACTGTGTTGCCCCCATATATCGACTAGGATGACAAAGTATAGAATATGGCATATTTGTTCCTCTAGTGAAGGCAAAGGGAATAGCATTTGATGCAATTTGTATTTCTGTGTTTGGTGTGGCTCAGCCAGATAGGTGAAAATGTACCTTTGTTTTACCTAGGATGACTTTTAGGCCTGAAATGCCAGTCATATTTGTCTGTTTTCTCTTAATATATTTAGTTCTCACTTCAGTATGATCTTTTCCTTCTATCCCCACTATCATTTCTGTAGTTTGTATTTATTACTTCCTGCCTAGACTATTGTGATAGGCATTCTTCGGTAGCAAACATATGCTGTAGATTAAACATGAAACTGACACATTCACCTTTGATTGCTGCTCCACCTGTCTTTTGCCAGTGTTTCTTCTTTCCACTGGGGAGTACTGTTGGTATAGCAGAAGACAGTTCTTTGTTGTGTGGGACTTGTCAGGCTTGGGCATGGCAGTTAACTCAGTATTCTTGCCCTCCGCAACGCCCCCACCATTGACCACCAGTAGCAGCTGAGAGTGGGTGAGTGAGCAGGGAGGAGGCCTTACCACTCTCAGTTGAGAACTAACCTGCTAGCCAGTCTGTGATTATTGTGGGTTCCAGAGCTCATCTTATTTCCTGTTTGTGTTTATTCTTGTTTTCCCTTTTTCTACTCCCGATTACCAAAATTCAGTTTCACTTTCATAAGGTCACTGAAAATGCAATTGCTTACATGTAAAAGTCAGGCAAATTATGTATTAGATTTGGTAACATACAATAGTAATTTACATATAAGATGTATAACAGTAGTAATTATATATAGCAATATAGTATTATACTACATATAGTAACTGTACATTGTAATATTGTATAGTAATCAATAAAACAGGTTTTATTTTTGACTTCATGGAGTTTTCACTTTATTACTAGAGTGTAAGAGCCTTAAGGACTGACTGTCTTAAATATTTTAAAGTTTCCCCTTGGTTATTTTTGCATGGTATGTTGCATATTTTGTTCAATAAGTATTTAAACAATAATATTTGACAGTCAATAGAATTTACTTTAGGCCTGGGGAGTTCTGAATAGTTTTAAGCAGAATAGTAATGTTATTAGATTTCTACTAACTACTTAGGTTTAAATTCAGTGTTAAAAGGTGAGTTTTGTTAATTTCCCCATCCTGCTTTTCTAATCAGCCAAATTATTTCTTGGAAAGTTTTTTTCTTTCAAACATTTTGGAAATCCAATTAGGTAAGTAATTTAGTAAACAGATATATTTATATTGAAAGTCCAGTTAGGTAAGTAATTTAATAAACAAATGTATTTTGAGCACTTACCATGTGCCAATGCTGGTGTAGGCACTGGGCAAAGAGGAATGATCAGAACAAAGCCTGTGATCTCGTGGTTGCATTATGGCGGGAGAGTTAGTTAGCAAATGAATCAGCTCATATACTGTCCTGTGGTAAAGCACTATTAAGAAAAACAAGTAGAGTGAAGGAGAAGGCTATCTTAGATAGGGAAATAAGATGGCCTCTGAGGAGGATCATTTAAGTTGGAATGAAAGGAGTTAACCAACCATGGATATATCTGGGAGAAAGAGCTTTGCACATGGAGGAAACTGCAAGTTAGGGCTTTTAGTGAATAATTTATTAACTTTTTTTCTCCTTTAGGATAATCTGTAGATCCCTCCATAATCTGGCCTTTGCTTATACTTTTTTCTGTTAATTATCTAATTAAATGGGAATAATGCCTACTTTGTAGGCAAAGTGAAATGTATAACACTTAATTTTTATATATGTATATTTTATGCAATATAAATACAAGGATGCTCCATATTGATAGTTATTATCACTATAACTTTTGTTATATAATAATCATTAACTTATGTTCTTGCCTATACCTGTCTTCCTGGAGAACACTTGCTCATCTTTCAAGAATCAATGTAAATGTCACTTTCTCTTTGAAGCCTTTCTTGCTGTGCATATAGACGTGACTATTCCCTTGGTTTTGCCACCATTGTGTGTTTGTGTATCTGTCATTGCATCTGCCATCTTTAATTTCATTTATTTTTACCTGGGTACACAAAAGGTACCCTAGACTCTGCCATTTAGATATTTGCTACATAAATGAATTGTATTTAGAAGCTAATTCATTTGGCTTCTAATATTTACATATACTTAACCATTTGACAAATATGTCACTGTGGTAGATACTGAGAATAAAAAATTAATACAATGCATGTTTTCAATCAAGTTTATGTTATGATACAATAGTTAAGTTTATGTTGTACAAAAGTTATGATACAATATAATATACTTAATATAATGGTTTGTTCAAGGGGAGTGTGAATTGGAGATAGATTATCTAAAGGAAAAGTAAGGCAGGACATATAGATCTGTATTCTAGATTGTGAGTAGTATTCCACAAGTGTCTGATGATCTCCTTCCACGGGGCACATTTATGCTTCTTGGTGCAGTCAGCTTCTCAGCCAGGTCCTGGCAATATCTGTGATAGCGATACTTAATTCTCTGATGCTGGTGACACTGACCCATTTATGTTCGTTATACTGACACTTGGACATGGATTTGGAGTTGTGAATACTTAGAATCCCAGTTGTTATTTCTAGTAGTGTGATCTTAAGCAAGTTACTCATGAGTCTTATTTCCTCATCTGGAAAATAGAGATATTATCTGCCCCATACAGGGTTGCAGGGAATAAATTATGAAGATAAAATAGTATTGGTTTCTAGAATGTAGTAGATAATTTTCTTCCTTTTTTATTTTTTATTTATATATATTTTTTGAGACGGAGTCTCACTCTGTTACCAAGGCTGGAGTGCAGTGGCATGATCTTGGCTGACTGCAGCCTCTGCCTCCCAAGTTCAAACAATTCTCCTGCCTCAGCCTCCCAAGTAGCTGGGACTACAGGAGCGTGCCACTATGCCCGGCTAATTTTTGTATTTTTCATAGAGATGGAGTTTCGCCATGTTGTCCAGGCTGGTCGCGAACTCCTGATCTCAGGTGATCCGCCTGCCTCAGCTTCCCAAAGTGCTGGGATTACAGGCGTGAGCCACTGTGCCCAGCCTGTAGTAGATATTTCTTAATGGGTGAAATAACTTTAATTCATTTTACGTTATTTCTGTAGAACCATACTGAGCATTTGGCTCTAGTTACAGGAAAACAAGGTGGAATTTAATAATGGTGTTGATAACTGACTTGGGTTAGGTCTCATTCTGTTGCAACTGGTTCCTTTTCCCTCAGTGCAAAGTGCTGCTGTTAACAATATAATATATTAGCATATAATACTCAAAAGCTATATCACACCATGTTGCATTTAACACAAGGTGAGGGCACTGAGGGGAGAACATTTGTCTTAGTTGTTGCCTTGTGTGCCCAGCACCAAGCACAGAGCCTGACAAATTATAGGCACTCCATATCATGTTTAAATTAGTGAATGAATTCTCTTTAGATGAGGAAGATGTACTAGTATGGAGTACCTGATGTGCACTGGGGCATTTGGGGTAGCTAAAGAAAGTATCCAAAATATAAGCAAAGGAGAACAATATTAGTAGCAGTTGCCTTTGAAACCATTGTAATTTTAGGCACAAACCTTTTTTAGCAAGTTGAATATTTTAAAATAAATATAGGCCAGCTAATTTGAGTTAAAATGATCACATGTGCTGAATTAACCTAGAAGGTAAACAACTAAAAATGAAAAGAGACATTAGAACAGGTAATAAGAGTTCAGAATTCACAGTTATTCTAAATTAGATTTGTAATAGCCTTGAGTCATACTTTAAAGGAAATAAAATTTCATGTGAAGAAATGGATCACTGTTGCCATAACTTCAACTCCTGTCTTTCCTCTGCTGCTCCAACTTGGCAAAACACCAAACCCTAGAGTGGTCTCATCATCTACCGTTTCTGTTCCTTAGAGGCATGGTCTGTTGAGTGCTGCCAGGCTGACTGTCAGCTGTGTCTCTCAGTCTTGCCACCATCCTATTCCACTGTCACCAGAGGGATCTGGTGAATTGCCATCATCCCATTCTATTGTCACCAGAGTTATCAGATTTTAAATGAATCTGATTGTGTTATTCCCCTCCTTGAAATCCATTAATAGCTTCTCAGTGTTTTTAGGAAAAAAATCCAAACATCCTAGTATGAAAAACAGAGATTTTGGAGATCTGGCCTTTTAGCATCTCTACCTGATCTTCTGTTTTCTGTATGTTGGTATCTGTGTACTACAGACATGTTAAACCACTTACATTTTTCTGAATGTTTTATGTTTTTTTCTCTTTTATGTCGCTGAACGTATGATGCTGCTTCTAGGCGTGCTGTTTTCTCTTCTCAAGGTCATCAACTACAGATGATTTAAAATTCTTCAAGTTTACCTGTAGAAAACTTTTACCTAACATAATAGATTGTAGGAGTCTACATGTCTTCCTTCTCACTAAACTGTGAGCTTTTTTGAGTATGGATACTCTCTTATCTCTCTAATTCCTAATGCCTTGCACAGGATGGAAGCCTAGAAGTTTGTAATTTAGTTAATAAATGAAGTAACAGAATTTATCAGAGGCTTAAAATATGTTCAGCTAAAATGGGTATTATGAGAGGTGGAGAAACATGGTCCCTGCCCTGTTCATAATCTTAGCTGTATGGGCAAAAATGACACATAAGGCAATTAAAGCTTAATCAAGTACAGCATTAAGTGAGGACTTAGGTAGAATGATTAGAAAATGAAGATATAATGGAAAATTTCAAATCCCTTAACATTTCATATCTGCTTTTCATTTTCTCCTTAAGTGTTTATCACTACTAACATGCCTATACCTTTTACTTATTTATCTTGTTAGGTTCATAGTCCTCAGTAAAATATACGTTTTGTGAAGATTTTTGTCTGTTTTGTTCACCGTGCTATTTCTGGTGCCTGACATGTGGTAGGTGCTCATTAGATAGTTGTTGAGTGGATTGAATGGAGTGCAGAGAAGGAAGTGATCACTAGGAAATAGTGTTTATGAAAGACTTCATGGAGAAGTAGTAACATCTTGAAGTAGACTTGAGAGAGTATTTTAGTAGATTAGCTAGTGTTTATGAAATATGCCTATTTGAGTGAATAATTACCAATTTTACTTTCATATGACTTTTTCAAGTCATATTGCTCCTAATTTCTCTTAAAGCTTCCTATGGTTATATAGTCCTCACTGTTGACTCCTGTTAGAGACTTTCACAACAGTAACCTATTTAATCAGAGTAAGAGATGCTGGCCCTTTCCTTATAAACCAGTTGCAATGAACACCTTCACCTTTTTTTTTTTTTCCTGCAAATTAATCTGTGTGTAAAAAATAGGTCTGCTGGAGGCAATTACGTATTATATACAGATCTTTACACTATATGTCGTTTTGGTACCTGAGATCTTATCTTCTATTTTGTATCTTTTAAATAATTGCAAATAAATTCAAACTTATGGACATATCAGGGTCTTGATTGTTTTGTGAATTAGGGATCATAATTTACCATTATGCTTCTAAGTTCTTGGATTTTAGCAAATCTTAACTGGTGTTTTAAATATTTGTATGTACACATATTCATATATCACACAGAACTTATACTTGCATTTCCTACTTTTATAGTTTCCTTTCTCTTCTGTTTACTTCCCTTCCAAGACTAAAGAAATTAAAATTAGGTTTTGAATTAAAAGTATTAAAAATGTTAAATCACCGAAATATTTTTTTCAGCTGTAATTGGAACATGTTAGGTAATGTCAGTTTGAATTTTTTTTCTTAGAAAATAAGATTATCTGTGGGCCTCAAATATTGGCTTCTCTTCTCCCAGCTTTTTTCCCTCTAAGCACAGAATTAGATATTCTTAGGCCCTTGTAGCTGCAATAGATCTTAGTAAGCATCTCTACTTGCTTTATTTTAGGGATGAGGCAACTAAGACACAAGGACAAGTGATTTGTCCACAATTAACTGATGACAGGTAATTGATAGCAGGGCCAGATGATAGACTAACTATTGATGAGATAACTAAGCTGTGGCTAACCCTTCTCTTATGCTAACCACTTTCAACTTTAAGGCCGTACTACTTCTGGAAATATATGTGGTTCTGATGACATTTTAAAGGAATATTATTGTAGTGACTTAGTAGAAGAGAAGTAAGTTCCTAGAATTTTGTCAGTCCACCAGTCAGCCAGATTGGGTGTAAGTGAAGCTTTGGCAATACTTTCTCATTTTGGTGTATAGGTTGTTTGCTAGTTATGTGCACAGGAAGTAATTTCCAGCAGTCTGATTTTAAGCCATTGAAAAATGTTTCATGCTTTCCAACTTAATTTTTGACAACCCGAATGTGAGGATTCACATATACTCCATAGGGAAAGGGTTGACCAGTAAGTGTATATTAAAGATAACATGAAGAACAAGAGTTTTAAAAATCTAGTTAGTCTTTTTCTTTTGTTTGTTGTTGTCGTAGTTGAACCTAGGAACGTATGTATTTTGAAAAAAGCTATATGGGTAGACTGTTAGATTATCTTAAATAGAAAAATGAAAACAAAAGGGTCATGTGACTATTCTACATTTCCATTCCTTTTTTTTTTGGTGATATTTTCTAGGACTCATTTTGATTAAACTGGATTGTGCAAAAATAGCACTTTGTATTCTGTGATTTTTAGTGTTTCTTGTTTTTTTAATGGAGGGAGAGCATCTGTTTTTTTGGTGGGGGGTATGATTAGTAAATCATGATTAATAAATATTCAGGTTGGATAAGAAGAAATGGTTAAAGATGTAGAGATTTTAGATAACCTGAAGTGAGTACTGGCATAACTCCTGGTTGTAGTTGCCTAATGTTAATTAAATTGGATTATTTATTTTTAGTCAGTTGTGTTCATATATTATACTTTTGATGTGAAGAATACTCTGCTAGACGTTTTGAAGTCTCTTCGTTTAACTTAGTCTGAAGTTTAGTTCTGTTGGTTTTCTTTTAAATTATACTCTCAACTATAGCCTTTGTTTTGGCGTCTCAAGTTAGTAATTGCCCTTTGTTCTCTTTCAGATCCTTGCATGTCACTGAGTCCACCATGCTTTACAGAAGAAGACAGATTTAGTCTGGAAGCTCTTCAAACAATACATAAACAAATGGATGATGACAAAGATGGTGGAATTGAAGTAGAGGAAAGTGATGAAGTAGGTGGAAAAATGTTTTCCCTGCTATTGTCTTACAACAGAATGACTGCATTTCTGTTTCTAGTCTTCAATTTTCTCTTTCCTCATGTGGCTCATTGCGTTCTTCTTCAACATCTTTAGTTTTTCTTTTTACATGTTAATTTTACCCTTTATAAACATTTACATGATTTTTCTGTTTTTCTCCCCATTTAGATATAAGTCTACCCAGTTTTATAAAAATTTTCAGTCTCATGTTATTGTATTTCTCAAATATGTATCCTATTCTGACTGTATTTTATCTATTGTTGCTTTACAAACCACTCCAAATGTAGTGGCTTAAAATGAAAACAGTTTATTATTTCTCCTGATTCTGTGGGATCACTGGGCTGAGCTGGGCAGTTTTTCTGTTCCCTTAGATATGGGCTGAGGTCACGATGGAAGGTGCATTCTCTTGGGAGCTCTGTTGGGGTGGAGTATCTAAGACAGCCTCTTATTCTGCATAATCTCTTTCTATGTTACCTCTCATCATTCAGGAGCCTAGCCCAAACTTTATTACAGCATGCAGCTAGTGTTCTAAGAAGGCAAGTTTCCATGTGCAAGTGTTTATCATGCCTCTGCTTGCCAATTGTTGCTAATATATTGGCCAAAACAAGTCATTTGGCTAAGCTCAGAGTCTGTGTGAAAGAAGATTCTACAAAGATGTAGATAACCAGGAAATGTGATTCATTGGAGACCACCAAGGTGGTAATTTACTGTACCTACTGTCTTTAGTTTTTCAGCATTCCCATTTCCCCTACTGGCCTGGTTTCTGCCTTAGTTTCTCCCTAAAAGTTGTCTTCTTTGAGTGTTGTCTCATTCTAACCAAATGCCCTGGTCGTTTTTCAGGTCTCTTCAGTCCCTTTGTTGGATTTGTCACTGTTGAATTGCTTCTCTTTCAGATTATATAATACTAAATTACATTATTTTCTACATTATTATCTTGTGATCTAACAGTGACAGTCTCTAGTAACATTGTTATCTAACGGAGACATTCTCTAAAGATCAGTTCTTGGCTTGCTATACAAAACGTTTATCTGAGAATGACCATCCATTTTCAGTTGTCCCGATTCCTCTATCTCTAAGCCAGTACAGATTCCTGACCTTTTGCTTTCTGCCTGTTTTTAGAGGGCTCTTACTGTTGCTTTAAGCTTAGTATGTGTAAAACAAAATCCCAGTTTTGCTATTTTAATCTCTCATTGTTCAGTTGCACCTCTGGACCTATTTCTCGATTCTTCTTCTGAAGTAGATGTTGGCAGACTTTTTCTGTAAAGGGCCAAAATATGGGTTGAAATGTGTTCTCTAAAAACATATGTTGAAGTCCTAAACCCCAGCACCTCAGAATGTGACCTTATTTAGAAATAGGGTCATTGCAAATGTAGTTAAGATAAAGTCATACCGGAGTTGGGTGGGCCCTTAATTCGATATGACTGGTGCTCTGCTAAGAGAGGAGAACACCATATGGATTCACAGAACAGGAGAGAAAATGACCCTGTGACAGCGGAGGCAGAGATTAGCTTTATACAACTGCACATCAAGGAATGCTAAGGATTGCTGCCAACACCAAAGCTAAAAGAAAGGCATGGAACAGCTTCTCCCCTAGAGCCTTTGAGAGAGCATGATTCTGTGGACACTCTGATTTTGAACTTCTTTCTAACCTGCAGATCTGTAAGAGAATAAATTTCTATTGTTGTAAGCCATCCAATTTATGGTACTTTATTATGGCAATCCTATAATGAATGGAAACGAATATAGGCCAGGTGGCAAATTATTTAGCTTTAGTGGGCCATGTAATTGCTGTTGTAACTATTCAGCTCTGCCACTATAGTGTGAAGCAGCCATAGACAGTACAAGAACTAATGGGCATAGCTGTTTTCCAATAAAACTTTATTTGCAAAAACAGGCAGCCATATTTGGCTGCATGCTGTAGTTTGCCAACCCCTGTTGTAAATTAAGCTCTCGTGTTCTTAAAATATGTTCCTTTTTCTTCCTTTCCCCACTACCTCTTACCTATTCTAGTTATTTGCTTGTTCTGTTCTAATCTAGCTGTTTATTTTCTTGTGTCTAGATTACTGTCTCTAAGTTTTTCCTTTCTAATCCGTCATGATTATCACTTTGAGAGCATGATAGCTAAGAAACATAGTGATTCCTAATTGCTTATTAGATCAGATATTAAATCTTCAGTCTTATATTTAATGTCTCTGCATCAGTTGATTTCTGCTATTTATTGTGATTAAAATCATTCTGATTAGAGCTTAGTCAGTACCAGTGATACCAAAATCATTACTTTTGGTTCAAAGTAGACCAATTTATTTATTTCTAGAACTGCAGACTATATAATTCTATCTTACATAGCTTCCAACTTAAAAAGTATTTGAAGTATATATTCTGTTGGACGTAAGGAAGAGTGAGTGAGGTAAAATTGATGGATTATTAAGAGTTTTACCATTACTGGAAAACAACGTAAACTAGTTGTCATTTATTGTGGGCCGTTTTATTATATTGAGTGGATAATTCGTTCTCTCAACATCATTATCATTACTCCTTTTCTCTCTTTATATTTTTATAAAATAGAGGTAATTTATAGAGGTAAATTACCTTTATTTATAGAGGTAGTTTATTCTCTAAGCCAAAGAGATTTTCTTAAATTATTTTGTACATTTTCTCTCTCTCTTTCTTTCTT
>NW_012107809.1:518138-558655 GCF_000951045.1 Mandrillus leucophaeus | reverse complement strand
ATAAAATCTATGATAAATATATAAATAAATTATGTATTAATATATTTGTTTGGTGCTGCTATAGCAGGGTGCTATAGATTGGGTAATTTATAGTGAACAGAGATGTATTGACTCACAGTTGTGGAAGTTGGGAAGTCCAACATCAAGGTGCTGGCAGGTTTGGTGATTCTGATTTCAAGATGACTCCTTGAATGCTGCGTTCCCTGGAGGGAAGACTGTTTTCTCTTTACGGTGTGGAAGCAGAAGGGCCAAGAGACAAAAGGTGTCTAGCTTGCCCTTTTATAAGGGCATTAATTCCTCTCCTGAGGGTTGAGCCCTTATGGCCCTATTACCTCCCAAAACCTCCCTGTTTACCTGTTACTTCCTAACACTGACACAATGGCAAATTTCAATATGAGTTTTGGAGGGGAAAAACATTCAAATTATAACACACCACAATTACAAAAATATTTAAATATGAAAAATAGCAGAAATCCACATTTCCTGAATCATTAAAAATACCTTCAAAGGAAAGAGCAGTTAAAATTGCACATAATATATACACAAAGAAGGTATCAAGGAAGCTTTTGCAGATATTTCACAGCCTATTTGTAATTGATTGCATTATAATTCTTAGAATTACAAGTTATTTTAATCTTTTTTACCTCATCAGATATACTTCTTTAATTTTTAATTTTTTTTTTTACTTTTGTAGAGATGAGAGTCTTGCTGTGTGGCTGAGGCGGGTTTCAAAAGCCTGGTCTCAAGCAATCTTCCTGCCTTGGCCTCCCAAAGTGCTTGGATTACAGGCATGCACCAGCCTTTGTCAGATATTAAATGCACATGTGCAAAGTGTTATTACCACTCTGCAAAACAAATTAAGCATACATGGCTGTGTAATTTATATTTCAGTGGAAGTCTTATTGAGTCTTTTAAATTTCAGCGGAGTTTTTGGCATGTTGTAATAAAAGTCAGAACTAAGTAAAACTTAGGTTTAAAAAGTAGAGCTTAGAATTCTTTGATATGAGAGGTGAATTTTAATATTTAAAAAGAGAAGATATCTTTCTGTATTTCTCTTACTGTTTAAATGCAAACACAACATGCCTTTATATTTTACTATTACCCAAAAGAATGTTGAAATCCACTGTCCAGTGTGGGAGCCACTAGCCATATTTGGCTATTCAGCATTCGAAGTTGAGGTGTGCTATAAAGTATAAAACACACTTGAAATTTTGAAGGCTTATATGAGAAGAATAACATTAAATATCTAATTTGAAAATATTGATTACCCGTTGGAGATATTTGAGACATATTGGGTTACATGAAATATGATATTAAAATTTAGTTTCTTTGTTTTTACTCAGTGTAGCTTCTAGAAAACAAAATTATGTATGTAGCTCACATTTTATTTCTATTAGACAGCACTGATCTAGACTCTGTGTGATGTGTTTGTATGCTTTAAAGGATGAATTATTAATTCTGCAGTTCTTGGACTATAGCCCTTCAGTTCAATATAGGTGCATTTTGATTTGTATTTCTTGTTAAAGTGTCTTTTTGAAAGAAATAAACAATAATTCTTTTATGGACCTTTACTGGCCTTCACTAGGAAACTTTGTAAGTTTAATAGGAAACCTTAGCCCAAATTTTAAAGTATTTAATTTCTTGTGATTTTAGCCCAAATTTTAAAGTACTTAATTTCTTGTGATTGTTTTGTTTTGAAATGTTGCTTTTCTAAAAAAAAAAAAAAAAATTCAGAAAAGTATTTAGCTTTTGAAAATTCTGGTTAAAAACATTTTTTTTCTCTTTAGTACCCTCTGTTTTGCATTTTGGTCATATGAGAGATTGTTTATTTCTATAATTTATTTAATATTGAGCTAATATCTGATGGCCTATTTTATACCAGATACTCAAATAGTTGCTTGGAATAGATCAGGAACAAGATAGACAAAATCTGTGCCTTTAAGTAAACATTCTGGTAGCGCTTGTGGGAAGGAGACTAAGCAAAATAAATAAGCAGTGGCAGGGGGATCATTATCAGGTAGAGATGATGGGGGCTGTAATGTTCTATAGGGGGGCAGGCAAAGTGAGGGTAACACTTAAAGGGTATCATGTGTACAGTACTTGGACAAGTAAGAGAATAAATGTCTGATGACTTTCCAGGGCTATGTTAAAACTGAATTTGGAGTACTTGGGGTGTTTCAGATCAGGAATAGGATATAAAACTTTTGCTGTCTAGGTCATTGTCTTCTGGACCAACATTAAAAAGGTTAGATGTCAATGTGTGCAGAATCTGTGACCCGTTAAGATTGAACTGTTGATTGCATTCAAGGTTGCACGTTCTGTCAATTTTAGTGAAATTTTGGAAAGTGTAGGTATTTGATCAACAAATAATTTAAATAAGAGAAATTAATGGTTTTGATGCCCTGAGCATGGCCGTGGAGTTCACATTGTTATTGCTCATTTTGTGACTGAAAAGTTTTATCATAGATTCTAGTGTGTATGGTTTTTGTTTTCTGTTCTTACTTTTCCCTCTTTTTCTTTGAATGAACATTTTCTTCATTCCTTTTTCTAGTTTTTCTTTCTTTTTATTCTTTTTCATTTTACCACCTGGAATAGGTAGTTTTAGAGGTTTTTTTCTTATCACTTTGTTTGATATACATATATAAAACAAAATCAACTTTAAGACCTACTTACCTGAAAAGTCCATTGTACCTAGTATCTCAGTATTCCTTATGTTAGGTATGCTCCCTTCACAATACCTTTGCTGTAATTTTTATACCTCTGGGAAAGCTTAGTTAACAACACATGTATCTGTGGAGAGTCACTTAAGAAAATAGGCAAAATTAGGATTAGACAAAAAAGAAGGCAATGCAATTTAAAATCGAACAGTATGTTTTGGATTATGTGGGGTATTGTGTCCAAAAGATTAAATGCATCTATTTTTTGCTGAAGTTTTCTAAGGTTAACTTTTAACTTGTGTATGAGTTTATTGCTGTGTAACAAATGACCCCAAAACTTAGTGGCTTAAAGCAACACACATTTCTCATTTCATGGTTTCTGTGGGTCAGAAATCTTAGTGCAGCTTAGGTGGGTCTTCTGGCTCTGGGTCTCTCACTGGGCTGCAATTAAGATATCAGCTGGGGTTGTGTCATCTCAAGGCCTGATTAGGAGAGGATCCACTTAAAAACCTACTCATGTAGCTGTTAGTCTCACAGGTCCTCAATGGCTGTTGGAGATACCAGTTTTCTGCCATATAGGTCTCTCTGTAGGCAGCTTGTAACATGACAATGGGGTTCCCTCAGCCCATTGTCTCACTCACTCAGAGTGAGAGGGAGCTCTGAGAGACAGAGAAGGGGCAGTAATGTGGAAGTTACAATCTTTTTGTGACTAATGCTGGAAGTGACGTCCCATCACTTTTGCTGTATTCTACTCATGAGAAGTGAGTTACTAGGTCCAGCCAACCCTCATGGAGAGACAAATACAAGGATGTGGGGATCATTGGGAGCCATTTCAGAGACTGCTTACCACAGTTTGTTTTGATAATTTGCTAACTAGAAATATTTGATGGGAGATTCTCAAGCCATAGAAATATAGAGTGTAAAAGCAGTAGTTACAAAACTGCCTTTAAAAGGCTTTGTTTTCTAAATGTCCCACAATGAAACCCATTGTGTTCATCTTTGTAATAGGATATGTGTAGAATTTTAAAGCCTGATTAGAAGTTATCTGTTGAGTACAGCTTTGCAGTGAATGGTGACTCTAATTACATGCACAAATATACCAGTGTAATTTGTTTCACTGAAGGATCACTTGACATTCTTCTGAAAGAACAAGCAGGGCAAAGGTAAGGGAAGGGCGTAGGTAGGTGCTAGAGAAGTCTTGTTGTCTGTTAACTTCCAGTTACCGAGGTGCTTTCCTCTATACCGAAATTTTCATAATTTCATGATTTGTTTAGTTAATATAACTTGATACCATAAAAATAGAGACTTTCTGGAAAATAATGGCAATCAGCACACAATTAAAGTAGCAGAGAATGTTAATAAGTGTTTTGTAGGAAAATGGATTACATGGTCAAAATTGGGAAATGCTGGATTCGTTTTGTAGGACTTCTTAAACTTAAATTTATAAATTTATATACTAAAATAACTTTTATTGAGCATTTACTGTTTGTACCATTAGTATAAGCACTTTTGTATGTAAAATGATATGGACTCTTTATAATAACCCTATTAGCTAAGAATCTACTCTTATTATCTTATATGCAGATGAGGAAACAGTTTGGTAAGTTAGGCAATATGCCCGTAGTCACCAGCTTGTAAATAATAGAGTTGGGGTTTTGAAGCCAGGCAGACTCCAGAACCCATGTTCCTGATTTCTAGTGTTTGTTGTTTCTCTGTGTTAATGTAGATTATTAATCTTCAAAAGGATGGTAAATCTTATGTCTGTTTGACAAGGAACTTTTGTAATACAAACTGTCTCTTAAGTTTGGCATAATGTAAGTGGTCAATCAGTTTTTGTTTAATTGAATGATTTTCCTGAAAATTGATAATTGCTACCAAAATAACACCACATAGATTTTTTAGTGACTTTAACATAACTCATTAGTACTGACACTAAACTTACTTTAGCATCTGATTAAAGATAAAGTCATTTTAGCAAATGATAAATTGAACATCGTTTGTTAAATTTGTTGCTTTTGCTTTGCATTTATTAAATTTTTCATGGCAGTATATCTTGGCTATAAATGTCTAAAGAGTACTTATTACTAATGCTTATTAGTAATAAGCATCTAATAAATGTTTGTTTAATGAATGAATATTGGGGAATCAAACTTTTGGAATGGCCTGGGCCTGTAAGTGACCATGGAGAGCCCATGGTGATCATGGGTTAGGAGCACTCTCTGGAGCTAAGCAGCAGCAGCAACTGCTTAGTCCTTGTCAACGACAGAAAAATAATTAAGAGCTGAAGAAACAAACTTCGGTTCAGCAGTCTTTTATTGAGCACCTGTTGTCTGCCAGACAGTGTGCTAGGTGTTGGCTTTGCAAAGATAAACAAAGGCATCTGGTCATTTAATGGAAAAAACGCATAATGACTTGTCCTGAAAGAACTGAGAAGTAATAAAGAATCAGTGTGTACATAAGAGACTAGAAGTGAGAAAAGACAGGAGAAAGCATCTGATTAATGCTGATATGATCTGTGGATATCAAGAAAGTAAGGCAACAATGGAAAACATAAAAGAGCTGGTGGGAGAGTGAATCTGAGGTAAGAGGTCTTTGTACCCCCGGATGTATTAGCGCTTATTGCAGAGGGCACACCAGTCATAGGCCAGCACTGCTAGTCTGCAGAACTGCTATTGAGAGCTCAAAAACAAAAAAGTTAGTGTCTGGAATTCTTCATTTTTTCATATCTGTTCTTATGAAAACATTTTATCTTATTTTAAAGGTAAATAAATATTAAGGGGAAGTTGGAAAGTTAACAGAAAAGTTATTCTATGATGAAGAAAATTATGGATTTTAGGTATAAAAGTGAGTCTTCTGCTGAACAGACTTACAAGTTGAGGAAAAGGTGAAGGATACCTAGTAGATTTGATGCAAATGTGGAGAAACCTGTGGTTCAAATACAATCCTTCAAATGGCATTGTTGAATCAATTAGCATTTTTGATAGCACCATAAAAGAAAATGACTTTCTGTAGGTCAAAAGTGGCTCTACTGTTACATTTTTCCAAACTGTTTTTATATTATCATCATCATATTTTTCCAGACTCTTTTTATTATATGCTTCAGGTTTTGCAGAGGTTGATAGCACACACTTGCAGTCTCAGCCAACTCAGAAGGCTAAGGTAGGAAGATCACTTGAGCTAAGGAGTTTGAGACTAGCCTGGGCAGTATAACGAGACCTCATCTCAGAAAAAAAAAAAAAAAAAAAGAAGAAGGTTTTTGAGTATGTGCTTCCTGATACAGTTTTAGAATAAATAGCTGTTTGTAAGTGGTGTGTATAGCTACATATATATTACATATTGTATACGAACACATTCAAACTCTTGTACTAATGTTACATGTTTTTAAAATACCCACAAAAATATGGCTGAGTGCGTTGACTCACGCCTGTAATCCCAGTACTTTGGGAGGCTGAGGGGAGAGGATCACTTGAAGTCAGGCGTTTGAGACCACCCTGGCCAACTTGGTGAAACCCCATCTCTACTAAAAATACAAAAATTAGCCGGGCGTGGTAGCACACGTCTGTAATCCCAGCTACTTGGGAGGCTGAGGCAGAAGAATCGCTTGAACCCAGGAGGCGGAGTTTGCAGTGAGCCGAGATCATGCACCTGGACTCCGGCCTGGGCAACAGAGCGAGACTATCTCAAAAAAAGAAAAAGTAAAAAAATACCCACAAAAATATAAATTAAAAAAATGAGATAAAATTGAATGTAAATGTAAATTCTAATATTTTCTTGAAATCTCAAGTGGATTAGATTATACATCCTTTTTGGGTGTGGGCAACCTAAATTTGGAGACCGTTGCACTAATGAATTGTAAAGCAGTGTCATGTTATAAGTCACACAGATTTCATTCCATTTTCATCAGAACAGACAATTGTGAGAATTTCTCAAGAAAGCAAATTCTAGAGACACTTGCTAATGTTAATATTTATTCTTCCCTAATTTTCATGGTCACTCTTTGCAGGTTTCTTCATCATATAGCACATTAGTTACTGATCTTTTAATGATGTCCACTGTGCATTTTATGATTAAAATTAGCTCTGATACTTGCGATACCTGTAAGAAGTGGTAATATAAGAATAGAACAAGGCCAGGTGCGGTTGCTCATGCCTGCAGTCCCAGCACTTTGGGAGGTCCAGGTGGGTGGATCACCTGAGGTCGGGAGTTCGAGAGCGGCCTGACCAACATGGAGAAACCCCGTCTCTACACAAAATGCAAAATTAGATAGTCATGGTGGCACATGCCTGCAATTAGATGGGCATATTGGCGCGTGCCTGCAATCCCAGCTGTTCAGGAGGCTGAGGCAGGAGAATCACTTGAACCTGGGAGGTGGAAGTTGTGGTGAGCCGAGATTGCGCCATTACACTCCAGCCTGGGCAACAAGAGTGAAACTCCATCTCCAAAAAAAAAAAAAGAACAAAGTTCACTTATTTATACTAGTTTAGGAAAAAGCAGAGAATGAGTGAGGCAGAAAATGTAGATATCGTTTTGATAAGGGAAGACATGATTAAACTTTTTAAAAAAAATATATCTTTTCTTATAAACTTGCCACTATGGCTTTATATTTTAGCTGCAAATTCTATTTTAAAATTTAATTTATATCTGGAGTGTGGATATCTGTTGATCTGAAGAGATCCAGGAAGTAATGATTTTGGACACCATTAATTAGGATTCTGGAAGAAAGATTCTTGGATGTAGGTGGAAGTCATCTTGTAGGGTATGTGTACGGTATTTTGATATTCAGCAGCTCACCAAAGTGTGCTGAGCATTACATACTTGTTTGTCATTTTGGTTACCTCTTCTTTGTTTACCTATATGTAATTATAGTTTAAATTATTCAAAATGAGATAGGCACTCTATACATCTTTTAGAAGCAAGATATTAAATAGAAAAAGGTTAGGGCCACCTTGATACTTTTCATTTAGCTTACAGAGTGAGAAAGGAGGGAAAGAAGTAGGTGAAAAGGGAGTTGATGTATTTCCAAGAAATTGCTCTAAGGAATAAACAAGTTGGTGCTCCCTTGACAAGCGGTATTAACTTAACAAGAAAACTTGTGAGAAATGCAAATTCTGGAGCCCCACACCAACCCTACCGAATCAGCAGCTTGGGGATGGGACCTGGCAATCCGTTTTAACAAGTCCTCTGGGTGATTCTGATGAAGTTTGAGAACCACTAGACCTTCAGGACACTGATAGTAGCCAGAAGCTCTTTATCTTGACTTTTTATGAGTACAGAGTAACAAATCTTATTTTTTTGTGATTAGGTCTTTGAAAATATGGTTCATGAATTATTCTTTGTACCTTGATAAATCTTATAGTTGTTTTGCATTATACTTTTGCAGTTTATTTTTTTTTTGTAATCTCAGGCACAGTATTTATAAATATAAATACTACTGTGATGCTCTTGCAAGATACCTTGTTTTCAGCTCCTGTATTTTGTGACTTTACTTTTGCCAAGTTCCACCTTAAAAATTTCTTTGTATGTTTTACAGGAAGTCATTGACAAGCAGCGTTGTATTTGTCTATGTGGAAGAGGATCTTTTGCTTTTTAAAGTAAGATGGTTCTGTAACCTAGATAGTTAAGAATCACTGTGCAAGTTATTGAGACAGATCTTAAGAAAACGTCTCATGATTTTATATTATACTTAGAATATTTCTTACTTAAATTGTGAAATTTCTACCTGGTCCCAGCATTTATTTAGTTTAGTACTTATGGCCTTATGTCCTGACAATTACAGTAACCTATTTACTGGAGTTTCTTCTCTGTCTCTTGCTTTTCCAGTTCATTTACCAACTGCTGTTGAGTTATCTTTTCGTTTATGACATTTGATAAGAGCTGATTCTCCCAGAGCGTTTCTAGTCATGTATCTACTTGTCCCTCAAAGCAACCACAATAGAAACCAAAGAACTTTCTCTTATCCTACTATTTCTTACCATCCAGACTATCTAATCTCTATGCTTGAGTTCTGATTTATTATAGGGGGTTCCCTCTTCTTGAGGCTATCTTAGACATAGGACATTTGAGAAACACCGTTGGTTGTATATAGTTCAGTTATGTACAGATTAAATAGGATTTTGTGGTGAACTAGGAAGTTAAACACAATAACATAGTTTCTGTGGAAAGATATGCTTCACATAGTGGATGCATACTCTTAAATGCAACCTACTTATAAACTGAGAATAACTGACTGTAGTGTACGATCTGTGTATGAAGAGCCAAAAACTTCTGAAATCGTTTTATAGTATCATGGAGCATGGAAACATTCAACCCAGTGCCTTTTGCCTTTTTTGTTTGAGACAGGGTCTCGCTCTGTTACGCAGGCTGGAGTGCAGTGGTGTGAACATGACTCACCAGAGCCTTGACCTCCTGGGCTCCAGGCATCCTCCCACCTCAGCCTTCCAAGTAGCTGGGACTACAGTCATGGGCCACCATGCCTGGCTAAGTTTTATATTTTTTGTAGAGATGGGATTTCAGCGTGTTGCCCAGGCTGGTCTGGAACTTCTGGGCTCAGGCGATCCACCCGCCTCAACCTCTTATAGTGTTAGAATTACAGGCATGAGCCACTGTGCCTGGTGCCTTTTGCCTTTTACTGGGAGTTGCCACAACCCCTGCTTCAACTAGTGACTCTTTTAGCCCCTTTCCCAAATTCTTTTTGCTTTCATTAGTCAGACCATATGGTAATTACGTATTTTTTATTAAAAATTATTTCTCATTTCTGTTTCACTAATTTTTAGTTTACCTCAACAAGAATTTCCTATTAAACATTGCTACAGACCGGAAGGGGGCAGAGCAGTGGGAGTAGGAGTGTGAATTAGGACAGGACAGCGTGTCTGCACTTCTCTTTTTCAGTTCCAGCCTGACGGTACTGCCAGTCCTGCTGTCTCCCCACTCCTTCTCTCAGCGTTTTCGGCATCACAGCATGGCATTGCGTTGATTTAATATATTTTTTGCGAGTTTAGGATACTTCACATAGTATCTCACCTTAAAAGATGTTTGATGAGTACAGACCTATTTATTCCCATTTCACAAACAAATTAAATTGTGCCTTTACTGTAACATTAACGTTGTTAGTCTTGTATTATTGTTATTATAGATAGGATGGCCATATAATTTATTATCCAAACTGTCATTTTCTTCTGAGTGAAAGAGAGTGTTATTAATAATTTCATCCAAAGGGTGTAAACGAGGACTGTCCTAAGCAGACGGGCCATATAATTACCTTCGCCATGTGGCTTGTCAGCCCGCTTCAGTTGTACTTACCTTTATCTTTGTCTTGCTCCCTCACTAAGTTGTTATTAAATGGATCTAAGTTTTGTGCCAAGATTTGTGCTGCTGCTAAAAACCCTGACTCTACCTCAGTTTGGTTTATCAGTCTGAGTCTTTTTGTATTGTACAGCTTGTTTTCTACTAACATGACAGAAACACTCAGCAACTTTCCATTTCTTTTTCTTTTTTGCAGGTAAGTGATTTTTTTGGTCTTTTTATTCTCTAGAAATAAATACTGTAAACTTTTTTTTTTTTGAGATAGAGTCTCACTCTGTCGCCCAGGCTGGAGTGCAGTGGCGCGATCTCGGCTCACTGCAAGCTCTGCCTCCCAGGTTCACGCCATTCTCCTGCCTCAGCCTCCCGAGTAGCTGGGACTACAGGCGCGCACCACCATGCCCGGCTAAATTTTTGTATTTTTAGTAGAGACGGGGTTTCACTGTGTTAGCCAGGATGGTCTCAATCTCCTGACCTCGTGATTCGCCTGCCTCGGCCTCCCAAAGTGCTGGGATTACAGACGTGAGCCACTGCACCCGGCCAAACTTTTTCTTATATTAAAATAATGTTGACTCTTTCATTGACTTTTAGAATTTTTTTTTGGTAGTATATTTCTCGTTTTTCCCAAATTTTCTTTCTTTTTTTTTTTTTTTAAAAAAAAGTCCCCAGCTTTATTGAGGCATGTTTGACAAATAAAGATTGTATATATTTAAGGTGTATGATGTGGTGATTTGATATCTTTATACATTGTGAAATGATTATTATTGCAGTCTCATCACCTCACATGTCAAAGGGTACAAAGTTATAAGATGGTAAACTCTGGGGATCTAATGTGTAGCTAGTTACTATAGTTAATAATACTGTATTATATACTTGAAATTTGCTAGGAGAGTAGATCTTTTGTGTTTTTACCACAAAAACAAAGGTAACCAAGTTTTCATATCTGAAGAATTTTATATAGTAGTCTGAGTTTTCCTATGTATCCAGCATTTAGCCTGCAGGAAGTTCCCCAAGGACAGACTGCTGCAGTCACTGATCCCATAGTCTCAGGAGACAGTTCTGCTCTAGAAAGCTGTTTGGGTTGTCCTAAGGTAAAGTGCTAAGCTATATCAGGGAGGTGTAAGGTAAATAGTTCTTATCCTCAGATAACCTCACATTTATGCTGTCTCACGTTATCTTCAGCAGTACTTTTTTGAGATGGACAGAAGTGTTATCTCTCTTATAGATAAGGAGACAGAGGTTTAGAGAGATTAAGTTATTTAGGTTACATAGTGTATGTAAAGAGCGCTAGGATTAGAGTCCAGCTGTTCCAACTACTGTTCATTCTTCATGACATGTTTAGGCATAATTTCCAGTTTTTTTTTTTAAGTTTTTAATTTTTAACTTGTATTCAGTTGTGAGCCATGGAAGCTAAAAGAGGCTCTCTGCATACATTCTTGAACTGGGTTTCTGTTAATATTGGATGGTCTATTAATGTTAATATTGGAAACTTCTGGGTATTTCGTTCATTTACTAGGACCTCATACCCTGCTTGTTCCCTGTATTTTGGTTTGAATCTTACCATATTGAGTAAATTATCACTCTAGGGGCTTGCTTTACTACTTTTTCCCTGGCCTGCCGCTACATCTTGGCATGTGCTTCCTATCATCTAACCCTGTGAAAACTATTCCCATTTCACAAGGTCCGTTGTAAGGACTCTACCAAGTGTTATCTTGAGTCTCATCTTGAGCTTGGCTGGAGGATTCACCTTGCCTCTTTCCCCTGCTTATTAAATCAGTATTAGATTTTCTATCTTGGCCTTTCCGGGTCTGGCCTGATACTGTTCTTGACTTAGCATTGGTACTACCAAGTATTGATGACATGCTTTGTACCACCCCACTGGATCTAAAGGGCTGAATCAGATAAATGTAACATTTTAAAATTAAAGAATATTTTGTCTGGATCCTAAAAATGTTACAAACAATTGGTAGTATTTAAGAGCCTTTTAACTTTTTAATTGTCAGTCCTTGCTAACTCACCTTTATTATTTTTTAATATCATACCCGTACCTAAAATTTCTTTTAAGTGTTCATTGGGGATGTTTGAAAATTTTTATGTGTGGTTTTTGTTTTGTTCTCATTTTCCCTTTGTTTTCTTTTCTTTGGCCCCCGAAGGACTTGGGAAATAGGCCTAAGGGCATTGTTGACTACTTCGTTAAAAACAAAACACATGTAAGGTTTTGAAGTTCTTGTTTATATATTTAGCACTGTAGTAAATATGGGGCAGATTGAAAAACTGAATATAGGCCCCATGAGTTTACTGTCTAGTAGGGTATATAATGTCATGTATGTATATACTACAAGGCATGTCACGGCAAACGATATCCTAGTAATACACATGAATCGTGGCGTGTTCTTGTGATGCACATCTGTTTGGGGAGCATCAAACAAAGCTCTGCCTAGAGTCGTTAAGATGGACTTTGTGAAATGGGAATAGTTTTCATGGGTTTAGATGATAGGAAGCACATGCCATGATATAGGGGCAGGACAGGGAAAAAGTACTAAAGCTCCTCGAGTGCTAATTTACTCAGTAGCGAATCATGCGGTCTGACTGGAGTCTTAATGTTGTTGAGGATAGGATTGAAAAGAACCTGCTTGGTTTTCCTTCTTCCTGCTCTTGCCTACTTTTCTGATTTCTTAGTTGTTTTTACTTTTCCTCCACCCTAAGTATATGTATTTGGTAAGATTTTTGTCTTTGGGCCTCTTTCTTTCACTTCCTAGGACACTTTATTCAGGCCCGTGGTTTTAATGATCACTTCTGTAAATATTGAGTTCTTTCTTCTGTCCACAATTCCATTCTCATGTTTGGCTTGTGCAGATCTCCAACTCAGTGTCTTAAGTGCCATGAAATACATTGCTTTCTCTCTGTGCTTTTCTTTTTAGAAAGTCTCATGCCAGACCAATCACTGCCTTCCTTAAAAACACTGATTCTTATTTCTCTTTAAGTGCGGTGGTGTTTTTATTAGTGATATCACTATTTTCCCTACAACTGAGGCTCAGTGCTCCAGCTTCATCTTTCTTTGCTGCTTTGTCTGCCTCTCCGAGTTGAGTTTTATTATTATTATTTGATTTCTAACTGGTCTTGCCATTGCTTATCTTTTCCTTTTTGTAAATCCGTTTTGACATTATTACTTGGTTAAAACATTTTAGACATAATATTTTGTTATTCTCTCCCCTACTCAGAAATTTATATCAGAGCCCCGTAGTCCGGTGGTCTCAAATTTTAGTATTCATTAAAATTGCCGGGAGGACTTGTTAAAACACAGATGGCTGGGCCCACCCTCAGAGTTTCTGATTCCGTAGGTCTGGGATGAGACCCAAGAATTTGCGTTTCTAACAGATTCCCAGGCAATGCTGATACTGCTGGTCCAGGGACCATGCTCTGAGAACTGCTGTCATAGTCTTCCAAATACGGTTTGGGCTGCTTAGTTTGACATTCATGATCTTTTACAGTCTGGTCATATTCTGCCTTTCTGTCCATGATCATTTATTGTGCAGCTTCTTCATGTGCTCTTTACTTCAGCCAAAGTGAACGACTGACAGACAACTTTTTGTGCACATCCTGTATTCTCATGAGTATACAGATATTTCCCTTAGGATTTTGCTCAGTCTCCTCTTGTTTCATCTTGCTTGTCAAACCATCTTTTAAGATTAATTTAAAGATTAGTTCAAGTGGAATCTTTTCTCTGTTTCTTGTTTTTTGTATTTTCTTTTATCATTCTTCTTCCAAGCCAAAGTAATCTCTTGCATTGCACTCTTCCTTTATGGTATTTGTTGCTTTGTAGTTTAGCTTGACCCATATTTCCAATTTCCGTCCCTTATCCAGTTCACTCTTTGTATTTTACTTGTTCCACTTTAGTTACAGAGCATATGTGTTACGATGCAGGAAATGAAATTCTTTCTGTAGATTAGAACCAGAAGGCCTGATAAGCCAGTATTCCCTGAATATTGATAGAGGATTTTCACGTTCAAAAAATGGGTTATAGTTATTACCCTGAATCTTACTGATGGAAGTGAGATTTAAACTCTTATTTTCTCCCCTTAAAAAAAGATATTTAAAAATTATACCGTATAGTAAATTAATGGGCTCTCCTAATTATTGGCTTTCTTAAAGATCCTAAGAGATGAGCAGTACCTTTTAAAGGTAAGTATCTTTTTAATGAATAAAGTTGTGCCTGAATAAGATGATGAATTTCTTCAAATTCTTAATGGCTTAAAGTTTTTTGAGTTATATTTTATATGTAATTCAATGTAGAGATTTTAGGTGTATAGTTTGATGAATTTTGAAAACTACATACTCATGTAGCCATTACCCCAATTGAGATTTGATTCTCAAGTTTTAAAACTTTCACTTTCTTTTGTAGAAGACAATGAAGAGAAATCTTTGTATTACTGTAAAACCTGTTATGTATTGTTTGGTCACTAATTTAAAGATAAATTCAGTTGCTAGTTTATTTCCCATACTTTGTGATGTGTTTAAAATCTTATCCCAGGGATCTGACAACTACCTGTAGATGTTACGATTGGGGTTGGAAAGTGTTTTCTCTCACTGTCTGTGTCAGATAACCACTGGGGCTCACCGTCTGCATTTGTGTCCACAAGCTTTATCTTCTCTCCGACTCCTGTGGATTCACTGTCTGTGTTCTTGCCAAGTGAATTTCTTTACCTGTGTACTTGATCTCATCCCCTTTCCCTACTCTAGGGCAGTCCTTTTGCAATTTTTCTCTCCTCAGCAACCATATTTTTCCTTTTCTACTGTAACTTGATCATGTGTTCAAACCTGGCATTATTTTTCTTACCTTTACACACAACAAAAGAACTTCTTGACTCTCCTTCTGCCTTTGGTTGTTGCCTCATTCTTCCCTCCTTTGATTAGAAAACAAAAAATCTCAAAAGGACTTGTGTACCGTTTCGCGTTTTTTCTTGATCTCACTTAGGCTTTTGACTTCATTACACCACCAAAATTATTCTTACATTGTGCTTATTAGTGATGTCCATGTGGCTATGCAGTGGTCAGTTCTCAGTCTTCGTATCACTTACTAGTGTCATGATATGGTTTAATATATTTTCCTTTTTAAAGCACTTTTTAAAAAAACTTAATCTTTGGGAAACCATGCCCTCCTTATTTTATTTCTACCGTATTGGTTGCTGCTTTTCAGTTTCTTTGCTGGTTTCCCCTTTATCTCCTTGAACTACAAATATTAGTCTGTACACTGCTTTGCTTATTTATACTCACCCTCTTGATTATCTTACCTAATTTCGAGGCTTTTACATACCCTATAACTGAGTCCTGAGCTCTGGCTTCATATATCCAACTGCATCAACATCTCCGCTTAGATATCTAGTAGTCATCTTAAATTTAAGGTTTAAAATTGAGTCCTGATTTCCTACTTGACTCAAATCTCTTCTCTCTTGTTTTTGTTTTTTACAATGGAGTTGCTGTTTAAACAGCTGCATTATAACAATCTTTGAGTGGGCCCAAAAATTTGGCATCATCCTTGATGTTTTGTGATCTCATCTGCCATTGTTGATCGTTGCTGGGATTCATTAATTTATTAATGGTTGAAAAATGCCAGTATTTTACTTCTATCCTTTTTTTTCGTTAATTGGAATACCCTTTAAAGAGACATTTTAACACATCAATTATTTGGTTTCCTGTTTGTATAGGAAAGGCAAGAAAGATAATTGATTGATTCCCAGTATTTATACATATTCAAAATAATTAGGTAGTTTCCAAGGATCCTCTAAAGGCAATGAGAGACATGCTTGTGTGTATGTTTAGTATCATGAACTCATGATTTTAAATGAGCTTCAGGCTATGTTATTGTCTTTCTTGTTGTTTAAATTGCCACAGTTTTGGCCAGTGGAAACTTACTTAGGCTCGCACCTGGATCCTTCAGGCACAACCTTGCCTTTGATAGGTTTCTTGCTTTCCACAGTGACAAAATGTTCCATGTCCAGCTTGTACATTTCTGGCCCCAGAGTTCTACTTTCTTCAGCTATTTCTTCAAGGAGCTTTAATTTTGTTTAGTGGGAAACAGTATCTGATAGACCCCAATCCAAGTGCTAGCAGCACTCCATTAGTCATTGTTTCTATGTCTTCTCAGTGGATGGGGCTAAGAAATATTTTGTTGTTACTTTCTTTCTTTCAAAGATAATATACTCTATGAATTCAGTCTGATATTTATGATTCAGATTTAGTACTACAGGGTTTTAATTTAACTTGATTGTTCTTACGCCTGTATTTTCCAGCAGTCACACTGAAAATTTTGATTCTTAACAATACCAGCGTAACTAGTAAGGATAAGAATACTAACGTTAAAACCAGTGGTATAATTACCAAAAACAGTTTAATTCTCTTGGAGTTCCTTTTTTTTGCTTGTTTATAGGACATATCCCTCTAGGCAAATATGATTAAAATCAGTGAGGATAGTTCCTAACTGTATGGTTATACCACTATCTAGATGATGTGGTTAGGTTCAGTTGTTTTATTTTACTTGTGATTTTTAAGGATTACCTTTTAAAATTAATTTTGTTTTTATAATTATTATTTTATACAAATGTATATATGGTTCCACAGTCTGTGCAACAAAGTATGTGCAAAAAGTATCACTTCTGTCTTTGTCTCATATACCATATTTTCTCCATCCCTTTAAAGATTACCTTTTCCCCCTTTATTTTATGGTTTACTTGTTCTTCAATTTTTAAAATACAAGCAAAATACTTTTATTCTCTATTTCCTTAGCAGGTTAGCCTTACTTGCTTCGAGTAACAATATACTTGTGATTTGACTTGTTTTCTTAATTTCTGGGTCTCACATGCTAGGAAATATGCTCTCTGAGGGTAGGGATTTTTGTTTCTTTTGTCTTGCTCTGTTCCCACCATTGGTCCATAATAGATAGTCAGGAAATATTTTTGTGAATAATTGCATTGTGCATTCATGGTGTTTTATCTCAATGCAAATTAAAATTTGTTAAAACAGAAGCCATTACTAAATACTCTAATTAAGAGTGACAGGATACCAAAGAACTCACACTAGTATTGTAAAAGTTTGTTTTCTATTGTGTAATAATCTTTTCTAGTAACTTGTGAAAAGTTTCTTACACAAAGTTAGAAAATGTTGTTTGTCAATTAACAACCACTGAATGTCTGTTTTTCTCATCAATCACGTGAATAGTATTTTCCCCAACACTTATCTGTTAACTCTATGTGTATGTATTCTTATGTATATGGATTTGTGAAGGTGATTCAATAAAGATTTTAAAATCTAATAGTGCATGGTGAATGTTTAAATGAATGAAGTATGTGTTGTGGGAATAGAGAGTATTTGGGAACTTTTTTGTTTTTAACTTAAGTTCAGGAGTACATGTGCAGGATGTGCAGATTTGTTACATTGTTAAATGTGTGTCATGGGGGTTTGTTGTGCAGATTATTTCATCATCCAGGTATTAAGCCTAATATCCACTAGTTACTTTTCCTGATCTTCTCCCTCTTTTTACCCCCTACCCTCTGGGAGGCTCCATGTGCTTTGTTCCCCTCCATGTGTCCATGTGTTCTCATCATTTAGCTCCCACTTATAAGTGAGAACATACAGTATTTGGTTTTCTGTTCCTGTGTTAGTTTGCTAAGGATAGTGGCCTCCAGTTTCATCCATGTCCCTGCAAAAGACATGATCTTGTTCTTTTTATGGCTGCATAGTATTCCATGGTGAAATGTACCACATTTTGTTTATCCAGTTTATCATTGATGGGCATTTAGGTTGATTCCATGTCTTTACTATTGTGAATTGTACTGCAGTGAACATACATAGGCATGTGTCTTTAAAATGATAGATATGATTTATATTCCTTTGGGTATATACCCAGTAATGAGATACACGAGTTTGAATGGTACTTCTGCCTCTAGGTCTTTGAGGAATGGCCACACTCTCTTCCACGATGGTTGAACTAATTTACACTCCCATCAACAGTGTAAAAGTATTCCTTTTTCTCTACAACCTCTCCAGCATCTGTTATTTTTTGACTTTTAATAATAGCCATTCTGACTGGTGTGAGATGGTATCTCATTGTGGTTTTGATTTGCATTTCTCTTATGATCAATGATGTTGAGCTTTTTTCATATGCTCATTGGCCATATGTATGTCTTATTTTGAGAAGTGTCTGTTCATGTCCTTTGCCCACTTTTTAATAGGGTTGTTTGTTTTATTCTTGTAAATTTAAGTTGTATTGGGAACTTTTCGTACTTTCCACTCAATGTTGCTGTGAACTTAACAAGCCTGTGAACCTAAAACTGCTCTAGAAAATAAAGTCTCTGAATCCATGGCATGTTTACAACATTATAGTGATGTCGGTTGGATTTGTGCTATGTGCCTTATATGTAAAATTGTTGCATTTGTATATGATGTCATTTATGTTAGCTGGACATGCAAAAATTGTTATTTTTCTTCTGTTAGTATTAACGTGAAAAAAGTAAATGGAAAATCCCAGAAACAGAACTGTCTATGTTTATGGTTAGCTTGAACCGTGGGAAAATATTGATGTCCTACCATGTTTCAGTTGTATAAAGATAGCATTGCAGGTTGTTGGCAATATTAAAGTTATTTCAATAAGTCATGCTTGAGTAATGAGTTAAGATTTAGAGAATGAAACTCAGTTCTGACCTTTCACCTTATATCAAAAATAAACTAGATATATTAAAAAATTGATAAATGTGAAACTGTACCAAAATTAGAAGAAAATAGGTGATTACTTAATAGAACTTGTTGGAACCTCTGATAAGAACCTGTCAGTTCCCTTAATGTAGTCTTATCAAACCTTGATTCTTTAATATTAGTAGTGGAGGAAGAATCTGATGAGAGGAACTGCTCAAGTCATAGCTTTGACTCTTACTTCCAGATATCTTGCTTCTCTGTGTGAGGGGCCTCACTATTTGCTGCTGCAGTTGCCTGACTAGTTTGTGTGTGTGTGTGTGTGTGTACGCGCATGTGCGTGCACATGCTCTTGTGTGCTTGCACTTCTGTGCACTCTTTTTTTCTGATTTTCCGATGTCATATCCCTTTCCTTTTGCTTCCTACAAAACTGAAACAAATTTTGGATGACTTTATATCCCTTCATCTTTAGAAAAAGGGTGCGTAGACTTAAAAATATGCAGTTGGATAATCTGGTTTATCATATCAGTTTACCAGTTTGGTTTCGTGGTTTCTTATAATTCTCTGTCTATTGCATTGTTTCCCTGTGTCAAAAACCATCTTTGCTTATTACTGGTCATTAAATGATTCCAGATCCTGTATACTAGACCTAAGAGATGGGGACTAGCAAGCTAGAGTTTTATTTGATTGTATTTTAGGATGATTTTGGCTGCAAGTAATAGAATACCTGAATTCAAGTGGCTTGAACAATAGGAGTTTAATATTTGAAAATGCATTATCGTAAGTCAGGGGCTAAATGGTTTTAAGGTTCGTACACAGTCTCAGTGATGTGTAGGTCTCTGTGTTAGCTTTTCTTTCATTGGCTTTCTACTCATGGTTGGACATGGCTGCAGTAGCTCCAAGTGTTATATTCTCCTATGATAACATCAGAACTTAGGAGATTGGAGGAATGCTGTTCTTCTTTCATCTCTGTCTCTCTTTCTCTGTTTTATTAGAGAGGACACTGACAGATTCCCATATGTAAAATAAGTATGGAGTAAACTGTTTACATGCGAAATACAAATAGTTAATATAAGTTTGAGAATTTATAATCTTAAAATTATAATAAATTCATATCAAAACGTATTACATTTTATTTTTCAAATGGTACATATATATATATATATATGAATGATAAAGCTTGTGAAAATGTCTTGACGTAGGTACTCATAATACCGGTGTGGGGAGGGGGTGAAATTGGCCGGGCCAGGGCTCTCTTTCCTGATTATCTGCAGTCAGAGGTGTGGGACTTGGAGGAGGGGGCTGGGGCCACAGCCGCATCTTGATCAGGCTTTCTCCAGCCCTCCATCAGCCTCACCAGATCTCCATTCTTTGCTATGAGAGCCAACACATAAGACCCCGTCTCCCTGCTTGCCAGTCCTAGACCTGTTGGAGCATAAAGCCCTTCCTCCCCAGGTCTGAATACGTGGGGCTCTGCTTTGGCACTGCCCCACAGACGCCACAGCCTCTTCATTCTGTTTCTGTTGTTTTGTTTATAACAACTATACTTTGCACACATGAAAATAAATAAATAAAAGTTGTTCCAGAAGGCAACTTGACTCTGTGTATCAAAAGCCTTATAATCGTATGTCTGTCTCTTTCTAAGAACCTATCCAAAGGAAATCAGAAGTTGGCAAAAATATATATACAGGGATCTTTCTTTATAATCAGGAAAATTTTTATATGCCGTAAACATTCCATAATAGGGATGTTGTAGGTGAAAAAAATTCCATTCTAGTTTACAAAAGCAAAAAGGAAATGTGTTGGGTCACATAGCTGAACAATCTAGAATTGTTCAGGTATGATTGGATTCTTGTGCTCAAACACCTGTCATCAAAATTCTGCCACTTTCTCTCAGCTTTGCATTCTTTACTGGCCATATTCTCAGGCTCGTTCTCCCTGTGTATCTCTCAACAGCTCTAGGTCAAATCGTGCTAGTTTTCTGTGGCCACAGCAGAGAGAGCTTATTTTTTCCAGGTGTTCCAATGAAAGTGCTAAGTGGGATTCATATTGGTTCTAATTGTTTTGACATGGTCACATGCCTACCTCCAGCCCCTCCCTGTGGCCACAGGAACAGGGATAGTCTTATTGGCTAGGCTTCCTCAATTCAAACATACATCTCCACAGAGGGGAGGAACTGGGAGACTGTGACATGATTGTAAAAAGAAGTAGTGTTCAAAATGATGGCCTTGTATTTGGCCAGGCACAGTGGCTTATGCCTGAAATCCTGGTATTTTTTGGGAGACTGAGTTGGGAGGATTGCTTGAACCCAAGAGTTCGAGACTAGCCTAGGCACATAGTGAGATGTTGTCTCTATAAAATTTTTTTTAACCCCTCCCGAAAACTTCATTTAATAAGGCAGTTTATTTTAGAATGTTTTCCACTAAAATTGCTTAAAATTAGAATGTTTTAGTGCTAAAAGAGGCAGTCTTTAGTATTCTGGAAATGCCTTCATTTTCTGACGTTGTGGGATACATTACGTATTACTAATTCTGTAGTTTTTTTTTAAAAGAAAATTGTAATTAATATTGCAGTGAACATTACTAGTCTTGGGATTATTGGGTAACAAAGGGCTAGTGACTTCTCAGAAACCAAGTCTTTGGTTGATAGAAGATACTTGTTAGCTTCCTTGAGAAGTAAAAATGAGGAGAACTACAGAAAAATGAATATTCAGTGGTGATGATAGGTAAGGCACACCCTAGTGAACTGACACGGTACATACAATGTAGTCATTTTGTGTCTTTGTAGAAGATTATTTTTTCTTCAATCTTAATCTTCCAATCTCACTTTTTACGGATTTAGGATAGAATTGCTTTTCTTTTTATTTAGATAGTCTCTTATTTTTCCTAATCAATCCTATTACACAGTAAGTCTTGACAAATTAATTTTCATACATTATATTTTGAGTTTTATTAATATTATCCATATTTATAGTCAGAGTTATTCTCTGAATGCTGAGTGCCACAAAGCTTTCTCATGATTATCGGTGTCTGTGTTCATTCAAAATATTTCTAAAAGTAGCAACTCCAGAATTTACTTTGGCATAATCTGTTTTACGGTCTAAATTATTGACCTTTATTCTGTCTCACAGTCCTGTATGTATTTTAACATAGTTAAGTAGTAAAATTATTTTATTGGTGACTAAATGAACTATATAACTCATCATTAAAACGATAAGTACTAATATAAAGTTTGTTTTTCAGTGAAAACTATGTGTGGTTTATTATATTTATGTATAATGAAATAAAGGCCCTATAGTGGTTATGAAATTGGTATCCAGCTTCTCTTTCCAAAGAAAGTGGTAGTAACCTCTAATCTGTGCTTTAGGAACAGTTCTGATACAGTTTTAGGTCTGCTTCCTGTGTCTCACTCTGAAATGCCTCCGTCTTGCTTCAGGGTCTTTATTGTTGAATTTGTGTATGTGTGTGTTAACTTAAGCAGGTGCTCACAGTTTAATGTGTAAATATTGTATTTCCTCCTTGGCTCCTCCTCTTATCTTCCTGACGGCCCATCCCATCCCCTGTTCATTATCGGTGTTACTGCTTGTGATTTTTCCCCTGTAGCATTCTTTATGTTCATAAAATCATATGTAAACGTATACATATGATTTTTAAAATTTTTGCTTTATAAAAATATTAATCAAATTGAATACTTAAGATGTTTTGATGAAGAATATTTCTAAATTGCATTTTATAAATACAATATAGCTTTCTTTTAAGCGCTTATAGGTACTCACTAAACAGTGAAAGTAAGCGTAACACACAGTATTCTCAGTGATGGATACTAGAAATAATTACCCGACCCTCCGTATAACACATAATCTTATCTGCAATATATTTCCACTGCTAGTGCTTTACAACTTAATTAGAGCTCTAGTATCAAAAAGAACCAGTGACAGCTATTTCATGTTTTAAGCATTCAGACTAATTGTAGTCTTTACGTTTTTATGACATGAAACAGCTTTCAGTTGATTCTGTTGAAATTAAAAGCTTCTTAAATATATAATTTTTGTCTTACTGTATTCTCTTATCTATAAAAGCTGCATACCTATGGTACAATCTACACACTCCTGTTCTAGATATAAATTTTGATTTCTCTCTTAAACCATGAATTCAGATTGGAAGAAGCATTATGGCTTGAATGTGTTCCCCAAAATTTGTGTGTTGGAAGCTTAATCCACAATGCAACAGTGTTGGGTGGTGGGGACTCATGAGAGGTGCTTAGACTATGAGGGGATTAGTGCCGCAATAAAAAGGGCCTGTGGGAGTGGGTGCTCTCTTATGCCCTTTAGCCTTCTGCTATATGAGGATGTAGTAAGAAGGCACTCACCAGATGATGCTGGTGCCTTGATTTGGACTTCCCAGCCTCCAGAACTGTGAGAAAAATAAACTTATGTTCTTTATAAATAATCAGCCAGTCTCAGTTATTCTGTTATAGCAGCACTAAATGGACTAAGACAAGCTGTTCTTTTGATAGAATGCCTCCTCTGGTGTTACCCTGTGACTCTGGGATGCTTGATCCAGTTCTGTGTTCTTCGGAGTTACCAAGCAGCGCCTTGGTGGATCCAAGTAACATTAGGCTAGAAGTTAAGAGAGAGTATGAAAATGTACATTAGAAGCTTTTATAGGTTTGTTGTTCTTTTTTTAAAAAATGTATCAGGTCAGCTGTAATAGCTTCTAATCAGCATGAAAAAAATTCCAGAGTGATCAAACTCAACTGATGTAATTTTATTAAATATCAGATAGCTATATTGTAAGCTTTTCTTTTTTATTAAGGGTAAATGGATATACCTGCTTTTACATTTTGCCCTGATGGTGTCGTAATTTGTCAAATGTTTCTTACTGGTGGGCAGTTTGAATAGTCATAAAATTTTTATTCATAATATTGCAATGAAAACTCTTGAACTTTTTATACAGTTATGTGAGCATTACTGTAGAATAAATTCTGAAAAGTAGAAATTCTTGGTTAAAGGCAATGAGCATTTAACATTTTGATTGATATTGCTAAATTTGCCCCCCACAAAGGTTACACTGGTTTGTACTCCCACAGACGTATGAATGTGCCATTTCCCACACAAAGTCCCATCTTTTCAACTCAGGGAAACTGCCTGGCACTGTTGGGTTCCCTCTTCTTGCACCTTTTCCTGGAAATTCTCTCCAGGAACTCATTTAGGTCAGTCATACGGCACAGATCTCTCAGGGATCACTGTTCTTTGTTGCCTTGTGTTCAGTGTCTTGAAAACTGTTATTTGTATATTGTGTCTGTTTTTTAGTTGTTTTTTGAGGGCCCGGGGGTATGGTAAATCCGGTCCCTGTAACCTCATCTTTGCTGGAAATGCACATTCTGACTTATTAAATTTTAGCAAATAAAACACAGAAGGAGATTTTTTTCATTCGTTAAATCTGAAATGCTTACCCCTACTTAAAGTGAATATTAACACGAATATTAACATTAATTCCAGTGACTTGCTATATATATTATTGATGTAATGGTGATTGGATATAATGTTAACTTACGTGATTGTGTGAGTATTGATCATGTCTAAGTAATGGATGGCAAGAAACACTCAATTGGGTATTTAGGTATGCAGAGTTCTGGCATCAGAGGCCAAAGCCTAATGGTAGATTTTGGCTGGATCATGGTGGGAGGCGAAAGGACTTCTTACATGACGGCGGCAAGAGAAAATGAGGAAGATGCAAAAGCAGAAACCCCTGATAAGACCAAGACCATCAGATCTTGTGAGACTTACTACCATGAGAACACTATGGGGGAAACAGCCCCATGATTCCAATTATCTCCCACCAGGTCCCTCCCACAACAGGTGGGAATTACGGGAGTACAATTCAAAATGAGATTTGGGTGGGGACACATCCAAACCATATCAGAGGATAAGATCAAGGTTATTAAAACAAGGAATGTCTTAGTAGTAACCTCTGTCTGTATACAAATTACAGTGTCTTGGGTTGTGAGTCTCAATCCAGATTTGGTATTGCTGTTCTTTGTAGATTTAATTCTTAGATCAGTGATTATCAGCTGGTGTTTGTAGTACCTCACACTGTCTTCATTCATGTCCAGGAAATCATACAGAATATGCAAATCAAGGTAAAAATTCAGCTCATTATTTTGAAAAATAAATGATTTACAATAAAATTAAAATAGTTGACATTGAATATCGACTAATGTACCAAACACTTTTTTTTTGCACTTCATGTAAAATAAAGAACTTAATCCTCATAACCCTTTGAAGGTGACCATTTTGCAGCTGAGAATACTGAAGTACAGAGAGTCAAGTAACTTACTACAGTCATAAAACAAAAAGGAGATTTGGGATATCTGTGTAGTCTAGACCAAGTCTGTGCTCTCAAACACTGTGCTGTTTGATATAACAATTTTAAGATGAAGAGAGAAACATGGGCAGTTCATGCTTTATTAACGTGTTATCACATCTAAGAGTTTAGGAATCCGTGCATTTTTACAGAACATCCAGGTGAGCATGGTGGTGAAGAACTTAGACTTTAGAATTCTTTAAAATTACTTCCAGAATTGGGTCTCCTTTTGAATAGCTCTATGAAATAGAATACATTGCTGACTCTCTCTTAGGCTTAGTTTTTTCATCTTTAAAAGTGGCAGTAGGCTGGGCATGGTGGCTCATGCCTGTAATCCCAGCACTTTGGGAGGCTGAGGGAGGCAGATCACAAGGTCAGGAGATCGAGACCATCCTGGCTAACACGGTGAAATCCCGTCTCTACAAAAAAATAACAAATACAAAAAATTAGCTGGGTGTGGTGGCATGCACTTGTAATCCCAGCTACTCGGGAGGCTGAGGCAAGAGAATGGCCTGAACCCAGGAGGCGGAGCTTGCAGTGAGCCAAGATTGCACCACTGCACTCCAGCCTGGGCGACAGAGTGAGACTGTCTCAAAAAAAAAAAAAAAAAAAGGGCGGGGGGAATAATAGTGGTACTTTTCTTGTGGATTTTTTCCGCTGAGACATTATACTAAGCTAGTTTAGTAGTATTTTCAAGACCTTGCAATTGTTTATGAAGAACCCATCTGTTTTAACTGACTCACATATCAGACCTTGGACATTGTATTGTTTTGATGACAGGTGTCATTTGAGAAAGTCTGCTTACATTGTCAGTAAAGAAACTGTGGTTTTCTGCTCCATCCCTGTTATGTAGTTTGTTTCAGGATATCTGAAATGGGTGTATTGGGCAAACTTACATAAATGTCTGTTATTCCCCAAAACATGTATTAAACCTTCCAGTATAATCAGGGTAATGCTCATTTATTCATGTTTTAAACTTTGACAGTAACTCAACACCAACATATAAAAACCACTCAAAGTATTTTTGTCTAACACTTGCATACACTGTGTATGCATTTTAATTTAATCTTTGTAACCTTATATAGTAGGCAATTTTATTTTCCTCATTCTACAGAAGAGAAATATGGGGCTAATGAGCAGTTAAGTGCTTGCAAATGTCTTATAGTAAGTAGTGGAGTCAAGTTTTGAGTATATGTCAGACTCAAGTCTGCATGCCTAACTATGATGATAAATCACCTCTCCTGAGTATTGAGGTCTTAAAATTATGTATTTAAAAATAGAAGGGGAAACAGACTTATATCATGGAAATCAGGATAAAAATTGTGCAAAACAGGCCTCCCGAGGAATTAAAAGTAGAAAGTCACCAAGAACGGAGGCAGTTCTTTGTGCTATGTCTTTCCCTGTGGTCACCTCTGTTCTCTTTCATTATTTTCTCTCTCTGCATATTTATTGGCTTCCTCTGTTTGCCTTACCACCTAGCCCATCTTGACTACTCATAAAATGGTACATTCAACATCAGTGTGTTTATCACCCTAAAAGTCCAGAGCTGTGGCCAAGTCGTCCAGTTTTTCATAATCTCAGTATAATTTCCTGTGAGGAGAATCCTGTCATCCTGGCATAGGCTCAGGGTTGTTTTCCTCTAGGTGAGGTGTCTGTCTGTCCTTTGATCAGATAGCTGTGGCTGTGGATGGTAGATTGAGAGGGGGTGACTAGACACACACAGGGATGTACACTAATGCTGGTGAGTATTTGTGTGGGAAAAGGGTATGGCCTGAATAGAGCCCCAGAACGTGCCTATAATAACAACGTATATCAGATTTTATTAAAGTGCTGTCATAAAAATAACAGCACAAATACAACATTGAAGTTACAGGTGTGAGAAACTGAAATCAGTTTATTATGTGAAAACTAACTTCCCCAAACTGGATATGTAAAGCATTACTTTCAGTGGTACTAGAAGAGTTTATTTAAAAGAATCGTCTGAGTGAATCTTTTAAAAAGAATATTTGTCATTTATTTGCTGAGCACTCCCTTATGTACCTTGTCAATTTAGGATTCCCTATAGTAGGTTTGCATATAATTGGATGTATTTACCAGGGAACGCTATATTATTTGCCATATATTATTTGAAGACTCACTTCGTTGAATTTCAGATCCTATTTTCAGATTTCTCAATTCATGAATTGCAAATAAGAAGTATTTGTCTTTTGACAAATGAATACAAAGAAGGAGTATTTGTCTTTTGTGTATGCATTTTCAGTTATTGGTGACTGTTTTAAAAATTTCTCTAGTTAGCCTACTTCATTGCTGAAATGAGGAGGGGTTTTTAACAGAGTTTTGGAAAAGTCTGAGCAGTCAGAATTATATGCTTTTTTCTTCTTTCGGATATTGGGAAAAGGTTCCATAGAACCTGATGATGTTTAGTGTGTTTGGTTCATTTAAACATTTTCCAAACAAAAATATTTCTAAGTATACTGGTTTCTAGTCACATTCTGTGATCAGCATGTTGAAGATGTGTAAGATACAGAATATACTTTTATTTCATGTGGTTTGTTACGAGTTATTGTGATACCCTGGAGTCATACTTCTCATTTTAAAACAGAAGTAGTTTTAGATGGTAATTCCAGGGAAAATACAATTCATTGTGTTTATTCAATTTTCACCGAACTTTCTTAGGAATAGATAGTTCTTTTATACCAGATGAGCTATAGGTATCTTCAAAAGTATAAAAAACTTTAAAAAAAAAAAAAAAAAAAAAAGTCTTTTATTTTGTTAAGTTTGTTTGGCATATATCCATAAACTCATTCCGGCTTTTCTAAAATAGTTACGTGGCTAGAATGCCACATCTAGTCATGTGGAAATTTGCTTATTTTCTGAAACATATTGATCCTGAAATCACAGAACTCCACATTTAGATTGTTTATGTTCATGTAGTGAGGATACTTTTTTAGGACATTGTCTTTAATATATATTACATAAGTGAAACAGTTGCCATTTGTTCCAACTGATTGGACCATTTCCAAGACAGATTTCCTCCCTGCTCAGTCCATTATTACGATTTTCAGTCTAGAATTTCTTTCCAGCTCTTGGACCTTTTCCAAGATAGAGACAATTTCTGAGCATCTCTTTGGTAGTGATTTTTCCAAGTGTCGCTACTGGATTTTGAAGGTGTCAGTCAAGAAGAGTTGGATGACAGGAGGACTTGGAGCAATCAGGCAGCCCCCTTAAATATAACTTAAGGCAGCATTTAGTATAAAGGAATAAGGCACTATTTAAAGAAGACAACAGATTATATAGATTTTTCAGATTAGTACTTTTCAAACTTTTGATGATGAAGGACCAGATTTTTAATTTCCAGTATATATGTACAGGGTGGACAAGGTGAGCGTATTTATCACATGCTTAACCCAGATGCTGTGAAAGTGTTTTCTGATTGCCATAATGCTGACGCTACTCTGCTGACCACATGTTCAACAGTGTTGTTGATCCTAGAACATTATTTCTTTATTTTGCTCCCAGGGTTGCTGAGCCTCAGAAAAGTTAAATGGTTTGCTCAATATTATACAGCTGTTAAAATTTTCTTTTTCAGTTTCAGTAGAGAGCAACTCTACTCAGGCACAATTTGGTCTGTTGTCTGAAGGTGGTGTTCATTGCTAGTGTAAAAGTCAGAAAAATATGCCTCTGGCATTTTTAACTGTGGGGAATTTTCAATTTCTGCATTGTGGACTTCTGAAATATTTTACGTGATCTTACAGTTTTGGAACAATAAAAAAACAAAAAGGATACCACGTAAAATAATGAAACAAGAAAAATCAGAAACATTGAGGTAGAAAAAGCATAAACAATTTAAAAACTATTAGTTTCACATAATTAGAGTAAAGGGTACATATGAGGAAAGTATCAAGAGATAAGGCCTAGAAGATTCTCAGAGATAAGATTAGTAAATGGTGTTAAATCATAAAAAGAAGTTTGCTTTTTATTGTTAGACAATGGGAAACGGTTAAAAAGTAATATAGAACAGGTTAGTTTTTAACAAAGATAATTTTAATACTTTCTATATTTTTTTTTAAGAGACAGGTTCTTGCCTTGTTGCCCAGGTTGGAGTGCAGTGGTGCAATCATAGCTCACTGCAGCCTCAAATTCCTGGGCTCAAGTAATTCTCCTGCCTCAGCCTATCTCTCTATATATTTTAAAGTAAGACTAATATAAGGTATACTTCAGTTTTGTAAAGTATGCTTTAGCTCTAAACACCATAATCAAATGTCTTTGAATTAAAAGTAGTAGCTTAAAAAAGGCAGGAGAACATAGAAATATGATGCAGTAATTGGGAAGATTGTTCTGTTTTCAAACATCCCTGTCACCAAGTATTTGGTAAAAATGAATGCAGTGATATTGAGGCAGTATATTATGCTGTTGAATATAACCAAATGACTTGCGTTGGACTCTCAGCTCTGATATTCGTTATTTTTTCAATCTTGGGCAAATTGCTTAGCCTCTTGGGCCTTGGTTTCTCATCTATAGAATGAAGAAAAATAATACTTTCCTTATAGGACTGTCGTAAAGTTAAATGACTTTCTCTGTATTGACAGATATACAGTGGTCCCTTGGTGTCTATGGGGGATTAGTTTCAGGACTCCCTCTTACCCGTGGATACCAAAATCCATGGATACTTAAATCCCATATATAAAATGTTTCAGTATTTGGATGTAACCTACAGACATCCTCCCATATACTTTAAATTGTCTCTAGATTACTTATAGTACTTAATACAGTGTAAATGTTATGTAAATAGTTGTTATATTGTTTAGGGAATAATGATTTTTAAAACTCTGTACATGTTCAATACAGACACAGCCATCCGTTTTCTCCCCTAATATTCTCAATCCCATGAATACTTATAGTACTTAATACAGTGTAAATGTTATGTAAATAGTTGTTATATTGTTTAGGGAATAATGATTTTTAAAACTCTGTACATGTTCAATACAGACACAGCCATCCGTTTTCTCCCCTAATATTCTCAATCCCATGAATACTGAACCCACAGATATGGAGGGGGTGACTGTAGACATCTATTTGTTATATAACTTAGAATAATATCTGGTAAATAATAAACATTGAATTAAGTACTTTTACTGCTGCTGCTGCTGGTGGTGGTGGTATGATTAGTAGCAGAAGACATTTCATTAAATACATTTTACAAACATATATGAATAATGTGACTACAATACCAAAAATTTACCAGTTACTGTTTGAAAATAGCCACCCACTGGATATCAGATTTTATTTTTTTCTCCAGTTATCAAGAGTAAGGTAGTGAATTTATATTTATCTTAGTGTTTTCTCTTCTATAGTTCATCAGAGAAGATATGAAATATAAAGATGCTACTAATAAACACAGCCATCTGCACAGAGAAGATAAACATATAACAATTGAAGATTTGTGGAAACGATGGAAAACATCAGAAGGTAAGACTGCCTTCGTGATCTGGCTCCCTCCCCTTCTGCACATCTAGCCTGCTTAGTTGTTGTTAACTCACTTATGCGTATGTTTTTACCAAAAAAATCAAAATAACATTTTTGTGAGGATATTTAAATTTTAGTAAATAATTTTCCCTTCTTGTTTTTGAAAGATGATTTTTGTCTTTCTGAGAGTTATTAAGCATCAGGCTGTTCTCATATAATTATAGTAGAATAAACAAGATAATGCATGTCTGAGAGCCTAAAGTTGTAAAGCATTATTTCAGCTGTTACATGACATTATTATAAAAGGTTTAGCAAATAAATATACGGAAACACAAAGTTTTCTGTTTAGTTGTGGAGAATAGTTCCTAATGTTTTTAGGAGGCTATTACTGTTCAGCTTTTTCTTAAGTAAATCCTTTACGACGTCTCATAATAGTTGCATGATAAAATTGGATAATTGGTATTTTATTCCCTTTTCTACTGTGAAGTTCTCAAGCTGTATTATGGACAGTAATTGTTTAGTACAAGAAAAGTCTGTGATCTAAAAATCTCAACTTGGTTCCTAATACTAGGCAGTTACTAAAATAAAAAAAAAATTTACAAGTCCACTAAGCTTACATTTTTTTTTGCAGTAACTCAACTAAAATTCCTTCTTTCTAATGCTTCTGTTCTTTCATGAAAGTCAGCAATTATATTGTAAGCATATATTTTTCTCTGAATAATTAAATGAAATTAAAGGGACAGATTACCAATTAAGAGTGTAAAGAAATAATAAAGTTTACTTGAGTCATTATGATAACATTTAAAAGTGGGAAAATAAAACTGTCCCACCAATGCTCAGTGTTTTTCTTAGTGTAAAAGATGGTAGATAGCTTGCTTACATGTTTTTCTGTTGAAATATACTTGGGTTAGGGGAAGAAAGAAGAAAACAATTAAGGACTTAAAAGAAAAATATATAGACTTAAAAAACCTCTCCATTTCTCTTCCCTACACCATTTAAAAATAACATGAGCTTGGATAGGAATAGGAATAAACAAATACCAGTTTCATGAAGAAAAGTGAAAATGGTGGGGAACTCAGCAACAAACTTACCTTATTGACATGATATGGCTCAGCAATCCATAGATACTAAGAAGGGAGGTGGAGATCTATTACAGAGTCTATTGCTATTAGTATTTTTTTAAGGATTAAAATATGTAATACATTGATTGGAACCCACTTGACTATGTTTGAATGAAGAAAAAAAATATTTGACCACTTAGCTTTGTACTACCTTTATTCAGCCACCATCATCTCTTGCCTGGATAATTGTGGCAACCTAATTTATCTCCCTGCGTTTGTGCTCTGCTGTAGTCTCTTCTTCACCTAGCAGAGTACTCTAAAATGTAAATTAGATCTGCCCATTACCCTGTAGTAGCTCAGAGTAATAGTCCAAATCTTTACAAAGACCTGTAAGCCTCTACATGTTCTGCCTTCTACTTCCACCTCTCTCTCATCTCTTACCTCTTCTCTTCCATCCATCTCTCTTGCTCACTGTGCTCCATTCATTCTGGACCTGTTGCTATTCCACAAATGCAGGAATGCACACTTCCTCGTGGCTAATTCCATCACCTCCTTTGTTGAAGTCTTTATGAAGGGCTGTGCTCTCAGTGAAACCTCTCTGGCCACCCTGTTTAACATTGCTAACCTCCCCTTTTACTCATTTTTTTTTTTTTTTTTCTGGTACTCGATCTTTCTTACTCAGCTTCACACTTTCCTTTTCCCCTATCATGTATCACCTTCTAAGATACTATATAATTGGCTTATTCATTATATATATCTCTCCCTTCTCTCTCTGCCTCACCCCCAAGAATAAGTTTTATAGAGCAGGGGAACTTTGTGTGTTTTGTTTATTAATGTATCCTAAATAAAGAGGACTCTATTCTTAAACTCCTTTTTGTTTTCCCACCCTAGTGACTTTGGTGAGATCTTTTGTGATCTATGAGAATGTTTGTTTGCTTGTTTTTTTTTATTTTTCATTTTTTATTTTAGGCTAAGGCCTTTTCAAGCTGAATGACCTCTTAAACCTTTTTCCCTAGGCTTTCACCTTAATCTGAGATCTGACCATTATGATAATGAGGGATTTCCCCAGTTCAAACAGTTGGCCTAAGTTATCTCCTCTCTGCTTCCTTTTCTCTAAGCCCCAGTTGGCTATGTAACCTTACAGAGCCTGGGAGAAGTAGTCTCAGGACTCCTACTAATGCAGCTGTATGGGATGAAAGAGAGAGGAGTCAAGTAATAATAAACTTTCACTAGAAGTTTTATAATGACCTAGTTGATTTTTCTCAACCCATGTCAGACTCTATTTATTAAAGGGGTCATATAAGGGTTGGGCATTGTTGCTATAGCACTGATTTTTAGAACACTCAGGCTCCAGGAGGAGTCCCAGGGACAGGGCATGTTGAGTGTGCAGGGCTCTGCTTTTATCTGTTATATTTAGTTTCTGTTTAAAATTTATCTTGAGAAACGAAAAGTAGTTCTTCTGAAAAAGTTTGAAAACTGCAGATTAGAATGTACACCTAACAATAACAGGTAATTCAAGGTTGTTTACTTGAATATATACAAAAACGTATGGGTGTGTATGTATATAACACACACACACACACACGTGCAAATATATGCATTCATTCTTTGCTCATCATTGTTGTGTCTCCCGTGCCTAGCGCAGTGCATTCACTTAGTATTCAATAGTGAATATTCACTTTGATATTCAGTAAATCATTGTTGAATGAATGAAAGTGTAATGCCTGATAAGTATTGGATGCTCAGTAATTCAGTTGGTCAAATGTTTTGAGTACAGGCGTTTCTGTTATAAGACATTACGTGCATTTCTTAAAAATTTTTGTTTTTTAAAATTATGAACTTAAAAATGACAGTTTAGGGGAAAAATGGGACTGAAGGAGACTATTCAAAACCTTGTTAGCCATAGCATTAACAGTAGTAATAAAAATACTAGTACAGGCCAGGTGCGGTGGCTCATGCCTGTAATCCCAGCACTTTGGGAGGCCGAGGCGAGCAGATCACCTGAGGTCAGGAGTTCAAGACCAGCCTGGCCAACATGGCAAAACCCTGTCTCTACTAAAAATACAAAAATTAACCAGACTTGGTGGCACGCTCCTGTAATCCCAGCTGCTAGGGAGGCTGAGGCAGCAGAATCACTTGAACCCGGGAGTGCGCTACTATACTCCATCTCAAAAAACATATGTATATACTAGTACGACTAAAAAGAATTTTAAATTCCTAATCAATACATACTATATAGTAGATGGAGGAATTTACATTAAAAATAATGAAGATAACTTTATAGAAAGATGGATGGGGCATTCTAGTAGAGTTGAGGTTGCTAAAAAATGAAGACAAGGGCAAAGTGCATGAAGGTGAGAACCGAGCAACAAGCATTTCCAAGACAGAGGCTCTGGCCAAATTGAGCAAAGATGAAGAAGGAGGGTAAGTGGAAGCTCCTGTTTGTAGCTTGCTGTATTGGCAGTTAGTATACTTTGCATCCATTTGATATTACTTGGTGATGTGAAATGAAACCGTGTTTGGAAAAGTCACATATGAAATGATATGACTTTTGCATTGACGTGACCCCTGATTACTAGTGGCACATAAACTAATTTATGTTACAGAAGCACATGCAGCAAATAGACTGTATCTATTAGGTGCTAAATGAGCATTGCATTGGATCCTGGGGATTAATGATGAGTTAAACGTGGATCTGGGGTATACAGAGCAAATTGTTGAGTAGGAAAGACAAAGAAAAAAATAATTACACTATAAGGTGATATGTACAATAATAGCAGTAAATTTAGGGTATGGAGGTAGCTCACCGGAGGGAGTGATTAGTTCACTATTATACACAGAAGATAGCGTTTGGGATGGGCTCTGAAGGTTGACCCAGGAGTTCTAGAAGGAGACAAGAAGTAGAACATAAATGGTAGCTCCTCCATGGCATCTTTTTCTTTTTTTCTTGAAATATACAGGGTCTTGCTCTGTCACCCAGGCCAGAGTGCAGTGGTGTGATCATACCTCACTGCAGTCTCAAATTCCTGGGCTCAAGTGAACCACTGGAGTAGTTGAGACTGTCGGCGTGCACGACCACTCCTGGCTTATTTTTTGTTTTTTGTTGGGATGAGATCTTACTATGTTGCCCAGTCTGGTTTCCAGCTCCTGGCCTCAAGCAGCTCTCCTGTCTTGGCCTCGTAAAGCGCTAGGATTACAGATGAGAGTCACCACACCCAGCCTCCTTCTTTAGTTACCTGAAAATTTGCTAGAAGTGAAAGTGGAGGTGGCATGCTATAGGGAGTATGTAGGCTTTCAAACTGTACCGCTTTAAATTCTGGCTCTTCTATTTATGAACAGTGAGACATTGGACAGATTTTGAAAATTCACTTATAAAATGTAATTCTTGTGTGACATAAATGCGTAATGTAGTAAAAGTACCTGGTGTAATTTCTGGCAGCACCTGTTAGGCACGTAGTAAAGGTTGATTCTCTCATTCAGTAATAATGTGAAATAAACTGAAAAATTCAGCCATATTCAAAGTTTTATACTGTTTTTGACTTGGTCTCACAATATTTAGAAAATGAACAGACTAAGCTATATATGTACCATTGTTGTGTGCAAACTCTGGACAGTGAAATGTACCCAAAATCTTTCTGGAATGTTGTCAACTGTGGAAAAGTAAAATTATTTTATGCAGAAGTTGATCCTGACCTCAAATAGAATTTCAACAGTGACTTTAATGCTCTGTGTGTGTGTGTGTGTGTGTGTGTGTGTGTGTGTGTAGAGAGAATGCTTGGTCAAGTTGCACATGGCAACTGTCTAATGCAAATGAAAGCCATTTAAAAACTAGTATTAGATTTCAGATAGATTTTGATAAACTAGATACGTTGTGAGAATTACTGAATGTACTTAAATAGTAGCCAGATACCTAATGCAGGAAAATATAGATAGAAAATTATTGGTTATATACAAGATTTAGGAACTGTAATAGATAAAAAACTGATTAAGTAATATACTGTTTTTAAAATGAAAAGTCACTGGGTTAGTTATTATAACATGTGACAACCATGAGGTAATCTTTCCATCCTGTTCAGCACAAATCTTAACCTACCTAAGGTCGCTGTTTAATTTTGGGCTTTACAAATTGAATTGGCATTTGGAAATTTTAGAGAATATTTATTTATTTATTTTTAAGGATTAAAAATTTAAAGGAACTGAAATAGTCTGAGAGAAGAAAGATACAGGCACTTAATAGTGGTTATATTCAAGAGTATCTAAAGGCTAGCCAGAGATTAAATGACCAAGAGTATTTTCTTTTTGTTTAGGACAGCGAAAATATAAATATTTTATAAAAGAAAATATAAAGAAAAAAAATTCTGACCATAGATATAAAATTCCTAAAAGTAAGGGAAGTTATAAATATTTAAAAAATATATAGAACCTTTATATCCATAAGATTTTTCTTCTGGATGTGAAAGTATAAAGGGATTTCTAAGTGTTGATAAAATCCAGCAGCTCTTTAAAGTGTATGATGTTGGTTACAATGAGACTGGAATAAAAAAAATTGTAAATAGAAAAGTGTGTATTGTTTAACATTATCAGAAGAGTAACTCAAAACAAAAGCTTTGCAGATAATAAGGTAGTGTTACCTTTGTGGCATCCATCAACAAAATATTTATTTGTATATTTACAACATGCATCACACTCATTAGTAGAAAATAAGGAAGTATGAGAGACAACCTTTCTCCTCCAGGAGCTTAACAATGTTTTGCATGTATGCAGATGAAATGTTAAATAGCAATTCAAGAAGGTTTGATTAAATACTATGTAAATGACATGATTGTAGGAATCTAAGAGAATGGACAGATTTATTACAGGGAAGGCTTCATTAGGGAGATGGCTCTTCAACAGGACTTTGAAAGATAAAATTTTCATAGAAATAAGAAAGAGAGGGATATACAAGTTAGCACATTAAAATGAGTCTAGATGTAAATGCTAAATCCTTCAATAAGCATAATTTATACAAGAGATAATACATTTTTAGTGTATGTGAGATAATAATAAACACTTAAAATTTTGTCATTTGCTCTTAACATGTGGTGTGTAACCATCTTGTGTCTTAGTTCTGTCATCTGTTAAATGGGAGTAAAAGTTGTCTACCGCATAGTAAGTGATGAACAGATATCTGTTATTACTGTTTTTGTAAGGTAAATCTGACCATGGCACATTTATGGGATATTGCAGACTCATATTGCTGGAAGAGGCAGCTGAGTTGGAGAATACTGGGAGATTGAGTCAGAAAAAGAGACCAGACTATAGTGAGTCTCTGTGTAAATCTGATGAGCAGCTCCAAGAGTGGCAAGTATGATTCCACTCATATTCCAGTGTTTACCAGTCCATAGTGATTCCCTGGAGCACTGTATTAAGGAAGCTTGGTCTGTATCTGTCTTGATAGCAAAAAAGGATATTATTTTAGCAATTATCTATTAGCAATATTTTACTGTGTGGGAGGTGGTAGTGTACTTTAGCGTTTTATCATCATTGTAAGAGCTACTATAGCTTCTTGCTTTAGAAGGCCTGGTAATGTAGAAGAGTTATAAAAAGACAAATTCACTGTTGGCAGGAACATTAGCATTGAGTTGAATATAATGTGGCTTTGAGTGGGAAGAATGAAACGTGAATTCTGAGCAGTGTCTTAAAGGAAGATTTGGGTTAACTTTTCCCTTGTGTTTAGAATGAATTGCAGTTTTTTTCTCCCTGTGATTTTTGGATCCACTGGGCTTGGAGGGGAGTTTATTTAACTGATTCACACAGGAAAAATTTTTTAGTAAATACTTATGAGAAAGTCCTTGTCCTAGGTTCAAAAGATACACAGATGAAGAATATGTTCTCTGTCCTCCACCTGTCTACAGTCCGTTGGAGAAAGATCTTTTAACAAGTAATTAAGGGATGTGCTACTGAGATTATGTAGAAGGCACTGTGAGATAATAAGAAGAAAAGCATGTCCATCCACCTGCAGAAGTAAAGCCAGACGAGCTGCATCAAGGGACATTTACTTTTCCTCTCTTGTCACCCCTTCAGTGAGAGACACTGTGCTAGATTAATAGCTAGGAGGATAATTGTACTTAATATAGCGCATTGAAAAAACTCAAGGCTGTTAATATGCTACAAATACCTGTGCTATTTTAGTAAATCAGGTTTTAACACTTTTCAGCTTTCCTACAGTGCTTTTATCTTTAGGAGAAGCTCTTGTTATAGCCATAGTGGAGGGATTGAGTTTTAATTGTTCACAGAAAGGAGCTTATGCAAGGGAAGGCCCATTCTTGAGGTAGAGTGTAGTTTCAGAATAACAGATGTCATCATTTCTACCACTAACAAAAGGTCTTTAATAGTCCAAGTTTCTTCTGTGAAGAGAATAGGTGACACCAGTATGTTGCTCATTCGCTCTGTCAACCAGCATTTAAGGGATTTTAACATGGGTTTGCTAGAAAAATAGTGTAAGTCTTTCTTGATTAATTTACAAATTTGGCAAACACTGTTCTGTATTAATCATTAGTTAGAATGGATTTTTGTACTTCATACAGAGTTTGCGCCCTTTTCCCTTTATTATCAAATAGCTTTCTTTTTATCATAAAATTATCCAAATGAGTTCAGAGCACTCACAGTAAGTTGCTGATTGCTCTTAATCATGATCTTATGTTGCCTTTTTAGTTTCTATTACCTTCACTTCAAATCTACCCATCAGGGCTGTTTCGGTTTTATTAATTTTCCTCTTTTTCTCTTTCTCTTTCTGTTTTATTATTGTCAGCTCTTCCTCTTTTACTTAAGTACACTTGAGTTTTGGAGATTTTGGATCATTGCATATACTGATTTGCTGGGATTAATTCTGTCTTTTTAGTTTGTGGAAGATACTTAACTTTGAGACAATCCTGCCTTCTTTACATAGATTGTTCTTGGTTTTATTCTGAAGTAGAGACTCCCTCAGAAGAACATGCAGAGACCAACTACCTATCACATCTCTCTGTCCTGTAGAAAACTTGACAATTCTATTCTGTAGGAACACGTGAAATAAATGTTTTGAGCCTTGTTTTTTCTCACATAACAAGTTTTCCAGTATATAATTCAACATATGAAGCTTTTCTTGTGATTTAAGGAGATACTATTCTAAGATTGTTGGTGAGTTTGCCTTATGGTTTTCTATACACCTGAATTATTCTACGTTTCTTCTCTGCTGTGTTCACAGACTCAAGGGATACCTCAAGGTTGGAGTACAGTAACAGAACCTTCTGCAGAAGGTAAAAATGAGGGCTGTCCGCTTTTCACTGTGATGGACTATCTAGAAAACAGTAGCCTTTTTTGGACATCATATTGTCCTTTCTACCCTTTTCCTGGTAGTTGGAAAACAGTTGCGTATGCATATGTGTTACATTTTCCTTTATCCGTCTTTGTTTTGGGAAAGGGGTGGGAAGGAGGGACTCAGGAAATAGTTTTAGATTTTCAAATATATATTATTGCGGGAGAGTCACTATATTAAATTCTACTTTATGTGGAACAAATATTTTATTCCCACTGCTTTTGAATAAGGGACTTGTTTGTTGAGTATGACATTGTCTTCAAAGATGGTCAGTTAAATTTTTTTTTCTTTTCAAACAAATCTTACGCTTACTTGAGTCTTTTCCCCCCATTTAACTGAATGTTACTTAGCATTTTAGTAGCAACCGTAATAGAAATAATGTAAATTACAAATATTAATACAATGAAAACTAAAACTTTCCAAGGTATTAGCCAGCCCTTTCAATTTGAATATGACCTTTGCTCTTTCTAAAAATTCTAAACATTTCTATGATTCTGATATGTGTATTTATGTATATATTACATACATAAATATATAGCTCAGGGGAAATGAATGATAAAAAATAGAATAAATCACTTAGCATCACTTAGCATGTTTTTGTATCTTAAAAACCGTTTCACTCTCTGGATGGTTACTCTGCATAGAATAGAACTAATAAAGCTTATATCTTTCTATCTTTCTCATCTCATCTGGTTTTATATTTTAAAGATAAGAACCTCTTCAATAAAAGGTCCTCAGAAAGCATTCTTCCAGCCCTTGGATAATCTTCTGTTTCTCCCACTCTTTGCATCAACATTAATTCTTTCAGGATGCTGAAAATAATAGATCATTTAGATACTTTTGATTTCAGTGTTTTAATCAGATAATTACTTACTAGTTTGAAATTAAGCATCTAGATCAGTCTGACAAAATGAAACAGAATGGCAGTTTTCATAGAAGGAAATTTATAATTTTTATTTCCATCAACTTTTCTTACCAAGTAATCAGCTTAAAAAATGCAAAACAGGTGTTTATCACTAGGAGATTATAGTTACATAAGGGCAATGTTCTAAAATCAAACAGAGATTTGTGATTCCCTCATGTAAAGGTATAATAATTCAAGTCATATAAATTGAGAGTTCACTAAAAGAAGGAAAGGGAGAGAGTAGCCTTGGGGAATACTGGCATTAAGGCAAAGGCAAAGAATTGGTGAATGAAATCAGTAATGGCCATCGGAGACATGGAGGGAGAATCAGGAAGGCACAGTGTCAGCATTTAGAGAGGGGAGTGTTTTCAGGGAGGGACAGACGGTTATATAGTAGGGCGCATAGACTTGCCATATTGCAAAGTGTCTGCCAAGAGTCCTCCTGAAGAATTCTTCATTTAGGTCTCAGTAGTAAGAATAGATGTACTGCTGAGCAGACGTTTTGTGTTTATATCGTGAATGCTGTGACTGATTTTGTTTCCTTCTTTGTCTGCCTTTTGTAACTGTTATTAAGGATCTCATATATTTTGTAAGTGCCTTTAACGGAGCTTCACTTTATCTTTCTGGTCCAGCGACATCTTTCATCTTTTATTCTCTTTGCATTGTATGCATCTTCGTAAGTGATTTATTTTCTCCCTTTTCCTCCTCCCCCACCCCTCTCCTCCAACAAGTGGGGGTTAGAGA
>NW_012107809.1:513490-518088 GCF_000951045.1 Mandrillus leucophaeus | reverse complement strand
ATATTATTGCGGGAGAGTCACTATATTAAATTCTACTTTATGTGGAACAAATATTTTATTCCCACTGCTTTTGAATAAGGGACTTGTTTGTTGAGTATGACGTTGTCTTCAAAGATGGTCAGTTAAATTTTTTTTTCTTTTCAAACAAATCTTACGCTTACTTGAGTCTTTTCCCCCCATTTAACTGAATGTTACTTAGCATTTTAGTAGCAACCGTAATAGAAATAATGTAAATTACAAATATTAATACAATGAAAACTAAAACTTTCCAAGGTATTAGCCAGCCCTTTCAATTTGAATATGACCTTTGCTCTTTCTAAAAATTCTAAACATTTCTATGATTCTGATATGTGTATTTATGTATATATTACATACATAAATATATAGCTCAGGGGAAATGAATGATAAAAAATAGAATAAATCACTTAGCATCACTTAGCATGTTTTTGTATCTTAAAAACCGTTTCACTCTCTGGATGGTTACTCTGCATAGAATAGAACTAATAAAGCTTATATCTTTCTATCTTTCTCATCTCATCTGGTTTTATATTTTAAAGATAAGAACCTCTTCAATAAAAGGTCCTCAGAAAGCATTCTTCCAGCCCTTGGATAATCTTCTGTTTCTCCCACTCTTTGCATCAACATTAATTCTTTCAGGATGCTGAAAATAATAGATCATTTAGATACTTTTGATTTCAGTGTTTTAATCAGATAATTACTTACTAGTTTGAAATTAAGCATCTAGATCAGTCTGACAAAATGAAACAGAATGGCAGTTTTCATAGAAGGAAATTTATAATTTTTATTTCCATCAACTTTTCTTACCAAGTAATCAGCTTAAAAAATGCAAAACAGGTGTTTATCACTAGGAGATTATAGTTACATAAGGGCAATGTTCTAAAATCAAACAGAGATTTGTGATTCCCTCATGTAAAGGTATAATAATTCAAGTCATATAAATTGAGAGTTCACTAAAAGAAGGAAAGGGAGAGAGTAGCCTTGGGGAATACTGGCATTAAGGCAAAGGCAAAGAATTGGTGAATGAAATCAGTAATGGCCATCGGAGACATGGAGGGAGAATCAGGAAGGCACAGCGTCAGCATTTAGAGAGGGGAGTGTTTTCAGGGAGGGACAGACGGTTATATAGTAGGGCGCATAGACTTGCCATATTGCAAAGTGTCTGCCAAGAGTCCTCCTGAAGAATTCTTCATTTAGGTCTCAGTAGTAAGAATAGATGTACTGCTGAGCAGACGTTTTGTGTTTATATCGTGAATGCTGTGACTGATTTTGTTTCCTTCTTTGTCTGCCTTTTGTAACTGTTATTAAGGATCTCATATATTTTGTAAGTGCCTTTAACGGAGCTTCACTTTATCTTTCTGGTCCAGCGACATCTTTCATCTTTTATTCTCTTTGCATTGTATGCATCTTCGTAAGTGATTTATTTTCTCCCTTTTCCTCCTCCCCCACCCCTCTCCTCCAACAAGTGGGGGTTAGAGAGAGGAAAGATGAAGAGTGGCTAGTAGCTTGACACAGAGAAATACTATGTATGTGAAAAAACCCATTAGATTTGGGAAGAATAAAATTATTGTTAACAGGCAGGAAGATTAGTAGTTTGAGACTAGCCTGGCCAACAAAGTGAGACCCCATCTCTACAAAAAATAAGAAAAATTAGCCAGGCTTGGTAGTATGCACCTGTGGTCCCTGCTACACAGGAGGCTGAGGCAGGAGGATCACATGCACTCAGGAGGTCAAGGCTGCAGTGAGCCATGTTTGTGCCACTGCACTACAGCCTGGATGACAGACTGATACCCTGTATCAAAAAAATAAAAAAAAAATCAGTAACCTTCAGGAAATTTAAATATTGGTATGGGGAATGGAGCGACAGAGACGCACACTCACACACACACTCAAATCCTGAGGAAGATTTAAGTGGAAGCAACCCAAGTGTCCATTGATGAATGAATGGATAAGCAAAATGTGGAATATACATAGAAAGGAATAGTAAGAAAATTCTGACATATGCACAACATGAATAAACCTTGAGAACATCATGCTAAGTGAAGAAAGCCAGTCACGTAAAAAATATTGTGAGATTCCACTTCCACGAGGTACTTAGAGTAGTCAGAATCATAGAGACAGAAAGTAGAATGTTGGTTGCCAGGGTCTGTGGGGAGGAGAGAACAGAGAGTTGTTGAATGGATACAGAATTTCAGTTTTGTGTAATAAATTGAAAAGAGTTCTGGAGATGGATTGTGATGATGGTTGCACAACAATATGAATATCCTTCATACCACTGAATTGTATACTTAAAATTGGTTAGGATGGTAAATTTTATGTTATGGGTATTTCACCACAATGAAAGGATTTAAGAGAATGTGTGTGTACAAAGTAGAAACAGTGGGTGACCCCCTATTTAAGGAATAGGCGAGAAAATGGAGGGAAATGTAATGGTAGTTTTAAATGGGTTGTCTGATCAAGTAGAAAGTTTTCTTAAGAACTTGTAGATCTAGGCTACTTAAAAGACAAAAGGGAAGCACTGGACTGATATTTTTAAACTTGAACATTAAAAAATAATTCAGCAGTTACTTTTTGAACACCTACTATGCATTAGAGGTAGTCTTATTATATATTTTGTTTCATGTCAGCCTTATTACATGTTTTGTTTCATGTCAGCTTTCTTTTTCTTCATGGATAGTAAAGATTTTGTTAGGCTAATAAGAAAATAATTTAAACTCAGACAGGCAAGAAACTTGTTGACAGAATAATTCTCCATTGCTGGATGGCAGTGACTCACAGGCATATCACTAACAATTTTTAAATCCTTCTTAGAATTCATTTTCTGTGATGAATTTGTGTGACAATCCTTGTTGAACAATGTCTTGAACTTTGTGGAAGGGGATAGAGGCAGGATGGGGAGAGCTGCAGTGAAGGGGCAAGTAATTAGAGAAGGGTGGCCCAAGAGATTCCTTCACTTTTAAATTGGCTTATGCATTTGTTTGGTTTCTGAATTATATATTGTAAGCATATAGAATTCTAACATCATTATTTTCCCTGTTTTGACCAGTACCAAATACTTTGTGGGAGACTTTTAATGATAGTGCTACAGCTCTACTGCAATGAATAATAATAGGTTTCTGTGTGCTAGTTGCATTCCCACTGATCCAGAGCCTGTGACCTTAGCAAAGGTAAGCATATCCCAGATTGCAGTGTGAGATAGTTGAAGATTGATCTGCTTTGTTAGTGGTCTAAATTTCTGTCATCTGTTTTTAATGAGCATGCTCAACTGCATGAATCTGTTGATATCCTTAGACTGCATTATCTTTTAGATGTGTAATTGGAAGCTTTTGAATGAGGGAAGGTGAAGTTTTAAGTTAGTGAATGTATGCTTTAGGACTGTGTCTGGATTCTTTGAGTGGTTTTCAAGAATGCCCAAAAGAGTAATCACTCTAGATTCTAATGGAACTACAGTATATTAAGTACGTGAGGCTGAATTTATCACAAAACTAAATGCTTAATAAATTCCTGTGCATAACTGATTGTTCAACACGCTTTGTTGAGTGGCTTGAAATTACAGTAGAGTATATCTTCTTTTTTACTACAAAGTTTTATTTTAAAATTTGAGCAGTTTGTCTAAGTCTTTTAAAATATATGAGTAATCTTTTTACTTAAAATAAATTATATTTTCCAAAATAAAGATAATGAGAAGACTAACTTTGTCTTGCATTTTTGCAGACCTCTTCAATGTCTGACTCATTGGAGGGTAGTTAGATTCTCATAGCTGCTTCTGTATCCAATCTGTTTTAGGATGTTGTTTTGGTTTTAGTGTATATATGTATTTTTATTATTTTTTTAAATTATACTTTAGGTTGTAGGGTGCATGTGCACAACGTGCAGGTTTGATACCTAGGTATACATGTGCCATGTTGGTTTGCTGCACCCATTAACTTATTTACATTAGGTATTTCTCCTAATGCTATCCCTCCCCCAGCCCCCCACCTCCTGACAGGCCCCAGTGTGTGATGTTCCCTAACCTGTGTCCCAGTGATCTCATTGTTCAGTTCCCACCTATGAGTGAGAACATGCGGTGTTTGGTTTTCTGTCCTTGTGATAGTTTACTGAGAATAATGGTTTCCAGCTGCATCCATGGCCCTGCAAAGGACATTAACTCATCTTTTTTTATGGCTGCATAGTATTCCATGGTGCATATGTGCCACATTTTCTTAATCCAGTCTATCATTGATGGACATTTGGGTTGATTCCAAGACTTTGCTATTGTGAATAGTGCTGCAGTAAGCATACGTGTGCCTGTGTCTTTATAGCAGTATGACTTACAATCCTTTGGGTATATACCCAGTAATGGGATGACTGGGTCAAATGGTATTTCTAGTTCTGGATCCTTGAGGAATGGCCACACTGTCTTCCACAATGGTTGAACTAATTTACACTCCCACCAACAGTGTAAAAGCATTCCTATTTCTCCACATCCTCTCCAGCATCTGTTGTTTCCTGACTTTTTAATGATTGTCATTCTAACTGGCGTGAGATGGTATCTCATTGTGGTTTCGATTTGCATTTCTCTGATGACCAGTGATGACGAG
>NW_012107809.1:501544-503170 GCF_000951045.1 Mandrillus leucophaeus | reverse complement strand
ACAGTAGGGTGTTAAAGTCTCCCATTATTATTGTGTGGGAGTCTAAGTCTCTTTGTAGGTCTCTAAGAACTTGCTTTTTGAATCTGGGTGCTCCTGTATTGGGTGCATATATATATTTAGGATAGTTAGCTCTTCTTGTTGAATTGATCCCTTTACCATTATGTAATGACCTTCTTTGTTTCTTTTGATTTTTCTTGGTTTAAAGTTTGTTTTATCAGAGACTAGGATTGCAACACCCGCTTTTTTTTTGCTTTCCATTTGCTTGGTAGATGTTCCTCCATCTCTTTATTTTGAGCCTATGTGTGTCTTTGCATGTGAGGTGGGTCTCCTGAATACAGCACACTGATGGGTCTTGACTGTTTATGCATTTTGCCAGTCTGTGTCTTTTAATTGGGGCATTTAGCCCATTTACATTTAAGGCTAATATTGTTATGTGTGAATTTGGTCCTTTCATTATGATGTTAGCTGGTTATTTTGCCTGTTAATTAACGCAGTTTCTTCCTAGCATTGATGGTCTTTACAAGTTGGCATGTTTTTGCAGTTGCTGGTACCAGTTGTTTCTTTCCATGTTTAGTGCTTCCTTCAGGAGCTCTTATAAGGCAGGCTTGGTGGTGACAGAATCTCAGCATTTGCTTGTCTGTAAAGAAGTTAATTTCTCCTTTACTTATGAAGCTTAGTTTGGCTGGATATGAAATTCTGGGTTCAAAGTTCTTTAGGAATGTTGAATATTGACCTCCACTCTCTTGTGGCTTATAGGGTTTCTGCCGAGAGATCCCCTGTTAGTCTGATGGACTTCCCTTTGTGGGTAACCCCACCTTTCTCTCTGGCTGCCCTTAACATTTTTTCCTTCATTTCAGACTTGGTGAATCTGACAATTATGTGTCTTGGTGTTGCTCTTTTCGAGGAGTATCTTTGTGGTGTTCTCTGTGTTTCCTGAATTTGAATGTTGGCCTGCCTTGCTAGGTTGCAGAAGTTCTCCAGGATAATATCCTGAGAGTGTTTTCCAGCTTAGTTCCATTCTCCCCATCACTTTCAGGTATTTTGTGAAAAGACTTTGTTTGGTCTTTTCACAATCCCATATTTCTTGGAGGCTTTGTTCGTTTATTTTTACTCTTTTTTCTCTAACCTTGTCTTCTCACTTTATTTCATTAATTTGATCTTCATTCACTGATACCCTTTCTTCCACTTGATCAAATTGGCCATTGAAGCTTGTGCATGCATCATGAAGTTCTTGTGCCATGGTTTTCAGCTCTATCAGGTCAATTAAGGTCTTCTCTACACTGTTTGTTCTAGTTAGCCATTCATCTAATCTTTTTTCATGGTTTTTAGCTTCCTTGCGATAGGTTTGAACATCCTCCGTTAGCTCGGAGAAGTTTGTTATTACCAAACTTCTGAAGCCTACTTCTGTCAACTCATCAAAGTCATTCTCCCTCCAGCTTTGTTCCCTTGCTGGCGAGGAGCTGCGATCCTTTGGAGGAAAAGAGGTGCTCTGATTTTCAGAATTTTCAGCTTTTCTGCTCTGGTTTCTCCCCATCTTTGTGGTTTTAGCTACCCTTGGTCTTTGATGTTGGTGACCTACAGATGGGGTTTTGGTGTGGATGTCCTTTTTGTTGATGTTGATGCTAT
>NW_012107809.1:442253-501494 GCF_000951045.1 Mandrillus leucophaeus | reverse complement strand
TCTTTTTTTGTTGTGTCTCTGCCAGGCTTTGGTATCAGGATGATGCTGGCCTCATTAATAAAATGAGTTAGGGAGGGGTCCCTCTTTTTCTACTGATTGGAATAGTTTCAGAAGGAATGGTACCAGCTCCTCTTTGTACCTCTGGTAGAATTTGGCTGTGAATCCATCTGGTCCTGGACTTTTTTTTGGTTGGCAGGCTATTAATTGTTACCTAAATTTCAGAACCTGTTATGGTTCTATTCAGAGATTCAACTTCTTCCTGGGTTAGTCTTGGGAGAGTGTATGTGTCCAGGAATTTATCCATTTCTTCTAGATTTTCTAGTTTATTTGCATAGGGGTGTTTATAGTATTCTCTGATGGCAGTTTGTATTTCTGTGGGATCAGTGGTGATATCCTCTTTATCATTTTTTGTTGTGTCTATTTGATTCTTCTCTCTTGGTCTTTATTAATCTTGCTAGAGGTCTATCAATTTTGTTGATCATTTCAAAAAACCAGCTCCTGGATTCATTGATTTTTTTGAAGGGTTTTTTTGTGTCTCTATCTCTTTCGGTTCTGCTCTGATCTTAGTTATTTCTTGCCTTCTCCTAGCTTTTGAATTTGTTTGCTTTTGCTTCTCTAGTTCTTTTAATTGTGATGTTAGGGTGTCGATTTTAGATCTTTCCAGCTGTCTCTTGTGGGCATTTCGTGCTATAAATTTCCCTCTATACACTCCTTCAAATGTGTCCCAGAGATTCTGGTACGTTGTGTCTTTGTTCTCATTGGTTTTGAAGAACATCTTTATTTTTGCCTTCATTTCGTTATTTACCCAGTAGGAGCAAGTTGTTCAGTTTCCATGTAGTTGTGCGGTTTTAAGTGAGTTTCTTAATCCTGAGTTCTAATTTGATTGCACTGTGGTCTGAGAGACAGTTTGTCGTGATTTCTGTTCTTTTACTTTTGCTGAGGTGTGCTTTACTTCCAATTATGTGGTCAATTTTAGAATAACTGCAATGCGATACTGAGAAGAATGTATATTCTGTTGATTTGGGGTGGAGAGTTCTGTAGATGTCAGTAGGTCTGCTTGGTGCAGCGCTGAGTTCAAGTCCTGGATATCCTTGTTAACCTTCTGTCTCGTTGATCTGTCTAATATTGACAGTAGGGTGTTAAAGTCTCCCATTATTATTGTGTGGGAGTCTAAGTCTCTTTGTAGGTCTCTAAGAACTTGCTTTTTGAATCTGGGTGCTCCTGTATTGGGTGCATATATATATTTAGGATAGTTAGCTCTTCTTGTTGAATTGATCCCTTTACCATTATGTAATGACCTTCTTTGTTTCTTTTGATTTTTCTTGGTTTAAAGTTTGTTTTATCAGAGACTAGGATTGCAACACCCGCTTTTTTTTTGCTTTCCATTTGCTTGGTAGATGTTCCTCCATCTCTTTATTTTGAGCCTATGTGTGTCTTTGCATGTGAGGTGGGTCTCCTGAATACAGCACACTGATGGGTCTTGACTCTTTATGCAATTTGCCAGTCTGTGTCTTTTAATTGGGGCATTTAGCCCATTTACATTTAAGGCTAATATTGTTATGTGTGAATTTGGTCCTTTCATTATGATGTTAGCTGGTTATTTTGCCTGTTAATTAACGCAGTTTCTTCCTAGCATTGATGGTCTTTACAAGTTGGCATGTTTTTGCAGTTGCTGGTACCAGTTGTTTCTTTCCATGTTTAGTGCTTCCTTCAGGAGCTCTTATAAGGCAGGCTTGGTGGTGACAGAATCTCAGCATTTGCTTGTCTGTAAAGAAGTTAATTTCTCCTTTACTTATGAAGCTTAGTTTGGCTGGATATGAAATTCTGGGTTCAAAGTTCTTTAGGAATGTTGAATATTGACCTCCACTCTCTTGTGGCTTATAGGGTTTCTGCCGAGAGATCCCCTGTTAGTCTGATGGACTTCCCTTTGTGGGTAACCCCACCTTTCTCTCTGGCTGCCCTTAACATTTTTTCCTTCATTTCAGACTTGGTGAATCTGACAATTATGTGTCTTGGTGTTGCTCTTTTCGAGGAGTATCTTTGTGGTGTTCTCTGTGTTTCCTGAATTTGAATGTTGGCCTGCCTTGCTAGGTTGCAGAAGTTCTCCAGGATAATATCCTGAGAGTGTTTTCCAGCTTAGTTCCATTGTCCCCATCACTTTCAGGTATTTTGTGAAAAGACTTTGTTTGGTCTTTTCACAATCCCATATTTCTTGGAGGCTTTGTTCGTTTATTTTTACTCTTTTTTCTCTAACCTTGTCTTCTCACTTTATTTCATTAATTTGATCTTCATTCACTGATACCCTTTCTTCCACTTGATCAAATTGGCCATTGAAGCTTGTGCATGCATCATGAAGTTCTTGTGCCATGGTTTTCAGCTCTATCAGGTCAATTAAGGTCTTCTCTACACTGTTTGTTCTAGTTAGCCATTCATCTAATCTTTTTTCATGGTTTTTAGCTTCCTTGCGATAGGTTTGAACATCCTCCGTTAGCTCGGAGAAGTTTGTTATTACCAAACTTCTGAAGCCTACTTCTGTCAACTCATCAAAGTCATTCTCCCTCCAGCTTTGTTCCCTTGCTGGCGAGGAGCTGCGATCCTTTGGAGGAAAAGAGGTGCTCTGATTTTCAGAATTTTCAGCTTTTCTGCTCTGGTTTCTCCCCATCTTTGTGGTTTTAGCTACCCTTGGTCTTTGATGTTGGTGACCTACAGATGGGGTTTTGGTGTGGATGTCCTTTTTGTTGATGTTGATGCTATTCCTTTCTGTTTGTTAGTTTTCCTTCCAACAGTCAGGTCCCTCTGCTGCAGGTCTGTTGGAGTATGCTGGAGCTCCACTCCAGACCCTGTTTGCCTGGGCATCACCAGCGGAGGCTGCAGAACAGCAAATATTGCTGCATGATACTTCCTCTGGAAGCTTTGTCCCAGAGGGGCAGCCGCCTATATGAGGTGTCTGTTGGCCCCTACTGGGAGGTGTCTCCCAGTTAGGCTACACGGGGGTCAGGGACCCACTTGAGCAGGCAGTCTATCCATTCTCAGAGCCCAGACGCTGTGCTGGGAGAACCACTGCTCTCTTCAGAGCTGTCAGACAATGATGTTTAAGTCTGCAGAAGTTGACTACTGCCTTTTGTTCAGCTATGCCCTGCCCACAGAGGTGGAGTCTAGAGGCAGTAGGCCTTGTTGAGCTGCAGTGGGCTCCACCCAGTTCCAGCTTCCCAGCTGCTTTGTTTACCTACTCAAACCTCAGCAATGGCAGACGCCCCTCCCAAAGCCAGGCTGCCACCTGGCAGTTCTATCTCAGACTGCCATACTAGCAGTGAGCAAGGCTTCATGGGCGTGGGACCCACTGAACCAGGCACAGGAGAGAATCTCCTTGTCTGCCGGTTGCTAAGACCTTGGGGAAAGTGCAGTATTTGGGCAGAGTGTCCTGTTTTTCTAGGTAATCTGTCATGGCTTCCCTTGGCTAGGTAAGGGAAATCCCCTGACCCCTTGTGCTTCCCGGGTGAGGTGATGCCCTGCCCTGCTTCAGCTCACCCACTGTGGGCTGCACTCACTGTCCAAACAGTCCCAACGAGATGAACCAGGTACCTGTTGGAAATACAGAAATCACCCATCTTCTGCCTTGATCACGCTGGAGCTGCAGACCGGAGCTGTTCCTATTCGGCCATCTTGGGAGTCTTTTTTTTTTTCTTTTAGTGACAAGAGATGGAGACTCAAATTACCTCAGGTAATGAGAAGTTCATTGTAAAGATGCTTGATCACCAATGATTTGATTGATTGTAAGTTACAAAAATCAGACTTACCTGCTTTATTTATGTGTAATCAAAAATTTATACGGTAATCCCAGCACTTTGGGAGGTCTAGGCAGGCAGATCACTTGAGGTGAGGAGTTTGAGACCAGCTTGGCCATCATGATACCCTGTCTCTACTAAAAATACAAAAATTAGCCGGGTGTGGTGCGTACTTGTAATTCCAGCTACTCAGGATACTGAGGCATGAGGATTGCTTGAACCTGGGCTGCATAGGTTGCAGTGAGCCAAGATCATAATACTGCACTCCAGCCTGGGTGACAGAGTGAGACTCTGTCCCCGCCCCAAAAAAAATTATTTTTCCTGTGAGACAGGACAGGCATTATTCTAGGCTTTGGGTATAGAGCATTGAACAAAATAGATATTCTGCCCTTACAGAGTTAATACTCTTTTAGCAGACAGTGAACAAGTTTGCATGTATGTGTGTGTGTAGCTAAATATACTCACACAACTGCTGGAACGGGTTATTTATGTGAAAAAATAAAGCAGGGTAACAGTATAGTTAGTGAGCAGATGGAACAAGGACTAGTTAGAGAATGTGGTCAAGGAAGAAGTCCCCCAAGAAGAAGTTTTTGGTTATAGATCTGAGTGGCGCTAGAGGGTGAGCCAGGAGACAATCTGGATGAAGTATATTCCAGGTTTAGCGACCAGCCAGGCCAAGGCTTATGACTGGCACAACCTTAAAGTGTTTAGGAAACTGTTGGAAGGCTCATGTAGCTATAAAGTAGTAAGGAATGGGGAGAGTGGTGGGAGACAAATTAAATTGATCAGGGAGACAGGGCCAAATCTCATAGGACCTGGTATGGCCAAGAAGGAATATGAGATTTATTATATGGGTTATGTAAGTATATTGCAAGTATAACTCCATTTAGGAGTTTTGAGCAAAGTAGTGATGTGATTTATTTTTCAAAATATTATTGTAATTGCTGTGTGAATATTAGACTCTTGAGGAGAAGGGGTCAGGAGTAGAAGTAGAGACCTGTTGAGGCCCCACGTGAACTGGTGAGAGGTGATGGTAATCTGGCGAGAAGGAAATGGCTAGGAAGTCTGATTCATGATATATTTTGAAGAAATAGCTGGCAGGATTTGCTGTGGAATTGAACTCAGGATGCTAGTGGGGGCCAGGGACAGGAATAAAAGTTGAGTCCTAGGTTTTGTTTGGTATTGAAATTTCTTGGGAATAGGAGTAATTAGGAAAAAAACCAGAAATCTGAACAGGCTCATGGGGAGGTTGTTAATAATGGGGGAAAACATTGAAAAATACTGGTTGAGATCATGATGCAAAGAGTGAAGGACCGAGTGCTGTGAGGTCAAGAAGTAGAGGAGGACCCTGGAGAGAAGGCTGGGAAGAAATGGCCGGTGAGATAGGAGAGCCAGGAGAATGTGGGGACCTAGATGCTTAGTGGAGAAAGCATTTTAAGAAAAAGCAATGTCACATGTTCCAGAAATCTGAATAAGATGACAACAGAGACTTCACAATTGGATTGGCAAAGTCGAAGTTAAGTTTATTGATCTTCACTTCACTGTAGAGGTAGAAGTAAAAGTCTAATTGGAATGGATTAAACAGGAAGTAAAGACAGTAAATATTGTTGACTTTAAAAAAGAAGAGTCAAGAAATGGAACTCTGATACATGAAGGGAGATGATGGGAATGATTTTTTTTTTAATTTTTTAAATGATGGGAGATTTTCATCATAAATACATATACATATATATATTTAAATCATATATATATACACACACATTCCGCGTGTGTGTGTGTGTGTGTGTGTGTAGATATATGGAATGACCCAATTAAGAAATAATTGATACAGGAGAAGATCAAACTATCTTACTTTAAAAACTATCCTCATTTAATAGGAGAGTGCTGGTGTATAGTCAGGGGCTTAATCCACCCTGGCCCAGGTCCTCTCTTTCTCTGTTTCTTTCTGGATTTTGATGTTGTTTTCTCCTCTTGTGTTTCCTAGAGGCTAGTTCTGTGGCTGGTGGCAGTTGTAGGCTTATGTTTTCCTAGGATCATGGCCAAAGAGAACTAGGAGTCTTCCCTGCCTGTTCTAGTTAGAGAAATGCCAGAAAGTAACTGGCTTAGGTCATGTGGCCAAATCTAGATCTGTTGCTGTGACCTCCAGAATGGGATCCTGTGATTACTTCTTTCCCCATCTGCCTACCCCAGGTGATTAGGAGTCTTGTCTCCAAAGAAGGAAGAGAGAGAAGGAGTAACCTAGCAGCCAGCCAGCCATTACAGGTTGATGACTAAGAATCACTAGTCTTTGAGAAGAGCAGGTAGAAGAAAACTTTGAAAGGATGCAGGGTTGGGTGGTATCTGGCAGCATGGGTCATGTGATATAAAATATAGCTACTCTTTCAGAACAGCTCTAACTTCCTGAAACTTGCAGTTCAAAACTTTTGGACTATAAATGGATTTTCTCAAAGGCCTCTTTTGGTCCCACTCTGAATTTTGTGGTAATTGAGTGGATCATTTCCTAAATAGAGACATTTTATTAAATCCCATTTTGGTATTTTAATGAAATGAGCTACTATAACTCTCACCACTGGAAACTTCCAAAATCTTCCTGGCTATTACAGATTTGTACTATTGCCTGGTACTTTTTACTTTGAAACCCTAGGTGAGTTTACCTAGAATCTCCAAACATGTCTGTATTGTTAAAGATGAAACATAGGTATTTTTAAAAGCATCCATTGGAGGAGGAGAAAAGTGAATTTGAGGCAGCAAAAAGTAGGCACTGTCTGTGCTGAGTTAGTTTGGAAATCTTGAGAAAGAGATGCTTTCTGAATACTGGTAAATTTGAGGAGTAGATGATTCTTCATGACCTAACCACCCTCAAAAGAGAAATAGTATTTGTCACACTTTAGTAATATCTAAGAATACCAACTACTATTATACTTTACAATAAAGCTTAAGAACGTGGAAGGTTTTTGCAGTGCCATGTCTTCATACTGTACTAGAGCTCTTGTCGTTTGAGTTTCTGGTGAATTTTTGCCAAATGAGGCCTTTTCAAGAGGAAAAGGAACAACTATAAAATTTAGAGAGTATATTTAAGTGAGTATATTTAAATATACTCATTTAAAGCAAGTATAATTAAAACATATAAAGGCATCCAGATAATTATCTAGGAGGGCATGTCTTTATGGAATTACAAAGAGTTTTGTTAAATTTTAAGTATAGTTTGCTGTTTTCAAATATGGGAAAAGCAATACTTTTATATGACTTCACTTGCTGTAAGAAATGGTAGTTTTAAAGTTTATTGTGCTGTCTTCATTTTCTGTATTTGTTAATGAAAGATTTGGGTAGTATGTTTTTGAAAATTCATTTGATGTTATTATGAACATTTTCTATCTTTCTTTTTTATTTTTATTTTTATAGAGATAGGGGTCTCGCTGTGTTGACCAGACTGGTCTCGAACTCTTGGCCTCAAGTAATCCTCCCATCTTGGCCTCCCAAAGTTCCAGGATTACAGGCGTAAGCCACTGGACCCAGCCCCACTTTTCTTTAAATTAATAGAATGCGAGGATCATAATTATCTAAAATGCCAAATGGGTACAGTATTTAGTGTAGACTAAAGGCATGTATAAATTACAAATAGGTCTTATATTTGTCTTATAGAATATAAGAATTTGCTTATTTTGCTTATTTTGCAAGTAAATTGTTCAGGCAGGATTTAGAGATCGTTTATAGTTTGTCATCACTTCCATTAAAACAAATAATCATTACTTCCTAGATAATAAAGATTTTGTTTGCATAATAACATCAGATATAAGAAAGGGCAGTTTATACTTTCAAAAGGACTCTGAATTTAATTATTTGTTAATAACTTGTTGGTTTGTCTCCAACACTGTTAGGCCAGAGTAAGTAGAATACTTTCTTCCTCATTAGCATAGCTGGGAGCTTGGGGGGGGAAAAAAAAAAGTGAAAACCAGATCGTGCCTCTGGATCTGGGAAATAAGTCAGTTGCCATAGAACAAAGAATTACCAAGGAATATAAATGGGAATTATTGAATAGGCAATTAGAAAAAGAAAAATAATCTGAAACAGGTTGAGGGAAGATTGTTAGAAATTCTAGCCCATAAAAGTTGAGAAATGGAAAAGTTTAAGTGTTTTAGTAATTTAAACTAATGTAATCTCTGTGTTTCTAAAAAGACTACTAAAATTTCAGATTATTTCCACATGCAAACAGAGTCAAGAAAAAAAATCAGGTTTCCTTTAAAGGCTAGTTTTCAAAAGGTATCATAAATATTTTTATAATGCTTTATTAATTTTTTTGCTAGATAAACATCTTAAATCCATATTAGAAGCTTTTTCAATATTGTGGGTTTACGAGATTACATATTAGAAGCTTTACTTCTAATATTGTGGATAAGGAGCCCTTCCTTACTTTCTGGCACGAAAAGATGTTTGAACTAAATGAATATCCAGCAACAAGTAAACTTAGGGATTCTGAGGCCTCTCAAATACTAATAAGAAACCCCAAGTTACAGCTATTCTTTCCCAGATAGACAAAATCCAGAATTGAGTAAGAACACAGAGCTTGACTGCCTGTATTCAAGTCTCTAGATAACACTTACTAGATTTGTGACATTGGACAAATAACTTGATCTCTGTGTCCCTAACTTTCTCTATTTGTGAAATCTCGCTAATAAGTACCCCGCCCCCACCCCACCCCCAACCTTAGAGGGTTGTGTTGAGGATTAAATGAGTCAACAAGTATATAGAGTTTAGAACAGTATTTGATAGCTAACAAAGCCTAACGTTTGCTGTTATTAGTGTTGTTAAAAGGCTACCGTACTTTCTTGGAGAAAATCACAAGCTACAAAGTAATGGAGAAGCTAGCAATTAGTAGAATTCTCTACCTGCATAGTTGAAGAAGAACTGAAAGATTTCTTTTTAAAATTTTAATTTCTTAATTGAAAGTAATTTCAGATTTAGAGAAAAGTTGCAGGACCAGAGCAAAGAATTCCCATATACACTGTGTCTAGATACCCTCCCCTCCCCTTCCAGTGCCACCATTTGCCGTAATAATGGCCTTTTATAGCCAAAAGATGCAGGATGATGCATTGTACCCAGTTTTCCTGTCTCTCTAGTTGTCTTCAGTATGGAAAAATTTCATAATACTGCCTGGACTGTCACGACGTTGGCCAGTAATCTTCAAAAACATCACTTTTGTAGTAAATAACTAAATTAGGGTTTGTTTGGTATTTTTACATTGTTAGACCCAGGTTATGCATTTTGGGCTGGACTGTCACAGTAGTGATTCTTTTTATTTTATCATTTTGGGTGCCACTTGGTATCATTTACCTTATTACCAATGGTGTTATCTTTGTCATTTGATGAAGATAGTGTGTGCTGTGTTACTATAAAGGTATTTCCCCCACGCCCAACAAATGTGTAATTAATACTTTGGTTTTTTTTGGTGGAGAGATACTCGAAGACTATTTAAAATCACATTCCTTATTTCACTTTTTAGTTCTAGCATCTATAAATATTTTTTTGCCTGACTTAATTATTACTCACATGGTTGTTAAATGGTAACTTTTCAAATTCCATCATTCCTTCTATTTATTAGTTGACATTCTACTATAAGGAAGAGATTTAAACAGAGTGTATATCAACATCTTGTCCGTGAAGATGGTGGGAGATAACAAGGACATATTTTGAAACTAGGAATTGGAGAAAGACTGATTCTCAAAAACTTATGAATGCTTTGAAGATTGATCTTCTGCATTTATTCATTTATGTCCTATTTTATTCAGTCATTTTTGGGTTTGTTACTATTATGATTTTGATGCTCAAATTGTCCGAAATTTAGTTAATGGGAGGCCTTACTAACTGGATTCTGTATCTTTTTATATCCTTTCTAACTGGCTTCTATACTCTTTTAAATAACATTTTTTAACTGGCTTCTATATCCTCCTATATCCTTTTATAAAAGTAAAGGATATCCTTTATTCTTTTATATATCCTTCTATATCCATCATTTTTTTTTAGCTCTTCCCTACTTTTAGGCACAAAAAGGTATTCCAGGCTCATTGTGTTACTTCTTAACCTCAATCCTGGAAACAGCCATTTCTCCAAGGAACCCTGGTTATTTCTAGCTGAAGTGCTATTTAGAAACTAATATTTGGGCACTAGGTATGTTTGTTGCTGCTGAGATATTGTTGCTCCCAGACCTCAGTGGACAGAGTTAAGAAACATGCACACACCTTATATTTCTTTTTTTATGCTGAAAATCATGAATTCACTCTGATACGTGATAAACTCCAATTTCAGTCCTACACTTTGGGTTAATTCTAGCTTAACTCCTTTTTCTATTTGTACTTCCCTTCACTGACAGTGAAAACTTGAGTCTCTTATCTTAATATGTTTACTTAGTTGCTCAGTCCCTCTGTACAAAGCCAGGGTCCCAACCCCGTGGGCTGCTACCTCTTTCCGGAGCCTGCCTTATGTCGGCCTTGGCCTTCACAAGGCTGCCACCGTGTTGTCCGCATTATAGAGACACTGGCTACTGGTAGCCTATCTCATCCCCATGTAGGACCAGATTACTTCTGGGCAATTGAAAGACACTGAAATGGATTTGAAAATTGAAAAAAAAAACTTGGAAGAAAAATCTGAATGTACACTATCCAGCAACTTGGTGTAAATGAGTCAGTCTTTATGAGTTTATCTTGATTACTGAAGCACATTATTCACATTTTGCCTTTCTCATGTAATTCTCTGGCTGTTGACAAAGGTCCCCTATGAATGGGGAGACTATGTAGTAATTTAATCCTTTAACCGTTGTGTCAGTGCTGCAATTAAACTTTTCCTAAAGGTTATTTTTGCCACTGATAATATTAGTTAAACCACTACTATGTATACCAGCTGAAGCCCAAGTTAGAAAATGTTATATACTAGGTAAATGTAGCTAGTAATATTTGTGAATTACTAGATTTTTAAATGCTAAATGCACTAGGAAAAATCATATGTAATTGAAGATCAAACAAATTTCTGAGTAAAATTGCCTTGAAAATAGTTCTACCATTGGAAATGGTGAATTTTTCTATTATTGAAGAAACCAAGGTTTACAAGTTTTGAATGTAGTGTATCTTCTTACCTGGAAGTTTTTTGGCAACTAGCAGTGAAAGCTCAATTTTTTAGCAGGCCTTTGATATAATAAAGAAGGTATTTATTAACTAGGCTTTTGTATTCATTTTTTGTTGAACTCCCTCTAAAAGTTAATGCGTTTTATTACATCATGCTTTCTGGTAGTCTTCGTAATAATTCCTTGACTCTGATGTTGTATTTATTTAATCCAGTGCCTGAAGTAATTACTATGCAGTCAGTAAATATTTGCTGGATGAAGGAATTTCAAGTTGCCTACAGAAAATCTTTTGAAGAAACTTTCAAATTCTAAGAGAAAAAAGTGTTGATAGCAGAAAATTAAAACAAACAGTTGTAAAGCTATAATTGAAAAGCTGTAATTGAAATGTTTCTTTATTGTTATACTTTGGAAAATAGCACTCTCTTCATTTTATGAAGCCTAGTCACACTTTGGAAAGTTTGTTTTATCTAGAAATGATTCTAAAAAGAATCAATGAAAGTGACATTTTCCTTGGCAGTCTTGGTTAACAGAATCATTTTGTCATCCATTTCCTCACCCCATAAATACGAATTGAGTTCCTACTATATACCTGCCATTCCATGTTTGTTAAGTGCCCGCTGTATTTTTGGCATTGTATAACATATTGGGACTATAGAATGAATAAGAAACACTGTCTGCAGAACAGCCATACGATTTTGGGACCCATTATTTCTCCAACTTTTTAATTTTTTTGGAGATGGAGTCTCATTCACTCGGTTGTCCAGGCTGGAGTGCAGTAGCGCAATCTCGGCTCACTACAACCTCCGCCTCCCAGGCTCAAGCAGTTCTCCTGCTTCAGCCTCCTGAGTAGCTGGGATTACAGGTGCGTGCCACCACACCCAGCTGATTTTGTTTGTAGTTTTAGTAGAGATGGGGTTTCGCTGTGTTGGCCAGGCTGGTCTTGAACTCCTGGCCTCAAGTGATCTGCCTGCCTCTGGCTCCCAAAGTGCCGGGATTAGAGGCATGAGCCACTTGCACCCAGCTTTCAGTTTCTAATTTTAAGATACATCTTTGTTATTTCTCACCATCTTCATTGAACTAGGTATTGATAGTACACTTAGTTTCATTGATAATAAGATTGGAGTTTATAATAGAAAAGGTAGTAAAGCTTTCCCTTAGTGTCCCCTGTACCACTGTTGGGAACAAAACACCTTGGTAATTTTTAAGTTATGAATGTTCAAACATTTGCCAGCATCTACCTAGCGTCTCTAAAAATTACATGTAATTATTGCATAATTAAAGAAAAAGAGCTCATGAGCAAAAGTGTGTATTTCTCTATGGTGCAATTACTAATATCTGAACTCAAGTTCAGGGTGTGGCTTTAGGTATCCAAATATAGCATGTTGCAGGAATTTATTCCGTGTTACAAAGACATGCCCTGCTGACCACTGTGCAGATGAGGAGCTCACATTCTGGCACTGTTCTAAACATAAGCCTGTCTTGACTGTGCTGAGCAGCTGAGCATCTAAAGTCTTGTTCAGAAGTGACACCAGGAAGTCTGTAAAACCAGCTGAGTTAGGGTGAAATGTGAAAGGCCTGAAACTTACTCAACTTTTAGATTTGAAAAGTTATTATTTTATTTCTTTTATATTAGTTTACAAATTCTTATTTTTAAATCCCTACAATATTGAACCTTAGGTTAATTCAGTTTTCCTGTGATAAATTATGTGTATCAGTGTAAAGAGAAACTGAGATTTTTGTAACTTGTAAAACTCAATTGAAATTGGGTTTAAAAGTAGTGAATACTGGTGTACACCTGTGTTTTAGAATATGGTATTTTATGTAAATATTCAAATGACACAAATAGTTTTCAAACTGCTAATATGTTTTTAGCTTCTATAAACATTTCATATAGCCAACTTTAATATAGTTACTTTTATTCATAATGTTTAGTCAGTCTTCTCCCTGACCCCCTTGCCGAACCATTTGGTGCATATACAGATGTTTTCATGCTTTAAGAGAAGGCAGTATATGTTTGTAACACATGCTGTTTGTAACAGTCTGTACTGTTTTTAACTCTCCTCTCTTATCTCAGGATATCAGAAGTTGATTTCCCTAAAATACATTAATTTTCCCAAAGAAACTTTTATGCCAGTTGCTTTTTTTTAATTAAAAAAAACTCTTAACAAGCCAGTTGCTTTCTTAACAGTAAGAAAGACATTACAGATGTTTTAAAAATCATTAATTTAGGACATAGCAGTTTTTAAAAAGTAGTATGAAAGCTATTAAAAAAATGAAGAGCAGAATACATGTAATGAGTATGTTTGTTATATCCAAGGTCTGCCACAGCTGATGGTGAATACAGCTGTATCTTGAGGTTTGAGGTTTCCTCAGAACGCAGGAGATGGTTAAGAGTTGGCCTTTGAACTCAGTGGGCGTAGTTCTAAATCCTGTTTCCACTACTTACTTGGTGTGTGAATTTGAGCAAGTGGCTTAAACTCTGAGCTTCAGCTTCCTAATCTATAAACCAAGGATTATAATACTACATCTGATACCTACTTCATAGGGTTTTTGAGTTTTATGAGATGATTCGTGTAAAGCATGTAGCACAGTTACTGGAAATTGCCAAGTGCTCACAAAATGTTTGATACTACTATTATTAACGTGTCTCATACACAAAAATGCTTTATTATTAGAAATTAGGTCCCCCCCCCCAACAGTATTTAGGTGATTTCACAGATCATCTTTAAAGATATTTTGGATAGTATATACTTATATTAAATATAACAAATGAAAAGTTAATGGCAGTACTTCACTAGGCTGTTTTGTATTTTTAGGCTTGTAACTTAATACAGGCATATGGCTAAGTGCTTTGGGTGCATTGGTTTTATAAGATTGCCTTTTACAGATGAAAGGAACAAGTAAATACATATATTTTAATCTTTTAAAGTTTATCTTTTATGCTGATTTGTTTATATCAGGTTTGCTTAAAGCAAGACACACAAACTCTCTTCTGATACCGCTGTCAACCACACAACTTTAAATTGCTACCTTCACTATGTGATAAGACTCATTGGTTCTGTTCTGGAGCCAAGGATTCACCAATGCTGCTTTAAAGTGAGATATCAGGCAGGCAGTATTGTTTATCTTTCACACAACTATGGGATAGCAAATTGATAATTAAAAAACAAAACAAAACAAGTTCTTTTATTTAAGGAAGACAAAAAGTCAGCTGTACATTCAGCTAATACTTAAATGGCAACTTGACGTGTTTTCTACAGTCCTTGTCTTATAGTAGCTTGCAATATAGTAGGAACATAAGATATAAGCAAACAGTTACAAAGTAAGGCAGCCCGTATGATGTGTCATTTGGTAGAAATAGTTAAGCACTACAGTAATTCAGGGGAGGAAGAGATTGCTTTCAGCTAGAGTACTTCATTCACTTGTAACCTGGTTGTACAACTGGGATGTACCTATGCATGACTCGTGTCTTTTTTGGAAGGCTGCTTCAGCTGGGTGGCCATAGCCAGTTGCCTCTCTTCTCTATTGGTGGCTCTTTTCACCCCTTACAATCTCTTCATTCTCCCCGTGTTTAGGACCCCACTGCTGTCAAAAAGCTTTCTGCTCTTAAGCACAGTTTTCATCCCTTTTTAAGCGCTGATCCAAAATAGTGACATGGTGGTGGGACTGAAAGTAGCAAGTAGATGGGCAGAAGAAAGGGAAACTGGGTGCAGAATCAGTAATCTTATTTTCTGTTGTAGAAATTGCCCTTTTGATAGCAGCATGGGTGACGAGTAATGAAAAGGAGAACCCTCTGTTCCTGTGAAATCCACAAATGTATGGTCCCGCCCTTCCCCATATTCTACCTCCCCGTACCCTCTCATCTCCGGGAATTTTGGTTCCACACACCATCCGGTCCCCACTCTCCCATCCCCCACCATCTCCTTTGTTCCAGAGCCGAGCTGCAGTTCTGAATCTCTTGGCTGTTTGAAATCTTGTCTTTCAGGCTGTTAGAGCCCCTCTTCCAACTTGTAGGAATCACCTCCATGATGAAGAACTGACATAGCTCCGTTGAGCTTTTCTGTTACTCCCTCCAGGCCTTTAGTAGGCCCCAATGTATACTTGATGTTTTTAGGAGAATCAGGAGTCCATTCATGTAATTGCCTGTGGCAGATTGCTCATATATAACATTTAACTTTGGCATTACTGTTTTACTATTACTTTTAGTACTATATGCTTGAAAGGTTTGTTTCTGAGAGAAAATATGTTTCAAGTTTTAAACAGTGAGCTGTTCTAAATCAGCCATCTATATTAGTAATGGACTTAGAGTCAGAAGGTTAGAGTTCAGTTCTAGCTCTCTCAATTATTAGATGTGTGACCATGTGTGTCATCACTTGGCCTGTGTTGGCCTAGGTTGTTTGTATAGAATGTAGAGATAATAGATACCTTTCAAAGATAGTTGTTGGGGGTTAAATGAGAATGTATGTAAAAATGTATAGTAAAATATAAAGCCCCATAGTCCCAAAGGGTTGTGGCTTTTTTGTGTGTGTTAATAATGACTGTGTTAGGTAAAACAACAAGTTCCTGCCCTCTAAGAACTCATCATCCAGAGAATAAGATGAACATGGACAATTATGGGACATGATAAATCCTATGACAAATATAAGTATAGGTGATCAAGGAGCACAAAGAAGAGCAGCTCTAGTCTGGAAATGGGTGGATAGAGAAAACTTCATGAAGGAGGGAGTTTCTTATCTGAGTCTTAAAGAAGAGCAAACCTGGCAAAGAAAGAAGAAAGGAAAGACATTCCACATTGAAGGAGAGGCAGTGGGGCCTGGGGGAATATTGTACAGAAAGCTGCAAATATGGCTGCAAGTATGACTAGACCATAAACTATCTGTGGTACCTAATCTGATTATTAGGACCACATATCTTATTTTGAAGAGGCGGTGTTACTGCACAATGTTTTACAACTCTAGAAACAGGTTTGGTCTGAAACTTGGTTTGACTATTTACGAATCGTTTATACCTAATTAAGAACCCCACTTCCATAAACTTTTAGATTCAATATGATGATAAAAGTATCTACTTAAAAGGGTTATTGCAATGATCATTTGAAATAATGTTTGCAAATCTCCTGGTATTTAATGAACACTTAATAAATGTTAGCAGTTTTCATGGCTATCCTGAAAGTTCTTAGGGCCATTCTTTCCCTCTCAGTATTATGTAATCTACTGTTCTAGGCTAACACTTTAGTTAGCAATGTTTTGTTAATAAATACCAATGCTTGTTTATTATAATGGAATCATAGAAACAGTTTAAATGAAATTATTCTTTGGAGTGGGGGACAGAGTCTCACTCTGTCTCCCAGGCTGGAGCACAGTCTTGGCTCACTGCAGCCTCTGTCTCCTGGGTTCAAGAGATTCTCCTGCCTCACCCTCCCGAATAGCAGGGATTACAGGCATGTACCACCATGCCTGGCTAATTTTTGTATTGTAGAGACAGGGTTTCATCATGTTGGCCAGGCTGGTCTCGAACTCCTGACCTCCGGTGATCCACCTGCCCCAGTCTCCCAAAGTGCTAGGATTACAGACATGAGCCGCCACACCCGGCCCAGTTTAAATGAATTTAAAAAGTGATCTAGTTCAATTTTATTGTTTTAGTTGTTAAGATGCAAGGACTATTCAACACACAAATCAATAAATGTGCTACCTCACATCAGTAGAATCAAGGTCAAAAGCCATATGATCTTTTTAATAGATGCTAAAAAGCATTTAATAAATTCAGCATCCCTTCATGATAAAAACCTTCAACAAATTGGATATATAAGGAGCATACTTCAACACAATAAAGGCCATATATGACAAGCCCAAAAGCCATGTGTTTCATGCCGAATGGGGAAAAATGGAAAGCCTTTCCACTAAGATCTGAGAAAAGACAAGGATGCCCACTTTGACCACTTTTATTCAGCGTAATGCCAGAACTCCTAGCCAGAATAATTAAGCAAAAGAAATAAATGCATTCAAATTGAAAAGGAAGAAGTCAAATTATCTTTGGTTGAAGAGGACATGATCTTATGTTTAGAAAAACCTAGACTTCACCAAAAAACTCATAGAACTGATAAATGAATTTAGTAAAGTTGCAGGATACAAAATCAACCTACAAAAGTCAGTAGCATCTCTATATATTAGCAGAGATCACTCTGAAAAAGAAATCAAGAAAGGAATCTTCTTTACAATAGGTACCAAAAAATATACCTAGAAATGAATTTAACCAAGGAGGTGAAAAATCTCTACAAAGAAAAGTATAAAACACTGATTAAAGAAATTGAAGAGGATTCACAAAAAAGGAAAGATATGCTTATGGACTGGAGGAATTCATCTTGTTAAAATGTCTTTACTACCTAAAGTGATCTACAGATTTAATACAATCTCTATCAGAATACTAATTATATCCTTCACAGAAATAGAAAAAAAATCCTAAAATTTGTATGGAACCACAAAAGACCACAAACATCTATAGCAATCTTGAGCAAAAAGAACAAAGCTGGAGGCATCACACTACCTGAATTCAAATAATATTACAAAGCTGTAATAACCAAAACATCATGGTACTGGCATAAAAACAGACACAGGTACCAATGGAACAGAATAGAGAACCCAGAAATAAATCCATACACTTCCAGCCAACTCATTTTCAACAAAGGCACCCAGAATGTACCTTGAGGAAAGAATGGTCTCTTTAATAAATGGTGCTAGGAAAACTGGATATCTCTGTGCAGAAGAATGAATCTAAATCTCCACCATATGCAGAAATCAACTCAAAATGGATTAAAGACTTAAATGTAAGATCTGAAAATATTAGAAAACATTGAGGAAAGGCTTCAGGGCATTAGTCTGTGCAAGAAGTTTTTGGGGTTAAGACCTCAAAAGCATGGGCAACAAAAGCAAAAACAGACAAATGGGATTGTATCAAGCTAAAAATCTTCTGCATGGTAAAGGAAACAGTGAAGTGAAGAAACAACCTGTGGGATGGGAGAAGATTTGCAAACTATCCTTCTGACAAGAGATTAATAACCAGAATATATAAGGAACTCAAACAGCTCAATAGCAGAAAAACAATCTGAGTAAAAAATGGGCAAAAGACCTGAGTAGGCGTAAAGACATACCAGTGGCCCACAGGTATACGAAAAAATACTCAACATCACTAATCATCAGGGAAATGCAAATCCAAACTACAATGAGATATCATCACACCCCAGTTTGAATGGCTTTTACCAAAAGACAAAAAATTACAAATGCTTTCAAAAGAGTGGAGAAAGGGAAATTCTTATATGCAGTTTGTGGGAATGTAAAGTAGTACAACTGTTATGGGAAATAGTATGGAGGTTTCTCAAAAAAATTAAAAATAGAACTAGCATATAATTCAGCAGTTTCACTGCTGAATATATGTCTAAAAGAAAGGAAATCGTTATTTCAAATGATACCTACGCTCTGATGTTTACTGCAGCACTATTCACAATAGGCAAGATGTGGAATCAACCTGAGTGTCCATCATCAGGTGGATGGATAAAGAAAATCCATCCATCAGGTGGATGGATAAAGAACAATGGAATATTATTCAGCCATAAAAAAGAACAAAATCCTGTTATTTGCAGCAACATGGAACTGAAGATCATTATGTTAAGTGAAATAAACCAGGCACAGAAAGACAAATATCACATGTTATCACTCAGATGTAGGAGCTAAAAAAGTGGATTTTATGGAAGTAGAGAGTAGAATGGTGGTTACTAGAGACTGGGAAGGGAAGAGGGGAATGAAGAGAAGTTGGTTAATGGGTACAAAAATACAGTTAGGTAGAAGGAGTAAGTTCTAGTATTTGATAGTAAAGTAGGGAAATTAAAGTTAAGAATAATTTATTGTGTATTTCCAAATAGCTGGAAGATAATTATAGTGGTTCCAACACAGAAAAGTTGGTGATGGATATCTCAGTTACCCTGATTTGATCATCACACATTGTATACGTGTATCAAAATAACCATATGTACTCCCAAAATAAGTATAATATCAATTTTAAAAACATAATCTGAGCTGTAGTTAAATAATGTGGCTATGATATTATCCTGAATCAGTGGCACAGCTGGGGGTACAATCGGGTCTGTTTCCATTCCAGAGTTTTTTTCATTAGTCTTAGAAATAACTGCCAAAAATTGCTTTGAGACACTGACCTATAGCACTGGCCACAATTTCAAGCAGAAGCAATGTAAGTTAACATTTTAGAAACTGGCATTTCTGTAGCTCTGCAGATTGGGAAAGATACCTTTAAAAGGAATGGTGTATCTCTCTGCGTGCCCTCTGATGGAAGTGCTGTTTAGCAACAGTGTGTGTAAAAGACCAGTGAGAGGCAGGTAATAAGGAACCAGATAATTCTTAAACGAGTAACTTTTTTACCATCAAGAATTTCTTACGTAACCAAAAATCACTTGTACCCCAAAAGCTATTGAAATTTTTAATGTTGAAAAACAATTCCTTATACATACAAATCCCTGTTTCTGTTTGTCTCACCACCAAAATGTAAAAATATATTTTCGTAAGACTTATTAATTAAACATGTTCTACTTCATTCAACAGCATCCAACAAATCATTTGCTGAGTGCCTTTATACCAAGTGCTGGGGTTAAAGTGATGAGCAGAAGACTTATACTTTATTGAAATAAAGCAGTTGTTGAAGTAATAATCATACAAATAAGTAGTTATAGTTATTTAAATGCTATGCATAAAATCTACTAAGGGATTAATAATCAGGGGCCAGGTGTGGTGGCTCATGCCTGTAATCTCAGCACTTTGAGAGGCCGAGGAATTCAGATCAGCCTATGCAACACAGCAGGACCCCGTCCCTATAAAAAAGGAAGAAAAAAAGGTTATATAGTAATGTTCAGAAAGGCTCACTTAAAGAGTTAAAGTTTTAGCTGAGATAGGAAGGTTTAATGAAACAAAAAGGTGGAGGGATAGAGAAAAGGAGCTTATACTCAGCAAACAGCACGTACAGAGGCCGTGAAGAAGGACATAGTATGATCTATCCTAAGAATTGAAAGACAACTAGAGTATTTGGAACAGAGAAAGCTAATAAAAAATGCAAATCCCAGTCATGAGAAGAGAAGTGAAGGTGTTTACTAAGTATCACCAAGGAAACCACAGCAAAAGGAGAAGTGAATCTCCCCCCAAAATAAACTGTGCTGTTAGAATTTTGTTTTAAAGATTCGTTGTCAAGAACACTACAATTTTTAATTTGCTAAGTAGAGTATTACTAAGATTTGGGCAGTTTTAATGTATTCTTTTTCATTTGATTTTTATTCCTTTCTATACTGACTTACTGGAAATTGAGGGATGACTTTGATGTGCTGAAGTGTTTAGATCAGTAATTTTCACTGTTGAGCGGTCACAGAAAGAGAGAATCTTATCTTGTTTTCTTGGCTGGGGATTTTGTGTGGGTGTCTGAGGTGCAGCTGCACCATGAGTTTCTTGGCAGTCAGGACAGGGCACTTCTCAATGCAGTTCATCTTGAATAGGAAGAAACTTAAGAGTAAAAAGTCTACTTTGAATGCACTAACTTCAGTGGAAAACACCCAGGGCCTGAACCTTCCGCTGACATCCTGTTATTTGGTTAAATGGATACAGCAGCCTCAGACCCATGTCCAGGTTTTATGGTAGGAACACATGAAGGAGAGAACAGTGAAAGCTTTGTTTCAGTATAAAACTACCAGTTACCACATCTAGTTTTTAAATGTTTTTGGTTTTTGTTTGTGGTCTATTTAAGTTTTTTCTCTAAAGAACACTTAATAAAAAAGGCAGATTGATGGAAACCTAACTTTGCTTGCAAGTGTGAATTCATAGTTTTATGTAGCTTCTCAGAAAGATTTTTTCAGATTTATTTATATACAGATAGATTCCCAGATCTGCTTTTATTGCTCACGTTTTCTTCAGTCTCCTTTGACCTCTTCTGTAGTCTATAAGCATCATGTTTTCCAAAACCCTCAAATTAAATGCAGACAGTATAGAACTTCTCATTTTTAAGCACACTTGCATCCTTCCCTTTGCATAAACTCATCGTTACCCTTCATAAGCAGAAACCTTTGAGCTGCATCCAGTGCTTAACTGCTTGTTTATATCTGTACTGTTTTTTAGTATTACTACTTTCAGAGTAGTATAAAGTCTTGTTCTTTGGACAGTGTCCCTGAGTTCAAATCCAGTCCTGCTACTTACTTTGTTGGTTCCATTAGTTTTTTTAGTTTTTAACTTCTAAAATAAAGATAAATATGTTAGAACCTCATAAGTTTTTTTTAAGATGTAAGAAAATGCATACAAAGGACTTAATTTAAAATAAATATTCAGGAGAAGAGATGCTAGTTATCGTTTTATTCTTGATTTAAGTCCAGTCTTCTAGAATCTATTAATAGCTGTCTTTCTGGTTGATGTCATTTAGTCTAAAGATCGTCTATATGCTGATGACTTCCCACTAATACTTCTGTTCCTAACCTCACTTTTTCCTAAGCTCCAGACTTGCAGGTCTGACTGCTACTATATTATCTACACTTAAATGTCAGATGCATACTTCAAATATAACATGTCTTAAAACAACTTTTGATCTCTATCACCCGCCCCTGCTCGTTTCCCCAATCTTTTCCTCCCCATTCTTTTCTATCTCAGTTAATGGTAGCACCCTTTGTACTTCTGGCTTTTGTTTAGCTACCAGCCCCTGTCCATTTAATCAGCACATCTTAATAGCATTATCTCCAGAATATATCCTGAATCTGACTCCTTGTTGTCATCTTATCTACTACCATCATAGTCTAAGACAATAATCCTTTCCTGTCCTAGGCAATTTTGTAATGAATGATCTTCTTATTTCTCTGTATTTCACGATAAGACTGGACCATTTTTAGTCTTACCTTGAACAATCCATTCTCTACTTTGAAGAACAATATTCTAAAAAAAGATTATTCCCCTTCTTTTTATTGAAATTAGAAAACTATCCAGAGTTCTTGAAAGCCTTTCATGACCTAGCTCCTCTCTGACTTTCTGCTAGTCTCTCAAACCCTGCTAGTTCATTCCATCTGAAGGTTCTTCTTACTAACCTTTTCCTCTCTTTGGGATATTTTTCACCCATGTCTTCACAATGTGGCTCCTTGCAATTTTTAGGTCTCAGATGTCAACTCCTTAGAGAGACTTACCCTGACATCTTTCCTCCTTTTCTTAAGTTAATCACTATCTGAAATTTCCCTTCCTCTTCCTTCTTTCATAAAGTGCCCCTCCCCAAACCCAAAGGAATTTAATTTCCATACAAGAACTTTATCCATTTTATTCACTGCCATATGCCCAGTGCTTAGAATGGAATCTGGTATTCAGAATGTTTTCAGTATTACAATACTATATGGGTGGATGGCTAGATGAAAGAATGAACAAGTATGTATCTGGTAATTTTTCTACAACCAGAGAAATGATAGATTATTTCATCCTTACAAACTTTGTATAGGTGTTTTTTTTAGAATTAATTATGCCAATCTTTGTCCTAATTGCTTTTATCTATCACTTCTGTTTTTGATTGTAAGGCTTTCTTCTCTCATAGAGTGCTGGATACAATTTTAGTACTTAATGTTAATTAAATTGAAAATGCAATCTAACATCTTTATATTCTCTGAAATTATAGAATATGTATTTCTGAAAGCAGATGTGTTTAAAATACGCATTCCCCTTTTATCTCCTGCAGTTCATAATTGGACCCTTGAAGACACTCTTCAGTGGTTGATAGAGTTTGTTGAACTACCCCAATATGAGAAGAATTTTAGAGACAACAATGTCAAAGGAACGACACTTCCCAGGTGAGTCTTTGTTATGCAAATGTATTTTCCTCTCAGGGAGAGTTATATGCTAGATGTCTTTTCCCATACTGAATCTACAAGTTACTTCCATGACTGAGGGCACAAAGGAAATATAAATGTATCCATTCTTTAATCTTTCTAAATTATGCATTTTCAAGTTTTAATCAATTTTTCTTGTCTAAATAATCAGGCTCTTGAAAAAAATTATTTCCAAGGAACATGATTTTGAGTTTCAGATGGTGGGTCAACTATATTATTTGTAAATAACATCAAGGGTCAACTTTTGACCGATCTAAGAAAAACTTTTTTATTTGATACTGATTCATTGTTGTGAACACACCTACTTGAATGGATTGATGTGCATCTCTTTCTTGTGACATTTTAAATGACAATAACCATTGAGTTATGGTGTCTATACGTTATACCTGAATTTTAAAAATGAAACTAATAAAAAATAGCAGCCATTTAAAAATGTATGTTACATACAAGTACTTTATATTATCTCATTTAACCCTCATGATTAAAATGAGCTATATATTGTCCTTCCTATTTTACAGGTTAAAAAAACCAAGTCAGAGACAAGTTAAACATTTCGCCCAAGGCAGCATTTAAACCCAGATAGATTTGATAGCAAAGTCTAGGTTGCCAGTTTTTCCCTTAGATGTCTGAATCCAGTTGTTTTCTAAATTTTATTTTCTAAATTATATCTAAATTGTATCATTTGCAAATACCAAATAATATAATTTAGAAATTATAATTTCTAATTAATTTAATTAACTTAATAATTTTGAAGGATTTAAAAGTCAAAATTTGCAATAATTCTACCAGAATTTTTTACCCTTACAAGATTGCTTCTTAAGTTTTATTTTTCCCTGGATGATTTCCTACATCAAAAAAGACTCTAATCAGTTATTACAATCTGATCATTATATGTAATGAAATACATACATTGTGTTCCTAGTCAACTTCCTTACGTGCCCTATTTAGATAAGTATCCTTTGTTGCTTTGAGTTTTGTATTTTGGATCAAGTTGAAAGTTTTCAAATCTCTCTTAAATGTATTCTGAACACCAACATGAATATTTCTGATTTTATTATATACATGACTAGAATGATGAAATTATGGGGATTAGAGTCAATTTGATAAGTACTTCCTGAATATCTTTCATGTTCATAGTACAACTAGATGTTCGAAAGAAGACAAAAATCAAATAAAATATAGTTCTTTTAATTAAAACAAGTTCTTAAAACAGAGTCAAACCTTAAAATAAAATTAGAGTTTTTTAGTTTATATATGTTGCCCTGGGTATGAGGAACAATAGGAATTTCCTTGTTGCCTTTTGAGAAACTTCTTTATATAACAACAATATGAAATAAAATAGGCTAATCTGTGTTTTGACAATCAATGTTATAGCTACATCATTTCTTTTGGTTAAGTAAAGATGATCAGAGATGCTTCCAATTCTGGTAAAATTGTGACATCACACACTTGTCAAGATAACTCCTTAAACAGTGAACATGTTACTATAGAAAAACATTAAAAGCTCAGTTTTCAGGTCAGCCCATTGGAACCTTTTTTAGGGGAGGAGAAAGGAAAACAATAAACTCTTTCTTAAGCCTCCGTTATGTAGTCATGGAAATTAGATGAGTCAGCTTAAAGGAGCAATATCTATTAATTTCAATTATTATGTAAGTTCCAGAGCTCTTTGTATGGTATCTGTAGACATAAGATATAGTTAGAAGAATGTATAAGAAAATGTATTACGTATTCTAGATAGTTGGCCTACAACAGTCCATTATGATGTTTCTTTTCTGTGACGTTAAAACCCTTTACATCTGCTAAAGGTAGCCAAAACTATGTTTTATGTTGACTGTAGTGGTGATCTTAAACCTTTCACTGTGTTTTCTACTCTGTAATTGTTACTACCAAACATTATACTAAGGCTCTCTTCACCCGACACATACCACCTGATTGCTTTCAGGCCTATGTGGCCTTCCCTGATACCCTCACCCACTCAGGTGGAATCATTTTTACCTCTGGACTCATATTGAATCTTGCATAAAATTTTGTTATATATTTTCTTTTTTACTACATCTCATTGTCTTTCTTAGCCTATTGATAGTTTGCTATTAATTCATGCATCCATCCATCCATCCATTCATTCAGCTATTATACAAACATTTATCAAGCTTCTACTTTTGGCAAGTACGACATTAGGCTTTGGGGATACAGAGATAAGACATAGGCCTTGCCTTTGTTTGATAAGTGTCATGTTAAAGGTGTAAGGGAAGCATTATAGGAAAGTACCTGTGAAGATAAAGGAAGGCATTTTAGAGAGGGAATGTTAGAGTTCTTTGCTCTTTAAGGTTTTATAGAAGCCTCATAGGAGTTCCTGTAATTTCTCCATACTTAGAGAGTACTGATACCTTTCTCTACAAAACGTAGTGTTTCAGAGTAGTCTTTGGAATCATACGTATTTGGGTTTGAATCCTTGCCTTACCTATTACTAATTATGTAACCTTAGGCAAGTTAATCTCTCACAAGTATCTTCAGCTATAAAATGGAAGTGCTGTTATAAGGTTTTCTTGACTATGAAGCCATTGGTACAGGACCCAGCATATATTATATGTCTGTATTTATTGTCATTGTTATTATTATTAGACTTTCTGTAATGAAATCTTTACTAGCATCATACTTGGTTGTTAAGAAATCTTAGTTGAGTACTGGGCTGCTTGTATTTATAGTCCATAATAAAGTGATTTTATTTCCTTATTTTACCTGTGCCCCCTACATGCTTTCTTCATAGCTAATAAAATGGTTTAGTACTTCTTATTATATAAATTCCTTTACCCACCTGCCTCAATCCGTGAAGGCTTTTTATTTCCCACTTGTGACTTCAATGTACTTTGTTCAATTTTTAAACAGTTTAAACATTAGAATGTTAAAGATACAGATTTTTTGATACTTTAAAAAAGAATCAATATGCTCTAAATTGAAAACTGTTTTTTAAAGTGTGCTGTAGATGTTAAATTATTTACGGTTTTATTATCCTTTGTGAAAGGACAATAAATGACAGAAGTAATTAATGATTATAAAATATTTTCAACTTTAGACTGGGCGCGGTGGCTCACGCCTGTAGTCTCAGCACTTTGGGAGGCCGAGGCGGGTGGAACGCGAGGTCAGGAGATCGAGACCATTCTGGCCAACATGGTGAAACCCCATCTCTACTAAAAATACAAAAAATTACCCAGGCGTGGTGGCGGGTGCCTGTAGTCCCAACTCCTTGGGAGGCTGAGGCAGGAGAACCGCTTGAACCCGGGAGGCAGAGGTTGCAGAGAGCCAAGATCAAACCACTGCAGTCCATCCTAGGTGACAGAGTGAGACTCTTTCAAAAAAAAAAATTTTTTTTTTCAACTTTATAAATTTCTAAATCATAGTAAGTCATAACAGAAAGTAACCTTAGAAAATAAAAACTTTTTCAGTGTAGCTACTAAATGATTAACATACAGGAGTCTTTCTGTAGCTAAGTTTGCTCTGAAGAGGTTTTTGAAACGTGTAACAAATTATTAAATCGCACAGGGATGAGCTCCAGCAGTCATCATCAGTAATATGTAAAGTATTAAATGTGTTGCTCAAATATTTAAATTTATGTACTAGAAATATTTTCATTTAATATATATATATATGTTTTTCAAATAAACAGGATAGCAGTGCACGAACCTTCATTTATGATCTCCCAGTTGAAAATCAGTGACCGGAGTCACAGACAAAAACTTCAGCTCAAGGCATTGGATGTGGTTTTGTTTGGACCTCTAACACGTTAGTATTCTCTCTCACTCAGAGGATGATGTAAAATAATATCCTGATCATCTCTGTGTTATTTAAGGAAAGAAAAAAATAAGATAGTAGGCCTCTAAGAAGAATCATCTATTAGCTGTGAAAGAAGTATAATACTTTCTTAAAAGATTTATAGGATGGGATTTTCTGTCACTGAAACATGAGTGTGAAATTTTCAAAGCTGGTTACTAATGTAAGAAGTTGTATATAAAAAAACTATATTTAGCAGTTAATTTAGAATTTTGAGGTTTAAAACTTTGGATCTTTGGAGCAGTTTTAATGTTGCTGTTACTGTAATTGGATATTCACTGAGGAATCTCTTAAAAAATAACACAATCTAACCATCTTGATGGCATGAAGCAATAGAGCCTAACAGTTTCACTAAGTACTAAGAAAAGGGTTTTTTAGATATAGATGGAAAGCAAAGACTCACTTGAAGCTTTATAAATTAACGAACTATACTGGCAGGAGCAGGAAGTAGGCAATGTTATTTGATTGTTTTGAAGAGAAACATTTGAGAAAGTGTTATGCAATATCTGTAAAGAAAATAAACCTTGTATTTATTTACTTTGACAGGAATATTTTTTTCCCCAGAAGAGAAGTTTAATATGTTTGTTTTATTTAATTTCAAATGTTTCAGAAAGCTTTGGGAGAAAGTGTTTGAAAAGTACACCTTTTAAAGGAATTATTTTTTTAAGTCAAAAAAGAATAACAAAATTAATACAAGAAAAATGGCTTCCACAAGTTATAAAGTAGGAAACTAATGTTTATTCTCCCTGAATTCTTGGAGTTAGATTTTCAGGTTTCTATGATACCATCTTGGGAATGGCCCTTCTAAAAAAGGGTAACTAGAATTGGTTGAATAGATTTCATGACTTTACTGGTGGTTCTTTTTTGGCTTGGACTAAAAGAGCAGCTGGTGAAACAGCTGGAACTCCCCTTATGAGAGTTGGTGGAAATGCACTGTTGGTGGAAATTACAAACCCTAGGAAACAGAACACTACTGAAATGCCGAGCGTTCCATAGAGATGATGCCCTTTCCAACCTTTTCCTTGTCCTCACTTCCAGACTGAATCCATTGGGGGATTGTCTTCTGTGGGATTCTGTCCAATTTTTCTCATGTGAGTGGTTGGTAAAAATAGGAATTAAAGTATAGAATTTGTTTCTATTTACAACTTGATCAGGAATATTCATATTTTATTAATCTTGGAACTAACACCTTTCTAAGCTCCAAAAATTATATTACCAAGTCATTTGAAAAGAAATCAAACTAGTGGCAAAAAAGATTGTAAACAAATATTTAAGTAAACCATTTTAAAAAGTTAATGATTTTAAATGTTTGTCTTAGAATGATTATTTGAGTGAATGTGCCCCATAGTGAGAACACTTATGTTAGATTTATTTTAAAAACCAACATTGTGAAATGAACAGAGATACATTTTAAAGGAGTTTTTTTTTTTTTTTTTAAATCTTTTCTAGTCTAGTGCTTATTATTGAGTGTGGGACCTTATTTATCTATTTATTGTTATTTATGGTCAGAGAATAGAGCTCATAGTTGAAGGAGAACCTGAGTTGAACATCTCAGTGTGAAGCAGAAATAAAAAATGCTTTTGAGATTGTAGCTTTCAGCAGTACCTTTCTTCCACTACAGGTGGAAGGGTGAGGGTGTGCACTCTGGCAATATGGAGAACTGAGTCTCCGATGTAGAGCATGCTACATATCATACTACACAAACATAGCCAAACCCCAGACTTGTCAGCCTAGGAACTTGGGATTTCTGTAGAATTCTTTATGTCACCACACTTCAAAATATGTTTCTGCTGGAGGCCTGGCCATTTAGGCAGTTTTTCACTGTGAGCTGTATCTCTTTGGAGCATTATGATAATATATTAGCTATCATTGTGTCTCTGTTCCAGAGAGCCCCGTGAAAATTAGTGTGTACTGACTGGGCTGAATTAGGAAATTTGAATAGTGATTTCTGTGTTTTGTATCACCGAAGGCAGTAGGCCCTGGCTCCTCCCTTGTTGTTTTAGACATACGGCTGGGGGTTAGCATCATGCCAGTAACCCCTGTATCTCTGGCATATAGACACCTAAAATTGAGTAATTGTTATTACTATTTAACCCAGGCTTTTATCAGCCTTACCACTAGCCACTCTTTGGGCTGGATAGTTCCTGGATAAATCTTTGTTATCAGCAGGGGGGACACAGGGAGGAGGTTGTCTTGTGCACTGTAGGATGTTCGGCAGTACTTCTGGCATCTGCCCACCAGAGATGCCAGTAACCACTCCTCAAAGTTGAGACAACCCAAAATTGTCCAGTGTCTGCTAGGGGTGGGTGAGGAATTACCACCAGCCTTGAGAACCACTGATTAACCTAACCTAATTAGTTATATGGCTACCTCCTTGGGGAAAATACGTTTTGGTGAGTGATCAGGTTTGTAAGTGTGTCAAAAACGTGACGGCTGTCTGGCTTCACTGAAGGAAGGGAGTTGGGATGATGGTGGTGATACTTTTGATGGCTCCCTTCACCCCACAGAGGACCATTCTGGCAGCATATGATTGGAGGTGCGATTGCTTTTTCAAGGGTCCCCATGACTTTGGCCACTCCGTCTACCACCAGCAGGGGCATGGTGTGTCCTTATGAGTTTACCTCTACCCTTCTATAAGTCTAGTATATCAAAGAGTTATAAGAAGCACAGTCATTATTTGAAGAAAGAATTTTTAAAAGGCTAGAGCTTGTGCATAGGAAAGAGATCTCCACTTTTTGGTTTTATTTTAGATAACTACTTAAAAAATGTCTTTTTGTATTGAGGTCCTGTCCTATTCAAAGATTAATTTAACCGTCTGTAATTCTCTTAATAGGCCCACCTCATAACTGGATGAAAGATTTTATCCTCACAGTTTCTATAGTAATTGGTGTTGGAGGGTGCTGGTTTGCTTATACGCAGAATAAGACATCAAAAGAACATGTTGCAAAAATGATGAAAGATTTAGAGAGCCTACAAACTGCAGAGCAAAGTCTAATGGACTTACAAGAGAGGTAAGTTCAGAAAAATCATAACTCATGTTATGTATGTAGGCAAATACAATTTGTAAAAAAAGTAATATGGGCATGTGCTTAAACACTTATATTTAGGTTATTATACACATCAGGAATATATGCATATTTGATTTCACATTTTTTTAGAAAAGTATATTTTTATAATTACAGATTTATTATAAATGTGTGTACTTGAGAATAAATGACTAGAAGAACAGTGGAGGTAAGTCAAATATAGTGGGATTAGATGTGTAGCTAAGTTTTATTTTTAACTTGATTTAAATAATTATGAATTTTTAAAAAACTTTTTGCGGAAGAGTATATCCCTGTTTTCCCTGTCTTTTGAGCCCAGGATAACCAAAATAGCTGTATAGTAAGTTGCCTGATATTTTTATTAGCCAAACTTAGGGCTAATGAAAAATGCTATGATTTCTGATTGAAATATGTATTTAATTGCTTGACACAGTATTTATTATTTTGTAAAAAATAAAACTTTGGAAATTTTTGTGAGGAATTTTTATTTTTATTGTTCTATAAGGCTTGAAAAGGCACAGGAAGAAAACAGAAATGTTGCTGTAGAAAAGCAAAATTTAGAGCGCAAAATGATGGATGAAATCAATTACGCAAAGGAGGAGGCTTGTCGGCTGAGAGAGCTAAGGGAGGGAGCTGAATGTGAATTGAGTAGACGTCAGTATGCAGAACAGGAATTGGAACAGGTATTTACATTAAAAAAAAGTCACTTGTGAAGATGTTAACATTGCCACTCTGAGGAGGCAGGTCCTGTTTTTCTTCAGTTTCCTACATTTAGTTCCATTGTCTACTGTTCCTCAGTTGATAAAAGAATCATTTATGTTGTTAGCATTGATCAAAGTTCATATAGCAAAATAACACAGTAACTGAAAGATAAAGTTGCCATCATGTTCACTCATTCATGAAATCTTATCTCTTGCCATGTTCATTGTCTTGAGTAAATTTAAGGTGTTTAACATCTGTAATATGTTTAAGTTTCTGACTGTAATGTAGTAAGATAAAGTATATCTAGGTTTGAACTTCTCTGCAAAGGTAAAGGATCTCTATTAAACATCCATTTGAATCCTGTTAAATAGTTTTAGAACATAATCTGCTAAAAATTCTGAAGCTCCTTTCCAATACCTGCTTCTCCTGTTCAGTTACTTAAGATAGAATATAGGCATTTAGGCATTGCACAGAGTCCTTTGGAGAGGGTGAGGTGCTGGGAGAATTTAATTATAGGCAGATGCATTAGTTTCCTGTTCCTGCTGTTTAAAAAAAAAAAAAAAGCCACAAACTTAGTGGTTTAAATAAACATAAATTCATCATCGTAAAGTTCTGGAGGTCAGAGTGAGCTGAGGCGAGCCTGCAGGACTGTGTTCCCTCTGCAGACTGTAGGGGAGGATGTGTGCTTCCTTGCCTCCTCCATTGGTAAAGCCCACCCACGTTTCTCAGCTCATGGCCCCTTCCTCTGTCTTCAAAGTATGTCATTCCAGCCTCTACTTCTGTGGTCCCATCTCCTCCTTCTGACTTTGATGATTTTGTTACTGATAATGAAACTGAAGAACAAAATGAGGATTATAAAACTTGCTCAAAATTAGAGGTGACTCAGTTATAAAGCAGGGGCAAGAACTTAGGTATTCTGCCTCCACTTCATTTTATGCACTGTTGCTGCCTTCTTAATAGAGTGCTAAGAAAGAAATGCAAATTAAGTGATGAATGACTTAAGGTCAACTCAGGAGAAAATATGCACTGTGCATTACTGTTTCCTTCAAGATCGCCATTTTATGAGAATATGTCTGACTGAACGCAGCCATCTTTTTTGTAACTGTTAACCACTCCTTCTCTGACACCCCTAGATGTCTGTGTTTTGGAGCTCTTCCCTCTAAGAACTCTTAGATGTATTTTACAGTCATGTCCCATTCACCTAACAAATCATAGCAGCACAGAATGTAGCAAAGAATCAGGGAGTTGGCAAAAAAAAACCTAGTCGAAATCATACTGTATCCGAGAATTGGGTACTATGCCCTTTACCCTCCTGCCTTTTTCCACCAAGACGCCCAACTCGCAGTTTGTTCTGGTATATTTCTGTCTTTCTAAACTTTGTACATAAGAAAGAGCGAATCAGAAAACAGTAGTTTGGAATTCTTCTACAGAGATATAAACTGATGGTAGTACTTCACAGGTGATTGTCTCACAGTGAGGGAGAAGAGACAATATAAAAAAAGGGCCCAAGAATTATGGACATTCTAACTTAAAGCTTTGGGAGAGAGACCGTGCACATCTCAATAGACCCTGAAGTTACCAAAATATGATGTATTGGTATGAGTGTAATCTCATTAGATCCTGGGTCAATAAAAGGTGATTTAAAGGAAGGAAATTGGTATTTTAAAAAGAACACTGTCTGGCATGATTATATTAATAAGAAACACAATTTTCTGAGGGCTTACTCTGTACCAGAAGTGTATGCCACAAACATTGCCAGTGGTTTGCTCATAAATTTTAATCCTCACAGCGCATAGATATTATCTTCATTTACAAATGAGCTGTGTAGAGAGGCTAGATAACTTATTTGCCCTGGGTTACACAGCTGTTAACTGGTAAAGGCAAGATTTTGCGTGTCATATTCCAAAGTCTGTGTCTTCTCATACTGCTATTAAAAGCCTTGCTTGTAGAAATAAGTTTAACTGAGAAATGATGTATAATATGACATAACCCACAATTCCACATAGTTCAGGGAATTACTGTATTTTGTCTGGAGAATAATCAACATAAATTTAGAAGTCAGGAAAATCCGGTAGGTTTTTTATATAGTGTTATTTTTCCTAGAACAGAGACTTTTGGGTGACTAAGTACCACTTTATATTTTGTGTGATTTAAATAGTTTTCACAAATTGGTTTCTTAGAAAAAGTCTCAGGAAGCCTTTAATCAGGGCAAGTGAAATACCCCTATTCTCCATGAGACAATAAGCCTTAGGAACTTACTAAGGTTACACAGATGATAAATAATACAGTTGGGTCTAGAAACCAAGTTTTCAGATATTTAGGCTGTTTTTGTGACATCATGTTTTTACTTACTGTTGTTTTATTCCTAAGATACAAAAATTATGTAAATAATTGTTACATTTTAAACAGTTATTTATTGTTTGCAAAAGCTGTTTATTATTCAATTTTTTTCTGTGTTCATTCCCCTATAAACAACAATGTGATTTAAACTAAGGGTTGGGATTTAGATTAAATGAAACATTTATGAGTAATAGCAGAGAAAACAGTTAAATAGTTGCTACTATCAGAAGGTCAGACTTTCCACAAGTTTGAGTCATTATTTGGCAATCAATCTAAACATTGTTCGTCTTCAATTTATGCTAAAAATATATATAAGTAGTTTTTATGTTAAATGTGTTTGAGCTCTTTTAGGGGAAATACATTTATGGAAATATTAAGAAAAATCTATGATTAAAGAGCATAACTTGAATGAATTTTGTTGAGATTCTCTGTATAATTCCTTGGAAGTGAAAATTGTATAGAAATTTTAGCTTTAAAATCTTCTGAGAAAAAGGGCTTGTGTACATACATTTTGTGGTGTTATGCAGGTCTGCATGAACGTGAGCTTAAATTTTATCTTCCTGAGAGATTAGCAGGAACGCCACACAGCTTACCCAACTGACTTGTTAAACACAGTATTGTCCCAAGCCATTGCAGTTAGTTATGTAGGCAGATATGTTGCCTGGGATTTGTTTTCAGTGAGTTAATGCTCTTCCCCTTACTTTAATGTGTTTTTGAATTGTTACCTAGTGTTGCATTATGAATTTTGTTTTTAATTTTGGAATCTTAAAAGATATTTTTCTACACAATTCTTTATTTTCACACTAACTGACAGCTGTTCCTTTTCTTTATCAGAAGTTTGTGTATAGTACTCTTGCTGGTTTATTCTGGCACACTATAAAGTTTATTCAGATAAGTTGGGTTTGTTCAGATCAAACATTCCTTTGCTCTTCAGTGTCCTTAGTTAGCTTTGGGGAAAATTAATCTGTGGGGTGGTGCTCGACACGCAGGATGCTCTGTAGTCGCTCGTCGCTTTGCCTCAAGGTCTTGAGTGTGAGTGAGTGTGCACAATTTCATAAATTACATCCTGTATCTTTACACATCTTTAGTTTGAAAACTCTTGCTAGTTTTAAAGTAAATCTTTCCAAGAATGAATCATCTATTCCTTCTGTGTCTTTCCTTAGTGAGGCTTTCCTTATGATACTTTTTCTTAGCGCTTATCAACTAACCACCACGCATTTTTGGTTTTTTTCTATTTATTTTCTGGCTCCATTAAATGGCAGGTGGAAGAAATACTATGACATCCTTATACTGAAGACTATGCATAGTTTCTCATGAAAAAATCAAGTGGATTCTCACTCAGAATCTGTTTCCTCACAATCTGTACATGCTCTGCAGATGTTCACTTAGCTACTTTCTGGTATATTCAAAGCAGGGAATTATGTAGCAGAAGTGGTAACACAGACAATAATAGGTAGATATACTTGGCAACAATAAGAAATAACTGGCCATAAAGAAGATGTCATGAAAAACTACAGAAAAATACAATTTTTAAAAAATCAGTATATAGTGAAGGAGCTACAGTAGGGTCTTTTGGAAACATTCGGAGGAGGAGTAGAACGTGTACCCACCCAATTTTGGACACTTCTTTATATAATACTTCATAAATGAAATATGCATTATGGGAAAAATATGATCAGTTTTAGTTTGTATATAGCCTTGATTATTTCCCCCTCAGTCTGGTTTTCATAACATACAAAACTAAATATTGCAACTTAAGATATAAATAAGACCTCTCTACTCTCCTTGACTTCACGACTTTGCCTCGTGGATTTAAGATGCACTTGAAGCTCAGCCTTAATTTTAATGCTAGAAATCTATTGTATTTAGACTTTGCAGTTTAAAACGATGTTTACAAAGAGCGTAATTAAAATAGCTTTTTCTTTTAGTTTGGGTACTAAAAAATATTTTAATCCTTCCTTCTTCCCTCTCTCCTTTCCTGCCTCTTTCCTTTCCTTCTTCTAGGTTCGCATGGCTCTGAAAAAGGCCGAAAAAGAATTTGAACTGAGAAGCAGCTGGTCTGTTCCAGATGCACTTCAGAAATGGCTTCAGTTAACACATGAAGTTGAAGTGCAATACTACAATATTAAAAGACAAAACGCTGAAATGCAGCTAGCTATTGCTAAAGATGAGGTACTCTCTTGTATTTCAAAGTTTACTAAATTTGTTTCCTAGGCTGCATTCTTAGAGGGATTACTCAACTGGGATACACAGATCTGAATAAAAGTTTTATTATTGCAGATTCCTTTTTCAAACTGGAACTTATTGTGTAAATAGACTCTAGTAATCATAAGCTTTAAATTAAAATTACTGCATTTGGATACTTTTCGAAGTGACCTTAGTGATTTAAACATTCTTTTTTTTTTTTTTTTTAATCATTATCATAAAAGTTTTATACAGAGCTTTTTTCCTTTAGGTTGCTGCTTCATATCTGATTCAGGTTAGTAGTTACTGGAAATTAATTTTGACACTTACATTGTGTGGAATGAGAATAAGTGTTAATCTGAATTCTTGCAAAAGAATTTAAAAGCTTAGTTCACTCACTAGCACCATTATAGTAGGATATAGTTAATGTTTTTCTGTACTTTTAGTACAAGATTCGGGTCTTCCTGAACCATAGAAATAAGAGAAAAATTCTCCAGAATCAAGTTTTGAATTACATCGATTGGCTTAGGAAAGCACATTTTCTCCCTCATCTGTTTTCTTTTTTGGAATGCAGGGATATCTTGGCTAGTAATTCTCTACTGGTTTTATGATTGATAATATATTAAAAACCAAAATAAACTTTATTATTTTATATATATAAAAATGTTTGTATTTTTTTCAAACCTAGCCTTATTTTATTCCTTTTCGGTTTCTAGGCAGAAAAAATTAAAAAGAAGAGAAGCACAGTCTTTGGGACTCTGCACGTTGCACACAGCTCCTCCCTAGATGAGGTAGACCACAAAATTCTGGAAGCAAAGTAAGAATGTTATTTTAGTTTTTATTTGCTTTATTGTTATGGTGTTGAAATGAGTAATTTATAAACAATTTACATTTATCATTTAATTATATAATTACATAAATTACATTAGTTTTAAAAGTGAGTTATTTCTTCTTGAAATTAGTTAATTGCCACGGTCTGTTCATGTATTGCCTTCTTTCAGTGCCATATTAAAGATCTTTTGATGCAGTAATTTCTTTATTGGCTTTTCCAGGAAAGCTCTCTCTGAGTTGACAACTTGTTTACGAGAACGACTTTTTCGCTGGCAACAAATTGAGAAGATCTGTGGCTTTCAGATAGCCCATAACTCAGGACTCCCCAGCCTGACCTCTTCCCTTTATTCTGATCACAGCTGGGTGGTGATGCCCAGAGTCTCCATTCCACCCTATCCAATTGCTGGAGGAGTTGATGACTTAGATGAAGACACACCCCCAATAGTGTCACAATTTCCTGGTAAGTGGTGAGTTCAACAAAAAGTGTTGATATAGGTTTTATAGTAATTTTCCCCTGTGTCCTTTTAGGAATCATGTACTTTGAAATCTATGAGAAAAAATTTGGGTTATCCTTCATTTTCTCTTTCTTTTTGTTAGTAATTTAAATATTTACTATTTGAGAAAACCATGTGAAACGCATATATAAATACTTTTTGTATATTTATATTATATATTTATACACACTTTAATCTGAGTGCTTTATAAATTTGATTATTAAATGTTTATTTGAGCAACTGTTTCATATAACATTATATTAAGTGTTGAATATAAGACTTTTTTTTTTAAAACGATGCTTGTAATTAAATCGAAATGAGGAGTCACATAAAAACATAATTGACGGTAAAGATAGCACATGATAAATGCCAAATCAGTATGGGAATGAAGTGCTGAGCTTTTGGGGAAAATATCCTTTCAAATGGCCGCTTAATGTATAGTAGAAATAAAAATTAGGGGAAGATCTTGGAAACAGGGATTTGAATCCTAGCTCTGCCACTAACTCACTCTAGGTATGTACTTGTATTATTTTGCTGGTTTTACTTCTCTGGTTTGATGGCAGACAGTTAATGCAAGGAGAGTGAGGCGGCACTCAACTCTTAAAGGAGACAAGAAGAGTGGACAGATTGTAAATACAGCAAAACTAGAAGTGTGTGACTGCATTCATTTCGCTTGCTCCATACTGCGAGGTCGTGATGGTTGCAAAGTTATGTCTAGATCTGGGCCAGCTCTGCAGTTTGAATATTGTCAGTTTGTATTTGTTTATTTGAATTATATGCCCTTAAGCTTGCCAAATGCAACACTGATTCATAAGTATATGCTTTTGTTTGAAAACTGTAGCTTTTAAAAGTTGAATTTCCTCCTTAAAATCCATGTTTAATATCTGAATTGTGCCTGAAGGTGCATTCTCTAGATTGACTAGTTTTTTTCTTTGCTTTTTAAAAACACTTTTTGGGGTGGGGGCAGAGGTATTGGATATCCATATGTCTGTTAAAAGGAACAATTGTACTAAATGTGAATAATTATTCTAGTTGTAAGTGATTGTGTCATATAGGCAAATTTAAACTTTTAAATAAGAAAAAAGTACGAGAGTTGGTTATAAATTTAATGTTTTAGAAATGCTGTGATCAGGTCGTGCGCGGGGGCTCATGCCTGTAATCCCAGCACTTTTGGAGGCTGAGGAGTGCGGATCACTGGGTCAAGAGTTCAAGACCAGCTTGGCCAACATGGTAAAACCCTGTCTCTACTAAAAATACAAAAATTAGCTGGGCGTGGTGGCATGTGCCTGTAATCTCAGCTAGTCAGGAGGCTGACACAGGAGAATCGCTTGAACCCGGGAGGCAGAGGCTGCAGTGAACCAAGATTGTGCCACTGCACTCTACCCTGTGCGACAGAGCGAGACTCAGTCTCAAAAAGAAATGCGTGATCAAATTTATTATCTCTGAAAAATAACTCATGCCAAAGATTACAATTTGAGAGCTCTGCCTCCACCCAGTGGCACCACAGAGGTACTCCACTCTGCTTAGTTAGAAAAGCCTAATTTCTGGACCTGATAAATGGAAAACTCTCGGCAATGGAAGTCTAGGAAAGGACGAAGGCTCTTCATTTCTATACCCTCCTGAGCAGTTAAATTTTTTTTTTTTTTTTTTTTTGTACCATGGATTTGTGTAAATTTTACAAGTTTGAAATGATGACAAGGAAACATGCCTGTAGTGTGTTAAGAACACAGTAAAAGATTGTAACAATATACATAGAATAATATTGTCTATGTTTAATTATATGGAAATATCAATGGTTAACTCTGTGTAGATAGGGGAATGGGTGATTGTTGTTTTCCTATTACTTTTTAAAATATCTTTTCCTATTACTTTTTAAATATCTGCTAAGTGCTTTCCTTGGTGAGAATGTGATAACAGTTTATTTAAACTTTCTTATAAAGTCGTCCACACACACTTAAAGTGACTGAGAATAATATACCCACCTACCAAAAAGATAAACAGATTTCAACATTTTTCTTTATCTTTTTCTCTGAAATAAACTATTACAACTACACCTAAACCACATTGCCTCCCTTTCCCCACTGTTTTGAAGTTGTGACTTATGCTAAAGCCTGTTGTACTTTCATTACATACATATATATCCATAACATTATATGCAGTTGTTGCGTGTTTAGAAATGTATATAAATGTTATCAAACTAGGTGTTATTTTACAACTTTTTTTGCTCAAAAGTTAACATTTCAAACATGTTTCATGTTTATGTATAGATGAATTAAAGTCACTGCTTAATGAGTTAACCATAACTTATATATTTAATTTTTGTATTTAAAAATCCATAGTTTGTCCATTTTTCTACTGACATAGGTTCTTTCTACTTTCTTGACCCTTGCAAACAATGTGCAACAAGCATCTTTACCTGTATTTCCTTGTGCATAACTTTGAGAGTTTCTCTGTGTGGACACCTAGAAATGGACTCCTGGGTCATTGGGAAGGCACCTTTTACTAGTCATTGCCAAGTTGCTTTCAAAATGGTTTACACTGTTTTATAAGAGTGCCTGTGTGCCTGTATCCTCATCAGTGCTTGGAATAATCCGATTTTCTTGTTTTGCAACTCGAATGGGTATGAAATGATACCTCACAATTACTAAACTTTTTATTTCCTTGATGACTGTTGAGGTTGAGTGCCATTTCCTTTATTGGCATTTGTTGTTCAGATTTCTTCCTCTCTGAGTTGCTTGTTCTTGCTGTGGAGTCCCTGCAAGATTCCGTACTGATGTGGAAGTGTTCTTTTTTTTTTTTTTTCTGGTTATTTGAGGGTTGCAAATATCTTCCAGACTTTGGCTTTTTTACTGGCAAATTGTGAATCTAATTTGTGCTTTTTATGTCTTTTTCAGAAGATGATAGATTGTTGTTTGCACTCCTTAGAGTTTTTAAGTTTTTCTTTAATCCATTAGTCCTGTAATCCACCTAGAAGTTATTTTTGTTCATAGTGTGAAGTTGGAATCTAAATACATCTCTTGAGGTATGGGTAAACAGTTGTCTCAGCTTCATTCCTGTTCTATCCTTGCTGACTTAAAATACCACTTCCCTCCGTAGATACATAAGTGCTCCCAGCTCTCCCATTTTGTTTCACTGGCCCCGTTCTGCTTTAGTTTCTAGGGTTTTGTAAAAAGTATTAATATTTGATAAGACCAAGTCTTCCTTTATTATTCAAATTCAGAATTTCTACTCTTAACTAATCTTCTGAATTTTAAGATCAGCTTATGAAATTCCATGAAAGGCTCCATTGGGTTTAAAAAAATTTTTTTTGAATTTGTGAATTTGTATGCAGTGAATTATTAATAAATTCCATTTATCGAGATCTTTTATATCTTTAAATAAAATTGATAATTTTTTTTCTCTGTGCAGGTCTTGCTTTTTGTTAAAAAAAGATTAATTTCTAGGTACCTTAATAAATTTTTGGTAGTTATATACATTACCTTTCTTATAAAACTGTATTTCAGATTGCTTGTTGCTGATGAGGAAATGCCATTGGATTTAGTATGCTGAATACAGAATACTAAATACAGAAACATATATTTAAGTATTTTATGGTAGTCTTGGCTTTTTCATGTTAATACTAGTAAGTTTTTCCTCTTTATTGCCCAAGCTAAGACCGCCAGTAAAACATTGAATGAAAGTGGTGACTGCTGGCAATAGGGATTGCCGTTTCTGACTTTGAAGGGAATGTTGCCAGAATTTCACCAGGAAGTATTTTTTTTTTTATGTTTTTGGTAGATTACTTGTAAGTTAAGGAAAGTCATTTCTATTTCTGTTTTGCTAAGAATGTTTTTTTTTGGTTAATCAGTGGATATTAAATTTTACCAAATTATTTTTCTGCATAATTTTAGGTGATCATTCATTTTTTATTCTGAGTTTTTATCTGTTTAAGTAAATCCTTTAAATGTCAGTGAAACTATGTTTGTCACAATGTGCTATTTTTAGAATGAGTTGGATTTGGTTTGTTATTTAGGACTTTTGCATCTGTAATCACACATTGGATTAGCCAGTAATTTTTCTTCCTGACACTATCTTGGATTTTGGTATCAAGATTATATTAACATCACAAAATAAATCAAAGAGTAGTCCCCCTCTGCCCATATATGTGGTTTTGCTTTTCATGGTTTCTAGTTACTTGTGGTCAACTGTGGTTTGAAAATGGTGAGTAGAATACAATAAGATATTTCGAGGTGAGGGTGTTTGGAAACCACATTCACTTAACTTTTATTACAGTATGTTATTATAATTGTTCTTTTTTATTATCAGTTATTGTTAATCTCTTGCTGTGCTTAATTTATAAACTAAACTCTATTATAGGTATGTATGCATAGTAAAAGCATAGTGTGTAGAGAGTTTGGGACTATCCATGGTTTCAGTTATCCACTGTGGTCTTAGAATGCATCTGCCAAGCATAAGGAGGAATACTATACTCCTTGTTCTTTCATTCCATTCTTTTCTGCTTTTAGAGAGAGGCAGCAATATAAAGTAGGGTTAAGATGTGGAATTCTGGAACAAGACTGCTTGGGTTTGATTCTTTACTTCACCTTGTAGTAATTGTATTACCTTTTACTCCGGGCACTGAGTGGGAGGCACTTTCCTGAGTTTCAGCTTTCTTTTCTGTAAAATGTAGCCTACCTTGTGGAGATATGTTAAAATTTAAATTAAGTAGTACCTGTAAGACACTTGGAACCAGCCCCTGCGCTACAATAATCAGTCAGTAAATTGTATGATTTTTATTCTATACTTTGAAATAGTATAAGGTATGGATTATTTGTTCTTTGAGGATTTTAAATACATTGCCTATGAATTGACCTTGATGTATATGTTTTGGCAAGGAACAGATTTTTAAACTGTAGTATTAATTTAATTTAATGATTAAAAGTGTAGATTTGTGAAGTTACATGTTTCTAGAATATTGTGTTTTATCTGAATTTTAAAATTTATTGGCTTTTAGTTGTTTATATGATTTTAAAAATCTCAGTTACATTTTAAAATTTTTTTGTTCCTAATAATTATCTATATCTTCTTTCGTCTCCTTTGTCAGGCTGGCAGTTGTCTGTTTTATTTCACTTTTGTCAAAAGCCTGTTTGTTTTGTTAATATTATCTGTTTATTTCTGCTCTTTTATTTACTTTCTTGGAGTTTACTTTTTTACTTGTTTGTTTTAATATTTATACACCTCCCACAGGAATCTTGAGTCTTTGTTTTCTCTCATATTATCTTAAGGCTATGAATTTTCTCTCTAAGAACCACCTGAGCCACCTCCACAAGTTTTGACATATTAATTTGATTATGATCATCAAATATTAAAAGGTTTTTAATTACTAATTTGTCACTTCCTTGAAATATGAATTACCTAGAAGCATATGTTTTAATTTCCAGATATGCATGTATGTTTTGTTTTTTTGTTGTCTGTTGGTTTTTAAAAACATCTCTGCCTATTGATTTCTACTTGTGTGTGGTTAGAGAAAAGCTCAGTATGACTTTTTTTGTATTGCCTGATACTTGCTTTGTGACTTAGTAATTATTGGTCATATATTTTAATGGTTCTTTCTATATCAGGAAATTAGTTTTCTTTAATTGTTAGTTACAGGGTACTATACAGTCTGTTAAATCAGGTGTTATGATAAAAATCTTCTGTATACTTACACATTTTTGTCTGTTCTTCTATCGGTTGCTCCCATGGTGGTCAGTTTCTTCTTACAATTCTGCCCATTTCTGTTTTATATAGTTTGTACTAAGTTATTTGGTGAATACAAGTTCAGGTATAATATCTTCTTTACAGATTAACTGTTCCTTTTATAGTTACGTGGACACTGTTTTATGGCTAATACTTTTTGCCTTTAAGTTTATACTACCTAATATTGAAATACCTATAATAGCTTTCTTTTGATTAATATTTGCCTAACGTATCTTTTTCACTTTCTTCTAAATTTTTCCATTATTAGACACTAGATATATCTCTACAAGAAATAGCAGTAACTGGTTTTATTTTGTATCCTATTTGAGAATATGTTGCTGGCTAAGGCAAATTTAATGCAAATATTATTTACTCTCCTTGCTGATCTGTTTGAATTTATCTCTGCAATCTTGTTTTGTGGTTTCTGTTTTACACACCTCTTCTTATCTTCTCTCATTCTCTTGGACAATTCAGCATCTTCAGAGGCTTTAATTTTAGCCACTGCTCTCCCATCTTAAATCATGTGTTAACGTTGTCTAGTATTTTGTTTTGTTTTGAAAGTCTCTCAAAACAGTCACTGTTTTTGTTGTTTCTTTCAGTCATAATTTACATATACTTATGTGTTTATTTCTCTGTTTATCATTGCATTTTGCTTGTTACTCATTTCTTTTTTTCTTTCTTAAAAATATGTTCTTCAGTAAAAAAAAAAGCTACTTCAGTGAGCAATTGGGAATGATAAATTCTCTTAGTCTTTGCCTGAAAATATCTTTATTTTCAGTCTCACTTGAGAGTACTAATGTATCTGGATATAAAATTCCAGATTAACAATTAGTTTTCAATAATTATTTCTCAGTTATTTTGAGGTTGTCGTTGTTGCTGTTATGAAGTTTGTAGTCAGTCAGCTTGGTTCAGGTTCTTTTTAGTAGATAAGCTGCCATTTCTCCGATTGCTTGAAAAATGTTCTCATTGTCTTTGTTGTCATGTGGTTTCCCTGTAATATGATTGGGTGTGGATTTTAACCAGTTTTTTTGCTAATATTTGGTGTGTTTCTTGAATCTGAAGGATGTGTCTTTTATCAGTTCTGGAAAAAAAACATTAGCCATTATCTCTTTGAATATTATTTTTTCTTCTATTCATGCCTTCTGGAATATTAGTTATGTAGAAATATTAGGACTAGTATTAGTTTATTAGTTATATATTGCATCTTGTCGTCCACATTTCTTAACTTTTCTTTTTATAGTCTTTTTATCTATCTACACTGCATTTAGAGACATCTCCTCAGATCTGCCTTCTAGCTTACTGATTATTTCTTCAGTTCTAGTTTTGTTTTAGCTCATCCTCTGAATGTTTAACTCTAATTATTGTTTTTCATTTCTATTAGTTCTCGTTGATTTTTCATCAAATCTATGTTTTAATGCTTTCTTTTCTCATATTTTCTATTTATTGTTATATAGTTTCATGATGTAAAAAGAATCCCTATTTTTTAGTTTTCATTTGATCATCCTCATATTTGGTATTCTTGGTCAATTGTTACAGCAGTTTCCTGTGTTTGCATAGCAGATTGCTTTCTCTCTCCTGTTTTATAATTTCTTACGTAGCTATTTTTAAGGAGATTGCCATTATTCCACCCTGGAGAAAACTGTGTAAGTAGTAAAGTGCCCCTCAAATGCCTTTCTTTGCTTCCTGCAGTAGTTTCAACTTGGATATCACCAAGTTGGGACCAGTTTTTTATGTTAACTCTTTGGAATACAGTTTCATAGACCCTTTTGGTAGTATAAACTTGCACTCCAATCTCATATGAGATATAGGCCCAGAGTATTGAGTTTTTCACAGAAGCCCTTTTAAAATCCCTATATTTAGAGATCTTGAAATAAAAGAAATTTGCTTGCTCATTAGTTAGAATTTTACCCTTTCACAGAGGAGTGTAGCCCTTCTAGGTCCAGGCCTTTATCCAGAACACTGACTCACTATTCCAATACCTAACATAGGCCCAAAGCCTAATCTTATGTCCCCAAATTAAACCCCAAACCCATAGATTAATGAGACTGATAACCTCCCATAACAGTTGCATCATATTAGCATTTACTTTTAGTTTTTGTTTTGGCCTCTGAGAGTTTTCTGTTCTCCCTACAAACTCAGCTATGTGTTTAAAGCAATTGTTATATTTTATCCATTATATAAGAATGTTTGAGGGTATTTGAGCTGTGTTGTTGAGTATTGGGAGATAATTGTCAGGTTACCTTTGACTGCTATGTTGTTAGAACCAGAAGTATATACATTGCTTATTTTTGGTTCTTGTTAGTAGGGGAATGCCTTATTGAAAACAAAATTTTGTCCTCTTCAACTAAGAAACATCACAAAATATAGTTTATAAATACAGGGTCATATTAAACTGCTCTGCTTCTATAGGTAATTATCAATATTAGAATGAAAAGTTATCCCAGAAATAGATTCCTATACAGTGACCTTTAATGTGTCATTTACCTACTGTGATAAATCACAGACATGAATGAATGTTTATCTGCATTAGGAATGATTAATGGCCTGGAAGTATTATAAGAGATTCATATTTGCTTTATGTAAAAGATAACTTGTTACAAGGCCAAAGTGCACTGCTTTTTAATCTTCCATAAAGTTTGTGATGTTGCAAATGTTTTCAGCCCTACATAGACTTCTTCAAACAGCAGCAAGGAGGAAGGACAATCCTCAACTCTTAAGTGTACATAACTCTTAACGGACAGATTTTTTAAGGCAAAAGAGATGGCAAAATATGTAAGAAGATATTTTTGGAAAAGATTGTCAAGTTGTAAACAACTTACAGATGTGACAAATTTACTGATTCTTATATTCTTTATTGCATTACTTAGAATTTTTCTTACATAAACGATTTCCTTTTTAAAACTTCCTTATGCAATATATATATGTGTGTGTGTGTATATATATATATGTGTGTGTGTGTGTGTGTGTATATATATATCTCTGTGGATAGTATTCATTTTTCCAAGCAGCGAATCCTGATTCCTCGCAGACCTGATTCCTCTCCCACCATACTTACAGTTATGACTGAATCTTGCTGGTTTTACTGTATATTCCAAGTAATGAGTGATTACTCAGATGACTGCAGTATATGTCGAGAATTGTAGAATTTAATTATCTATGTGACATTGGACACTTTTTTTTAAGTATTTACAAGATACATTTTTTTCTTTGGCAGAGAGAAAACATCCGTCTAAAGATTTACAGGAGCCCTATAGTTCTCTAATCTATGAATCCTTTAAATAAGTGAGAGAAAATTCTGTTTGCCAGCTAAATTACAAATATTTCCATATTATATTTATTTGTGTTTGGAAAAAGCCTTTTAATTATACCTTATTTTACTTTTACTTTATTTTTCTTTGTTTCAATTCATCACGTTATTTCCGTGGCTTTTTCTGTTTGTATCATTCGTTGATTTACTGAGCAGATACTTACTGAGCATCTACTTTTTATCCAGCACTATGATAGACTGGTGTTGTGATGCAAAGTTGAACATGATACACAGTGATTGCTTTTATGGAACTTAGAGTCTAGTGGAGCGGTGCATTGAGATAAATTATGCAATAGGGAAATATACTATGGTATTGCTGAGCAGACACAAGGGAAAACACTGACCTCAAACTTGGAGGGATTGGGAACCTTCCTGGAGGAAATGCCGCTTAAGCAAGACCTGAAATTGTAGGTCAAGGGAGAGTTGGGGAAAGGAGGCGTGGAGGTGAGAGAGAATGTGATACCTCTGAGGAGCTGGGAGAGATATACTGCTTCTAATATTCCTGTAACAGAACAGAGGGACACGAGCTCTAAAAAAGAGGCTGGGTAAGGAGGGCAGTCTGGTCCGTGGTAAGGGGTTTCACTTTAAGAGTTTTAAGCAATACACTTTCATTTTCTTTTTCCATTTTAGAGTGAACTTGCAGGTGCAGTTTGGAGAATAAATTGGAGGGGGGAAATCAGGATTTTATAATACAATATGGGTACAGTAGTCCAATATAATCCATCAGCAGTGAGGGTGTAGGAGAGCAGACAGATTTGAAAGATATTAGAGAGGTAAAAACCCTGTGGTTAACTAGAGGTGGATGATGGTGGAGGAAGAAGAGTCAAGAATATCTGTGTTGACAATTCTGATGACTGAGTAGGTGGTGATGTTATTTACTGAGCTAAGGAACACAGAAGGAGGAGTGAGTTTGGGAAGGAAAATGTTGAATTCAGTTTGGGCACGTGTGGCACATTCATGTGTCCATTGGGCGGTTGGATATAAGGGTTCAGGAGAAAGATTAAACCTGGAGTTACAGATTTGGGCTTTTGTAGACCACAAATGATCACTGAAGTCATGAGAGTAGATGAACTTACTTCAGAAGATTAAGTGGAACGAGAATAGAACAAGGCTTAGAGTAGAACTTTGAAGAAGACCAGCAGTCAAGGGATGGGTGAAAGAGGAGATGAGAATATGCTCGGAGAAGACAAGCAAAGGGCACAGTAATAATCACTGTTAGATGCTGATCAGATGTCAAGGAAGGATTGAAGTACTAATTGAATTTAGCAACCTTGAGGTAGATCATGATCTGGTTGAGAATGGTTTCAGTGAAATTGTGAATGTGTAAGTAAGCACTGTACAGTTTCTTTGGTGAATGAGTGAAGATGAAATAGTAGAGACAGTAACATAGACAATTCTTCATAAACAGGAACAGAGATATGTCACCTGAAAATCAGTCTGGGGTAGAGGGGTTTTTTGTTGCTGTTATTGTCATTTGCTCATTCTTTACGTTTGTCTTTTCAGAATTTGCTTTTAAATGCTGTGGGAGGGGGAAAGGCAGACAATGACAAGGCAAGAGAAAGAATAACCAGTAGAGTAAGGTCCTTGAGCATGGGTTGACAGTAGGATACATAAGTGGAGGGAACACACTGTATGAAATGGAAAGGTGGACCATGGTCAGAATCTAAATGTCTAATGTCTTTTTGTTGTTGTTGTTTGTTTGTTTGTTTGTTTGTTTTGGTAGAGACAAGATCTCGCTATGTTGCCCAGGCTGGTTTCAAACTCCTGGCTTCAAGTGATTCTCCCTGCTTGGCCTTCCCAAGTGTTGAGATTACAGGTGTGAACCACCATGCCCAGTCTGACTTATATTCAAAGATAGCACAGTTCTGAATGATGGTGGGACAAGGCATGAGAGTGTGTGGTGGTGCAGAAGTGAAGGTCAGGGGAGAAGAGGTGAAACCTTGATTGGTCAGGGTGTTGGCTAGGTCTTACAAGTGAAGTTGCCCGCGTTGATGATGGGTTGTAAGGACCGGTAAGACAGAGACCGTCCAGGAAGTGACTAGTGAAATGGAGGTGGAAGATGCAGTCATGTCCCTTAATAGTGTTCGCTTCAGCACGAATGCATTTGTATAAAAGGATGCAGAAGTAAGGGTACGCAGACAGTACTAGGGAGCAAAGCCACCCACCTTTTGTCCTGATGCTATAGCATCTGAACCATGCAGGAGCGAACAGCTTCAGCTTGAGAAGGTTGTTATTAGGTGAACTATGTTCGTTCAGTTAAGAGTAAGAAATGGAATGCCCATTTAGTGAGGACGTTGAAGATGTAGGGGAAGTTTGTTTACCCACCTGCATGAGTCTCGACTGAGACTGGTAGCGGAAACAGTTGGATCTAAGATTTCTGTTTAGTTCCACAGTAGTGGGTATTCAAGAAACAAGTTTTGGTCTGAGCTCTGCCTCACCAGCTGTGAGACTGTGCATACAGTAGTTAAGTGATTTCCTTGACTTAAAACTGATTGAGGTTCAAAGAACTTGTGATATTTCAAGAGATATCCATTGGTAAAAGTTCACTTTACTTTATTCTGTTGTCCTGTCTTTGTGTTAACGTCATAAAAATTTGTGATACAATACAGGTTTTTAAATTTAAAGATTTGTTGTCTTAGGTAAATTTTTAAGCCTTTTTGGTTAGTACATTTAGATTTTCTCTTAAAGCGTCATGTTTATGTTCACTTCTGTTTGTTTTTTAGACCTGTTTTTTTTGTTTGTTTGTTTCTATTAACTTTCTGAGTGTAGGCGGTAGAGAATGGTAATAACTGTACAGTAACTTTCAATAAAGGGAGATGAGATAGTGACATATTAGTGACATCAGTTCTCTTGTGTGTATGTATTTGTGGTGACTGTAAAGGGGACCCTGGACTTCATGAGCATCTTTCTTTCTTGGTGTTTTTCAGGGACCATGGCTAAACCTCCTGGATCATTAGCCAGAAGCAGCAGCCTGTGCCGCTCGCGCCGCAGCATCGTGCCGTCCTCGCCTCAGCCTCAGCGAGCTCAGCTTGCTCCACACGCCCCCCACCCGTCACACCCCCGGCACCCTCACCACCCCCAGCACACGCCGCACTCCTTGCCTTCCCCTGATCCAGATATCCTCTCAGTGTCAAGTTGCCCTGCGCTTTATCGAAATGAAGAGGAGGAAGAGGCCATTTACTTCTCTGCTGAAAAGCAATGGTATTGGCAGTGAATAATCTACAGGGCATGTTGGGGCTGGGTTGGGGGTAAGGTGTGAGGAGGGGTCAGGAGGAGTGGTGCATTGTTTCCGTTTTCTGTTGCTGCATATCAAGGTACCATAGACTTTGCAGCCTCAGACATCACCCATGTTTTAGCTCTTAGTTCTGTACCTCAGAATTCCAAGCCTGGTGTGACTGGGGGTTTTGCTCAGGGCCTTAGAAGGGTAAAATCACGGTGTTGGCCAGGGTGCATTCTCATCTGGAGCTTGCAGTTCTCAAAGCTCATGTGATTGTGGTGAACTTCATTTCCTGTGGCTCCAGGACGGAGGTCCCCGTGTCTGTGCTTTCTGTCAGCCGCATGGTGGCTGCTCTCAGTTCCTGGAGGCTGCCTACTGTTCCTTGCCACAGGATCTCCATCTTCAAAGCCAGCAACAGAGAATTTCCCTGCTGTAGATTCCTCCTTTGCTTTGAGTCTCCAACTTCTGTCTCTCTGATCTCTAGACTAAAATTTCAAAGGCTCACCTGGATAATAATCTCCCTATATTAAGATTAACTAGTTTGGAGCCTTAATTTTGTCTTCAGAATCCCTTTACAGCCGCATCTATATTTATGTTTGACTGGAAAACTTGAAGAAGGTGGGTGTACACCAGAGGCTGGGAATTTGGGAGCCGCCTTAGAATTCTGCCTGCCACAGACATGTAGGTAGATATATTGAGATGTAACTGCTTAGAGGTCACTGGACACAGCTGACTCAGATCTCAGAGCATAAACTTGTCATGAGAACAATTTTATATGTAAAATAGAAAAGCATGAGCTTAAATATACTTGAACACAAAGAAATATCAAATATGACTGACTTAAAAATATTTATTGTCACTTAATGATTTATTCTGTTATGTGCTGGTGCTTGCTAACACATAAGCAGTATCATATGCCAAAGGTTTAAGAAAATGTCAGGAACTTAAAGGAGAAAAGTAAATTAATAACAAAATGGGCGTAGCAGCAGTGTATTTCAGTCCAACTTAATGACATCAATGCTCCATGAAACTGTTAATTTGAGGATCTCTGTTCTTGAACTGCATTCCTCTTTAAAAGCAGTATGGTATTGAGTGTTAGTTTCAGGTATTGACACTTAGTAGCTATGTGGCCCCAAAGGCTTTACCCTCTTCTTTGAGAAGTGAAAGGGAGTGGTCCACAGTCTTTATCGTGTGACTCTAGGTGACATTATCATCAAATAATAATTTTTCATTCCTAACTATCTAGTAGTAAAAGAAATGTTATGATTTGCAAGTGATCAGTGCAGCATATTCCTAAGGAGATAATGCAGGTTTTGTACCCTCATTGCAGTTGGAGAATCTGATGCAGCTTTGCTTGGTTAACACTTTATGACTAGCTTTTCGTCTGTCTTTGCAGTATGAACGTAGTCACCAGCAAGATGACTTACTGACAGAACTGATCTTGTGTGGTTTCTGGAAATCAGAAGGAAAACTCGAGAGCTGCACTGTCTCATCAAACTTTCTGCATTGATGAAGCGTTCAGTTCTCATTTCAACAGCAATGTCAAAATTTCATAGCTAGCTCTCATAAATAAGAGAAGAATTTGAATTTGGAAAACTTTTCTTCCTTTTCATTTTCAGTCTCTCCTCTATTGAACCACCAGAATTCTTACAAAATAATAATGTTAAATATTTACTGATTTTTTAATGTTCTATGCCTTATGCACATATATGCTCATTTAAACCTCACTTCAAGTTTTCTTATACAAGTATAGTGTGAGTTCAACTCCATGTCACTCTGGGGAAAAAAGAAATAGAAAAAATGGCATAAGTGGTACACATAGTTAAGTTCAACATTTCAAAGAGTATGTACTCTGCAAGAAAATAAAATTTGAAGTTGTATTAAATCTTATTATCCAAGTCAGATTAGTTATGCAGAAGCAGCAACACTTTGGATTCTTGTCATTACAGAATTCAAATGTTAGAACTGGAAGGTAACATTAGTGATTAATCAAATTTTCCTACTTTAACAGATAGGAAAATTGAGACCTCAAGAAACCAAGTGATTTGCTGAGGCTTTTACAACTGATTAATGGTAGGACCAGCTTAGGAACCCAAGTCTCCTGACTTAAATCAGTATTCTTTTCACACATTGTTCAGAGTTTAGAGGCTAGTTTTTAAAATATTTTTAGCCTAGCTTAGAATTTCACACACAAAGCAGCCAAGCCACATAACAGAAAAGAAAATAAATTCGTAAAATTGTAACTAAATCAGCTTCTGCTCTTTGGAAGCTGAACAGCTCCAGGGAACATGAGATATTCTGCTCAATTAATTGACAGCCATTCCAAAAAAAAGCTTTGCAGAAATGCCTCTACCAATGATTGATTTCTGAGTCTGATCATTTCCTCATACCTGAACTGCTGCTTACTTTCTGTTAGCACTACCCATTATCGAATTGTAAAAGCATTTGAGAATGATGCAGCACACGCAGGTGTATTATATGAAACCATTAGTTAGGTCTTTAGGGGGTTTTGTACCTTTTGAGAGCTTATAGTGTAGTAAAGACAATCTTCATAGACATGTGTGAGTGAAGTACATAGAAATGACTAAGCAATCTTAGTCTGTATCTAAAATGTGGTATTAACATAGAATATTCATCAAAAGTGAGTGCCAGACCTCCAGTAAATGTGTACATCAATAACATGAAAATGATAGTACTCATAGGCCATCTAAGGTAAGAGATCATTCAGTTTATTCATTTCCTAAATACGAATTTAGTCCTTGCTATGAGAGGTGCCTTTGCCAATAGCATGAGCTGCCAAGACAAGTGAGACAAGGCCCTAGCCTGGTTCCAGCTGCTGGGTTATAATCATGTGTACTCTTGCCTTTCTGTTCTGTCTTCAGCTCTGTTCCCTTCTCACACCGTATTTCTTTTGCCGCTTTTTACCTTGACTCTCCCTTTCATTTCTTAATCATTTCCTTTCATGGAGTGAACAGTACTCACCTTGGGCTCCGTACATGCAAAAGTGAATGAGACTAAGTAGTAAAGCTCTCAAGAAAAAAAAAAAAAGTGAGTGAGATGTGATCCCTGTTCTTTAATATCTCATTCTGTTCATTGATTCATTCACCCACCCTTCCATTCATTTGTCCAACACATATTTATGAAGTACCCACCGTGAGCTTGCCATTCTTCTAGTGCAGAGAAGTTAATAAGGCTCCTTGTCCTTATTTATTTCCTTTTATCTGGGGATACTGCCTATAGACAAGTGAATATAAAATATCATTTTAGGTTTTGGTAAGTTTTGGGGTTGCAAACAAAGGCAGGTAAAACAAAAGAGAATGCTGTTCCAGATAAGGTGGTTAGGGGAGGCAGGAGTAACCTGCATACCCTGGAGAAGTAAGCCATGTGGAGATGGAGAGTAGATAACACCAAGCAGAGGGAACAGCAAGTGCAGGGCCCTGAGGAGTCTTGAGGGTGGCATGTTACAGGAACACGAGGGAGTGTACAGTTGGAGATAGCCAGGGACCACATGTACAAGCCTGGTACGCTTTGACTAGGGCTTTGGATCTTACTCTGAGTATGAGAGAAAGCACTGGGAAGTTTCAAGTAAGTGAATGATATATTTTGCTCGAGTTTTTAAAAAATCACTTTAATGGCTGTGTGGAGAAGTAACTGGGAGGGAAGAGCGAGAATGAAAGCAGGGAGACCAGTTAGGAAGCCGTTGCAATCATTTAGGTGAGTTCCTGGCTGTTTCAGAGGAAGAATGGGAGCAGGGGGCGTAATAAGGAACGGTGGATTTGAGAGAGATTTGAAGGAATGGGTGATGGCATTTACTCTATGTTGGTTGTGGGGTTACAAAATTTATATTTCCACTGTGGAGAAAAGGAGGAAAACATTGAAGAGTAAGAATGCTGTGAGAATTCACTGAATGTCTGGTTTTTTTTTCTAAATAGCATCATATGTTTGCCCCCTCCTCCACTGCCATACTCTGATGCACCTCGATTCCCTGCCCCCTTTTAAATTTGGTAGAACTTATATTTTAGTATAATTCCTTTCATGTATATTCCTTCCTTCCTAACAAAGCTATAGCTCATCAAGTTAATGAAAAGGGAGAGGCAGTGACTAAAATTCATCTTTTAAAATATCGTCAACTCCGATTTAGAAAGAAACATAGTATTGAAATAAAACATAAAAGTAGCTGAGATGATAGCTGAATCACCTGTAAAATTTGACATTTTAATTTATTTGACAAAAAGAAGGTATAACTTATATTGTCTGTAGTTTGTAAGATTTCATTATTATGGTTTATGTTAAAAATCCAACATTGAGTTTTCAGAAGCCATATTATTTAAAGAAGTAATGTTCTCATTTTGCTAAAATGTATATAGAATCGTATCATTTCCCTCTTTTAAATTTCAATAAGCAACAAAAGTTGTTTTAGTTAGAATGTCTGCTAGTACTCTTAAGAACATACTGATTTAAAATTTGTACCTTTGTTTGTGTTTCATTCAGGGAAGTGCCAGACACAGCTTCAGAATGTGACTCCTTAAATTCTTCCATTGGAAGGAAACAGTCTCCTCCTTTAAGCCTCGAGATATACCAAACATTATCTCCTCGAAAGATATCAAGAGATGAGGTGTCCCTAGAGGACTCCTCCCGAGGGGATTCGCCTGTAACTGCGGATGTGTCTTGGGGTTCTCCCGACTGTGTAGGTCTGACAGAAACTAAGAGTATGATCTTCAGTCCTGCAAGCAAAGTGTACAATGGAATTTTGGAGAAATCCTGTAGCATGAACCAGCTTTCCAGTGGCATCCCGGTGCCTAAACCTCGCCACACATCGTGTTCCTCAGCTGGCAATGACAGTAAACCAGTTCAGGAAGCCCCAAGTGTTGCCAGAATAAGCAGCATCCCACATGACCTTTGTCATAATGGAGAGAAAAGCAAAAAGTCATCAAAAATCAAAAGCCTTTTTAAGAAGAAATCTAAGTGAACTGGCTGACTTGATGGAATCCCATTCAAATGGCATCTGTAAACTATTATTCCCCGCCCTCCACTCCCCACTTTTTTTTGGGTTTCTTTTAATTTTAGGAATGTAACTCCATTGGGGCTTTCCAGGCCAGATGCCAGAGTGGAACGTCCAGGAGGGCGACTGTCTACTGTCTGCTTATTTAAGTGACTATATATAATCAATTCATCAAGCCAGTTATTACCGAAAAATCATTGAAATGAGACAGTTTACAGTAATTTCTGCCTATTTATTTCTGCTTTGTTATTAGTGATGTATATACAATATTTTGTTGAAAGCCACTATGGACTTACAAGCTTTAATGGACTCGTAAGCCAGCATGGGCTTGCAAAAATTTCTTGTTTACCAGAGCATCTTCTTATCTTTCCACAGAGCTATTTACATCCTGGACTGAATAACTTATAAGAAGTAAAACTAATTGCACTACTGTTTTCCAGACTGGAAAAAAAAAAAATCTCTGCGAGTGAAACTGTGTAGAGTTTATAAAATGACTATGGATAGGGGACTGTTTTCACTTTTAGATCAAAATGGGTTTTTAAGTAGAACCTAGGGTTTCTAATTGACTTGATTTCTGGAAATGAAAACCCACGCTTTTACTATGGGAAGCTTCTTTAACTGCTTTTACTATTGTGAAGTTTCAAGTCCCGCTGTAAAGATCATGTTTTGTTTTCCCCAGGGCTTTCACTGTGATTTACTGCATTGCAGGCTGTATGATAAAATATACATAATTTAAAGAGAGAAGGCTCTTGATTCCTTATGCAAGTGGAAGAGTTGAAACTTGATTGAAGGACTTAAAACATTCATAACCTTAAGCCGAGGTGGGGGGATATGGGGATTCAGGCAATTGTTTACACACTTTGAATAACCGCAAAGGATTTATGGTTTGTGAAAAATGTGTACTGTGGAAAAGATAATAAATTGGAGACATTATTGTGTGGGATTGTCCTGATTTTTGTTGATAACACTCCACAAAAAACACTATGTTTTCTGGAGAGCTGTGTAAGCTGTCTTGTTGCTTAATTGCAATATAAGAAATAGTGATGTTTTGGACGTAAGTTGTCAACAAATTTCTATTTTATATTGTTTGTCCTATTTTTATGTAGTTTGAAATGTATAAATGTTCTAATATCAAGATTAACAAATATAAATTTATGGTGCATTTAGATTGTGTTGTATTAATTTATGAAGTATGGTGTTCATTAAACTGGTGGGTTGTGTAAGGGTAGCTTTTATTGTTAAAAAGACAGTAGAGAGTTAAGTTCCATATAGCAAGAAAGTATGTTAACATCTAGGGAGTTGCGCTTATACCACTTTAAAAATATGCAATCATAAATGATTTGATTACTGCAATGCAGATGGATGTTTGGATGAACAACTGATACATTTTAATTAGAATACTTTTTCAGCATTATGGCTAAAATGTATGTCTAACCCAGTGCTATTTAGGTGAAAATCCTAATTGATAAACAAGAGGTTTCTTTTGAGATTTGCTTCAAAGAAATGCTTTAGTAAGAATATGAACAATTTCCTGATGTCTCCTGTAAATTGTGATTGTTTATTCTCTTTATTACTATTGTTAAAAACTTGACTGGTGTTTGTGTTGGCTGATATTTATATACTTAATAGATTGAGTTCTGTAAGGGCAAAAACGGATTGAAATGAACATAGTGTTTTGCACTAATGATAAGGTAAGATAACCTGAGAGGTAGGGTTGAGGAACACAGGGTTGAAAGCTGTTGAGGAGGGGAAAAGTGCATAAAGAACTGAAAAGGGTTCTGGAGTGTTTACTCAGAGTGAAGGGAAAACCTTAACCTTCTTTTTCTTATAACCAGACAGGAGGCGTTCTTCCCTTTGAAAATTGCAAAAGGAATGAGAACCTTGCAGTTGGATGAATAGAAAAGGGAAAAGTTGCCAGAGCACGAAGTGAAGATGGGAGGAGCTGCCAGCAAGGCCCACTGCTGCTCCTGGCTTAGAAGGGAGCTCTGGAGCAGAACCAGCTGGGGGCCGGCACTGCTGCTTAGAGTGGAGGAGGCTGGCCGAAGGGACTGTGGGTCGTTTTTAGTCAGGGAGCGCGTGCATTGTTTGTGCTCAATTTCAGACATTCATTTATAAACAAATTCAACCAAGGGATATTTACTGCTTTATGTTGCTTGTGATAATTATTTTGCATTAATGGAGTATACACATTTGTAAATTCAACAGGAAATAATTGAGTTTTGGAAAGCTACAGTAATTTCTGTGTTACATCATTTATATGTGAAAAGTTGGGCATTTCTATAAGTTTTTAAAATTATCCATTTGTTACTTTACCATTTTAAAATTATGGTGTCTTCCTGATTTTAAAAGTAGTATTTTCCTTACTGTAAAAAAAAAAAGAAAAAAAGTCGATGATAGAAAAGTATAAAGAAGAAAATAGCAAGCAGGTCAAATACTGCTACCCCAAATAATCACTTTTAATATTTTAGTATGCTTTCTGCTAGATCTTTTTCTACATATTGATGTATATTTTACATAATTGAAATCATACTATATATTCAATTTTATATCATGCCTTTTCACTTAATATAAGCATTATCCCAACATCATTAAAAAACTCTTCATGAGCAACATTTTAATGACTGTATACTAATATGCTATTGTATGGATTTACCATAATCTTTTGAAGTATTCTGTCATTAAACATTTGGCTGTTTCTAAATTTCTGATATGTGGAGTAAGAGCATTTCACATTTATTGAGCACTCTGTATGCCAGGCACTGTTCTACACTTTTATATTATCATTTAATCTTTACACCAACTCTGTCAAGTAGGTTCTTTTATTATTATTACTACCATTTTACTGATGAAACTAAGCCCAAAAAGTCAACTTGCTGATGGTCATATAGCTAGTGATAGAGCCATGTTCTTATTTTCTAAGTCATACTGCGTAAAGTCTGATCAACACTTTGGTTTCCTAGGGCATATGATTTTAGAAGTTTACAGAAAAATATAAGATTTTTAGCTTAAATTTTAATATATATGTACATAGGTATGTATATATACACACACATGTAGTCTTACATGCCTTGGACATAGCTGGTTTTAAGGTTTCTTCATATAACCATGTTGATAACCACCCTCCATTCAATGTTTGAATGTGTATGAGTGCCCTTTGACTTCACACTACCTTTTCTCAATTACCATTATGGTTAAAACTTTGTTAATTTAATAGGCAAATAATGTCCAATAAGATTGGAAAGTTTTTTCATATTTTCTTAGCCTTGTGTATTTTTTATTTTAGTGAATTGTTTTTGTGCCCATTAAGTTCTTGGGGTCCTACTGTTTTTCTAAATCTTTTGCACAGTTAGCTAGTCTTTCAAATGTAGCTATTCTTATATTCTTCATTTGCTAACTAATCAGTGATTTCAAAAAATGATACATGTATTTTTCTTACTGATTTTAGAAGTAAATGAAAGAAAACCTAGATTTAAGTTTTAGTCTTATTGATCTCCTGATTTGGGGTCTTGAATGGGAGAGTTTCACCTTGTTGATATGGTCAAGGTGGGTTTTCCCCAAAAAATTACAGGCAAGAGACAATATGGGATCTGCTTAACTCATTCAACAAATGTTTAATAGCCTACCACATGCCAAGCACCATGATCAACTCTGAAGGTATAAAGACTAAGGTGGCAGGTGCCTTCTTTAAAGGAACTTGGCATCTAATGGAGGAGACAGATCAGTCAGAAGTCCTTGTAATGAGTGGGGTGATAGAAATGAAAAGTGAATATTGGGGAGGTGGGACCCAGTGGGGAGAGGGATTGTATAGTTCAAAAGTATGTATTAAATCAAGGATAATTTAATGGTGCTGCTTTGTGGAGGACATGGAGAGACTGGCTGTGACAGAGACATACAGGACCAAGGGCAAGTTGGTTTTAGGGTTCCTACTCACTAGTGGTCTGGTTCTGGCAAATGAGCTTGCAGTTACTGAGCTCCAGGGAACCACCTGCTGCTAGCTGTGGGGGTGCTTATTTTGGAGCAAAGTGTTTGCCAGAAGCACCGCATTTGAGCAATCATGTAAACCCAGATAATACTGATTAAAGAGAGTTCCCTCCCCACATTCCCAGCTCTCAAACAGGGTAGACTTTGTTGAAAGACACTGCCCTTCAGATCTGTCAGGGTAGCCCTGATGCTATCTTTACTCAGCTGATGTCAAGTGAGCTTCGGGCCAAGTTTCAGGATTTGACCTCAGTCCCGTGATTGGGCTTTTCTGGGTATCTGCAAAGTCTGAAGTGGCTCTCAAAGGGTCTTCTCTAGGGCAGTAGGCCTAGATAGGAGATCATGGAGAAGCCTCAGTCCACATCTTGATTTCCTGTTAGTGTGATGGGATTGAGACAGACGCCTCACAGTCTTTCATGAGTTGCAGCATTTTGATGGCCAGAGTCTCCAGCATCCAGGTGATTCAGTTTTTACTGGATATGTTGCAGTGTCTTCATTAACCTCCAAAAGTGACGGAGAGCAGTGAGCTGAAGGGAAGGAGTGCAGTTCACCTCCTCCTGGTGAGAGCTGCTGTGCCCCAGGAAGTCACAGTGGCTCAGCCATTCTCAATCACCAGTCCTTGAAGCAACAGCCAAGCATCCGCTTCCCAGATGGTGCTGTTTTGCCCTGCCAGATTCTAGTTCCCTGTGAAAGTGGGACTCAGAAATCTTATGTGGGTCAAAATACTTCATCTCGTGCTTCAGGTTTACTCAGTTTGATAGGGTTTTATTGCTAGCAGCCATCCAGTGTTGCAGTTCTTATTCTTAAGAACATCTGTGTACTCCTTAAGCACCTCTTTATGCTCTAAAATATCTACATAGGCTAATTTTCCCATGTGTGAAAATGTCAACTGCTGAAATATTTCTACAGACCTCTGGCTTCTAGGGTGTGGTGGCATCAGATTTTAGGGAAATTGAAAGTCACCAGCTCTAAGGTACTGGAAAACGTTTCCAGAATAAGAAATGTGGCTTTGTTGCTTGATTATTCTCCACAAAAAAGCTTTCTGTTATCATTTAAGATGTTTATCTGTAGCAAAAAGTACAATGAGAAGAAATGAAAAGGGGTGTTGGGAGTGTGGGGTGTAAAACGGAGTGTGGGGTGTAAAACGGAGCCCAGGTGCAACCGTGAACTGCTCTGCTAGAGGCTGCCTTTGACTTAAAGGTAAGAAAATGAACCTGTAAATAGGCCTGGGCATGAGACCTTGGGAGGGAGAGAGGAGCAGAAGGGTACATTTGTTGTCAACTCACCAAATCTTGTCCATTTTGTTCCCCGGATATCTCAGTGAATGCCCCACTACTTTATCTACTGCCCTGGGGCTTTCCTTCTCCATTTCTCATATTATTCACTTCAAAAAGCAAACTGAACCCAGCCTCACCACCCGCTTCATCCTTTCATTGGTGAGCTCTCTAAGTTGCACGGTGGATTTTCTCTGAATAAAATTTTTCTATGCCTTTTGTTGCCTGTGGGATAAAATACAAACTTAACCAAGACTAGCAATGGTCCTTGATATTCTGTGCCCAGCTTACTCCTCTGGCCTCATGGCTTTTGTGGACATAATCAGTCACACAGAACTTCATGCAATTTCTGAAGTAAGGCAAGCTGCTGCTTTTGCTTGGAACGTCCCCTTCCATCTTAGGCAACTAATGCAGAACCTTCAACTCCCATATCTCTAGGAAGCCTTCCATGCATGCCCCCAACCTGGGTGGGATACCACTTCTGTGATGTGCAGAATTTTCTTTCCTTTTTTGTTTTTTTTTTTTTT
>NW_012107809.1:438313-442053 GCF_000951045.1 Mandrillus leucophaeus | reverse complement strand
TTTTTTTTTTTTAGACAGAGTGTCACTCTGTCACCCAAGTGGTACGGTCTTGGCTCACTGCAACCTCCACCTCCAAGGCTCAAGTGATTCTCTTGCCTCAGCCTCCTGAATAGCTGGGACTACAGGCATGCACCACCATGCCCAGCTAATTTTCTTTTCTTTTTTTGTATTTTAGTAGAGATGGGGTTTCACTCTGTTGCCCAAGGTGGTCTCGAACTCCTGAACTCAGGTGATCCACCCACCTCGGCCTCCCAAAGTGCTGGGATTACAGACGTGAGCCACCGTGCCCGGCCCCCGGTCTTCTTTTGTATTTCTTTTTTGTAGAGATGTTTCTCCAGGCTAGTCTTGAACTCCTGTACTGAAGCCATTAAATGTGTGGAATTTACTGTATTTATTGCAGCACTTGACACATCATATTCCAATGACCTGTTTACTTGTTTGCCCAATAGACTGAATTACATAAGAGCAGAGACTTTGCTTTGTGTAGCTTCGAACTCCCAAGAACTGGCACTTTAGGCACTGAATACATTGCATGCCTGATGAGTGAATAAATGAACAACAGACACTATTGCTGCCTTCCAGCGCCAGGCTGCTAAAGGCCATTACAAATGGAATGACCAGAAAACAGTTCAAGAGTATTACCCAATACAAGTGAGTGTTATTTTCACTTGTATATACTCTATTTTCATTGTCTTATGGGAGGATTCCAAGAAAGGAGGAGATCAAAGTGGCATAAAGTGACTAGTATGTCCAGTATATTTTCTTGGAGAAACATATTTTCAGAGCTGAACTCTGAAGGATGAGTGATGTCTGAATAGGCTCAATAGGAGGAACACATTCTTTCCTTTCAGGTTTTTGCTTAGTAAAGTGATTTAGCCTATCCACTCTTGGTCTCTACCACCTCTCCCACACTCAGCATTTAATGGCTATGCTGCATATCTGATAATTAAAGTGATCTCTTATATTATTCGATCTTAATAATTATATAGTGAGAGAATACAATGTGCTGTGTGCAGGGCAAACTATACAAGAAGCATAGCCCTTTCCTACTTTGTTAAATTCATAAGTAATTAAATTACCATGCTTGTTATTAGTGCTATGAACAAAGGGTTCACAGGGCTGTGAGATTACTTAAAGGAGGCCTAACTTTAACTTGAAGGCAGGGATGGGTTTTGCTGAGGAAGTGGCATTTGTGCTAAAGAGAGAAGAGTGGAAAGCACAAGTTTGACCTCAGGGTTTTTGACAGGATCGCATTCAGCTGCAAGTCACAGAAAACACAACCAAGCAGACTTATCCATCCTGAATTGCCTGATGGCCCAAGGTAACCGCTGACATCACATTCACATGGCAGGAAGAAGAAGGGCAAAGGCAGGGTGGTGCGTGTCAGTGGATGCTACTCCCTTGTAAAGAGCATTTTGGGAAGCCTCACCCGAAAACCATACTTTTCAGCTTGTTGACCAGAACTGAGATGCCATGCAGTCATTCTCAGCTAGAGAAGCTGATAAATATAGCGGGTTAGCACTGATTCATTGACTGACTGACTGTATGCTTCTGCCCTCAAACATAATTTGGGTTCTACTGATAAGAAAGAAGGAGGGAGAGGATTTTGAGTAGACTTAGAAATGTATGCCACAGGCACAAGCCGTGTTCTCATGTCTAGCTTTACCTGGGAGCTCTGCTTTTCAGGACAAGTGTGTGTGCATGACTGCATGTGCGTGAATGTAGGGGTGTCAGTGGACACTTGCTTGACCTTGAGATAAATTTTAAGATATTTGCATTTCTATCATGGGCCAGAAATCTTTCTAGATGCCAGGAGTATAGCAGTAAACAAAACAGACAAAAAGCCCCGCACCCACGGGGCTTACATGTAGTGGTGCAGACAGTAAACAAAATATGCAATATGTTAGATGAAGGTCACAGGGAGTGTCCAAGTAGTGATGGTGGAGATAGTGGGTCTAAGTTTTAACTTGGGTGGTCAGGGAAGACCTGTGTGAAATAGATCTGAGTAATAAGATGAAGGAAGTGAGGCACAGTCATGGAAACACCTAGAAAAGAACATCCCAGGCAGAGATGGAACAGTCAGGAACAACAGGTACAAAGGCTTTGGGTTTACTTTGTATTCCTGGTGTATGTTTGTTTAATGGATTCTCCATTTTTAAAAACACTATTTCTTCCTGTGGACACGGGTACAGTTTCACTATGTGCAGAAGGGCACCTCTGTAGTGGGTGCCCTTTGCTAGGGCTTTCCTCCCCCTTTGGAAAAAACGAAGTGCCTGAATGCTCATCTTGATAAATTGTTAAGTGCCTTTTCCCACTTCTCTCCCTCTTCTGAATCCTGTTTCCTTATTTTGGGGGGGGTGGGGGGTGGGGATTACGTGCTGTAGTCATTATGAAAATAGACTTTGGAGTCTGATAGTTCCGAGCACGAGACCCCTGGCATTTCTTACCTATGAAATAGAACAAATAACTTACCTCTCAGAGCCTGTTTTCTCATGGATGAAGTAGGGATGCTAATAATGCTGCTTCACTGTTGCTATGGGTATTACATGAGATGATGCCTGAGAAAGGCTTAACGCAGTGCTCGGTCCCTCTCAAGTGGGTCCTTTGCAAGTAAGTCGACTGAACCCTTCTCCCCTTCCCTGTGATCTTCAGCCCTGTGTCACATGGAATGTCTTGAGGGTAGGTCAAGTGCTGACTCTATGAAAAAAGCACCTCCTACTCCTTACCAGTGTGTGAGAGCTCCATGTCACACTGATGTTATTCAATGAAGTCATATGTCCTAGCCTGTCCCTGCATCCCTTCCCAAAATCTTTTGAGAGGTTGAGATGAGACCTTTGTGTTACTTGAGTGACAGACACCAATGATGCTCACATGGAAATCTTGTCATCTTCTGGAACTGTCTACCTGTGGACTCATTATCGCCAACCTCTTCCTGTGCCTTTTTGGCCAAAACTGCCTACTCTTCCAGGGGTCAACTCCTTTGCTGCCACTTCTCCTTTTCAGCCTTGTCATGGATCCTACTCTTGATATCACCCATGTTTTCTGTGTCCATTCGCCACACGCTGGCTTTCCTCCCTACGTTGACCTACCTCAATCCCACAGCACATCACTGCAAGCACCCGAGCTTTTCCTGTACATCCCTGATTTCCCGCCACAGATGAGTACAGCCAACTCCCTTTTTACCCCCGACTCCGCGGTTGTTCCAATAGGTCTCTTTCCTGTTTCCATCAGTGAATATTCAAATCCATATGATCTCTTCACATCATCTGCTGCACCACCCAATCCTGACTCTCAGTAAGACTGCTCATTTGGTATGAACATCTTCAAATTCTTGCCCTTTACTTACAAAATTTGTGTGTGTGTGTGTATACACACAGCCAGCCTTTCCTCCTTTCTTCACTATCAGAAGAAAAGTTATTTCTGTAACCAAGAGTCATCCAGACATTTGTGTTTTGAATTTTTTGCCCTCCTGCTCTTTCTGGGATTTGACTCATTAATTGTCCTATCTTTACTGTTTCTCTAACATCTCTCTTTCCATGGCTTTTTTTCACATTATGAAATAAGCTCGAAATAAGCTCAAATCTTTATCTTAAAAGAAAAAAAAATTTTTTTTTTTTTGAGACGGAGTCTCACCTTGTCACCCAGGCTGGAGTGCAGTGGCCAGATCTCAGCTCACTGCAAGCTCCGCCTCCCGGGTTCACGCCATTCTCCTGCCTCAGCCTCCCGAGTAGCTGGGACTA
>NW_012107809.1:432085-437273 GCF_000951045.1 Mandrillus leucophaeus | reverse complement strand
ATTCAGACCAACACAGCCACTTAGAGAAAACCACTTCCCCACCTGACATCCATGTCTGCCTATACTCCAGATTTGGAGGGGGCAGATGTTAGGTTCCTATGTCAATTTCTTTTTAAAATATATTTTTTATTTCAATGGGTTTTTGGGGATCAGGTGGTGTTAGGTTACACGGATAAGTTCTTGAGTGGTGATTTCTGAAATTTTGGTGCACCCATCCTCCGAGCAGTGTACACTGTACCCAATGTGCAGTCTTTTATCCGCACCATCCCCCACCCCCCACCACACTTCCCTGAGTCCCCGTAGCCCATTAAATCATTCTTGTGCCTTTACATCCTCATAGCTTAGTTCCAACTTAAAAGTGAGAACATATGCTGTTTGGTTTTCCATTCCTAATTACTTCACTTAGAATAATGGTCTCCAACTCGATCTAGGTTGCTGCAAATGCCATTACTTGTTTCCTTTTTCTGGCTGGTGTATATTCCATGGTATATATATACCACATTTTCTTTATTCACTCATTGTGAGCTGGTTCCATATTTTCGCAGTTGTGAATTGTGCTGCTATAAATGTGTGTGTATGTGTCTTTTTCATATAATGACTTCTTTTCCTCTGGGTAGACACCCAGTAGTGGGATTGCTGGATCAAATGGTAGATCTACTTTTAGATCTTTAAGGAATCTCCACACTGTTTTCTATAGTGGCTGTACTAGTTTACCCTCCTGCCAGTAGTGTAACAGTGTTCCCTTTTGACTATATCATGCCAACATATATTATTTTTTGGTTTTTTATCATGATCATTCTTGCAGGAGTAAGGTGGTGTCACATTGTGGTTTTGATTTACATTTCCCTGAAGTTGGGCATTTTTCATATGTTTGTTGGCCATTTGTGTATCTTCTTTTGAGAATTGTCCATTCATGTCCTTAGCCCACTTTTTGATGGGATTATTATTATTATTATTACTTTCTTGGAGACTTGCTTGAGTTCCTTGTAGACTCTGGGTATTAGTCCTTTGTCGGATGCACAGTTTGCAAAGATTTCCTCCCACTCTGTGGGTTGCCTGTTAACTCTGCTGATTATTTCTTTTGCAATGCAGAAGCTTTTAGTTTCATTAAGTACCATCTATTCATCTTTGTTTATGTTACATTTGCCTTTGGGTTTTTGATCATGAAGTCTTTGCCTAAGTTGATATCTAGAGGGTTTTTCTGATGTTATCTTCTAGACTATTTTTGGTTTCAGGTCTTAGATTTAAGTCTTTGATCCATCTTGAGTTGATTTTTGTATAAAGTGAGAAATGAGGATCCAGTTTCATTCATCTAGATGCGGCTTGCCAATTATCCCAGAACCATTTGTTGAATAGGTTGTGTTTTCCCTATTTTATGTTTTTGTTTGCTTTGTTGAAGATCAGTTGACCATAAGTATTTGGCTTTATTTCTGGGTTCTCTGTTCTGTTCCATTGGTTTATGTGCCTATTATTATTATTATTTCTAAATTTTTATTTATTTATTTATTTATTTTTGAGACAAAGTCTCACTCTGTTGCCCAGGTTGGAGTGCAGTGGTGCCATCTCGGCTCACTGCAAACTCCATCTCCCAGATTCAAGAGAGTCTCATGCCTCAGCCTCCTGAGTAGCTGGGAATGCAGGTGCCCACCACCATGCCAGTCTACTTTTTGTATTTTAAGTAGAGATGGGGTTTCAACATGTTGGCCAGGCTGGTCTTGAACTCACATCCTCAGGTGATCATCCCTCCTCAGCTTCCCAAAGTGCTGGGATTACAGGAGTGAGCCACTGTGCTCAGCCATATGTGCCTATTTTTATACCAGTAGCATGCTGTTTGGGGGACTCTCACCTTATAGTTTGAGGTTGGGTAATGTGATACCTCCAGCTTTGTTCTTTTTGCTTAGTCTTGCTTTGGCTATGTGGCTTCATTTTTAGTTCCATATGTATTTTAGGGTTGTTTTTTCTAGTTCTATGAAGAATGACAATGGTGTTTTGATGGGAACTGCATTGAATTTGTAGATTGCTTTTGGCAGTATGGTCATTTTCACAATACTGATTCTGCCCATCCATGAGCATGGAATGTGTTTCCATTTGTTTGTATCATCTATTTCTTTCAGCAGTGTTTTGTAGTTTTCCTTGTAGAGGTCTTTCACCTTCTCAGTTCGGTATATTTTTAAGTATTTTATTTTATTTTGCAGCCATTGTAAAAGGAATCGATTTATTGATTTGATTCTCAGCTTGGTTGCTGTTGTCGTATGGCAGTGCTGATTTGTGTACCTTGATTTTGTATCCTGAAACTTTGCTGAACTCATTTATCAGTTCTAGAAGCTTTTTGGATGCGTGTTTGGGATTTTCTAGATATATGATCATATCATTGGCAAACAGCGACAGTTTGACTTTATCTTTATCTATTTGAATGTCCTTTATTTCTTTATCTTGTCTGATTGCTCGGCTAGGACTTCCAGAGCTATGTTGAATAGAAGTGGTGAAAGTGGTCATCCTTGTCTTGTTCCAGTTCTCCAGGGGAATGCTTTCAACTTTTCTCCATTCAGTATAATACTGGTTGTGGGTTTGTCATAGATAGTTTTATTACCTTAAGGTTTGTCCTTTCTATGTTGATTTTTCTGAAGGTTTTAATCATAAAGTGATGCTGGATTTTGTCAAATGCTTTTTCTGTGTCCATTGAGATGATCATGTGATTTTTGTTTTTGATTCTGTTTATGTGGGGTATCACATTTATTGACTTGTGTATGTTAAACCATCCCTGCATTCTTGGTATGAAACCCACTTGATCATGGTGGATTATCTTTTTGATATGCTGTTGGACTCAGTTAGCTAGTATTTTGTTGAGGACTTGTGCATCTATATTCATCTGAGATATTGGTCTGCAGATTTCTTTTTTTTTGTTATGTCTTTTCCTGGTTTTGGTACTAGTGTGACACTGGCTTCATAGAATGATTTAGGGAGGATTCTTCTTTCTCTATCTTTTGGAATAGTTTCTTTTTTTTTTGAGACGGAGTCTCGCTCTGCCACCCAGGCTGGAGTGCAGTGGCCAGATCTCAGCTCACTGCAAGCTCCGCCTCCCGGGTTCACGCCATTCTCCTGCCTCAGCCTCCCGAGTAGCTGGGACTACAGGCGCCCGCCACCTCGCCCAGCTAGTTTTTTGTATTTTTTTTAGTAGAGACAGGGTTTCACTGTGTTAGCCAGGATGGTCTTCGATCTCCTGACCTCGTGATCCACCCGTCTTGGCCTCCCAAAGTGCTGGGATTACCGGCTTGAGCCACCGCGCCTGGCCGGAAAAAACTCTTAACTCTCTTGCTTTCATATCTTATCCAAGCACCTAGGAAGATAGCCAGTGATTATATATCTAAGTTTTATTTTAAGGGAAGTGGTGTCAAAGAATCATTAAACCTATTAATGAAGGGGCCAGCAGCATGGTAAAACTGAATTAAAGAAAATATAAAGGACTGGGCATATAAAGTAATTGCAATAAGATAGTTTAATTACATACAAAATAAACTATAACCTTTGGGTTATAATATTTTCATTTGCATCTCTGCAGGGATGAGTTTCATTTTCCTTCCTATTGAATAAGAATAATTTACATTTCTATCAGCTTTCTACAATTAACATCCACCCTTACAAAGTTGAAAAATATCCTAAATAGTAAATAGCAAGTCAAATAAAGCATACACTCCTAGAGAATCAGAACTCCAGGCAGGCCTGCTATGCAATGTTCAACACGCACTAAAAGGACATGTAAAAATCTCTTTTGCTTAATTCCAGGTTTTGGATGCTGTTTCTTTTTTTAGAAAAATAAAAAATTGCTTTAATCTAGATAAAAGAATAGCTACGGAGCTACTCGGTAAAATGTTCGAATGTGCACCAATGTGGACAGGAGAAAGGTGAGTTGCTGCCACTGCTGCTGATTTTGCACATCAGTTTCCAGGAAGATCTTAGAAGAAAGTACAGGTGACTCTAGGTCAGAGACCACTAAATGGAAATTCTTCCAAAAGATGAAAAGATGACATTGGGGTAAGGGAAAAGGATGACCTCATAAGCTTCTTTCCAGTTCAAAATTCTCTGAGATGAAGCAACCTGCAAGCATTTTTATAAATGAAATGTAGAGTTGAGGAGCCACTCCATGAATCCTAGTAGCCGGCCAAAGTTCACTGCTCAGTAAAGGAAATCTGAATTCAGACCAACACAGCCACTTAGAGAAAACCACTTCCCCACCTGACATCCATGTCTGCCTATACTCCAGATTTGGAGGGGGCAGATGTTAGGTTCCTATGTCAATTTCTTTTTAAAATATATTTTTTATTTCAATGGGTTTTTGGGGATCAGGTGGTGTTAGGTTACACGGATAAGTTCTTGAGTGGTGATTTCTGAAATTTTGGTGCACCCATCCTCCGAGCAGTGTACACTGTACCCAATGTGCAGTCTTTTATCCGCACCATCCCCCACCCCCCACCACACTTCCCCGAGTCCCCGTAGCCCATTAAATCATTCTTGTGCCTTTACATCCTCATAGCTTAGTTCCAACTTAAAAGTGAGAACATATGCTGTTTGGTTTTCCATTCCTAATTACTTCACTTAGAATAATGGTCTCCAACTCGATCTAGGTTGCTGCAAATGCCATTACTTGTTTCCTTTTTCTGGCTGGTGTATATTCCATGGTATATATATACCACATTTTCTTTATTCACTCATTGTGAGCTGGTTCCATATTTTCGCAGTTGTGAATTGTGCTGCTATAAATGTGTGTGTATGTGTCTTTTTCATATAATGACTTCTTTTCCTCTGGGTAGACACCCAGTAGTGGGATTGCTGGATCAAATGGTAGATCTACTTTTAGATCTTTAAGGAATCTCCACACTGTTTTCTATAGTGGCTGTACTAGTTTACCCTCCTGCCAGTAGTGTAACAGTGTTCCCTTTTGACTATATCATGCCAACATATATTATTTTTTGGTTTTTTATCATGATCATTCTTGCAGGAGTAAGGTGGTGTCACATTGTGGTTTTGATTTACATTTCCCTGAAGTTGGGCATTTTTCATATGTTTGTTGGCCATTTGTGTATCTTCTTTTGAGAATTGTCCATTCATGTCCTTAGCCCACTTTTTGATGGGATTATTATTATTATTATTACTTTCTTGGAGACTTGCTTGAGTTCCTTGTAGACTCTGG
>NW_012107809.1:409860-429725 GCF_000951045.1 Mandrillus leucophaeus | reverse complement strand
TTCTCCTGCCTCAGCCTCCCGAGTAGCTGGGACTACAGGCGCCCGCCACCTCGCCCGGCTAGTTTTTTGTATTTCTTAATAGAGACGGGGTTTCACCGTGTTAGCCAGGATGGTCTCGATCTCCTAACCTCGTGATCCGCCCGTCTCGGCCTCCCAAAGTGCTGGGATTACAGGCTTGAGCCACCGCGCCCGGCCCTTTTGGAATAGTTTCAATGGAATTAGTAACAATTCTTCCTTGAATGTCTGATAGAATTCAGCTGCGAATCCATCTGGTCCTGGACTTTTTTTGTGTTGGCAATTTTTTTTATTACTATTTCAATCTAACTGCTTGTTATTGATCTGTTCAGAGTTTCTATTTCTTCCTGGTTTAATCTAGGAGGGTGGTATATTTCCAGGAATTTATCCATCTTATCCAGGTTTTCTAGTTTGTGCTTTTAAAGGTATTCATAGTAGCCTTGAATGATCTTTTGTATTTCTGTGGTATCAGTTGTAATATCTCCTGTTTCATTTCTAAATGAGCTTATTTGGATTTGTGTTTTCTTTTCTTGGTTAATCTCACTAATGGTCTATCAATATTATCTATCTTTTCAAGGAACCAGCTTTTGATTTCATTTATCTTTTGTACTTTTTTGTTTCAATTTCATTCAGTTCTGCTCTGATGTTGGCTATTTCTATTTTTCTGCTGGGTTTAGGTTTGGTTTGTTCTTGTTTCTCTAGTTCCTTGAGGTGTGACCTTAGATTGTCTTTTTGCACTCTTTCAGACTCTGTGATATAGGCATTTAATGCTATGAACTTTCTTCTTAGCCCTGCGTTTGCTGTATCCCAGAGGTTATGATAGGTTTTGTCATTATTATTCATTTCAAGGAGTTTTTTAAATTTCCTTTTTGATTTCGAGATCATTGACCCAACGATCATTCAGGAGCAGATTATTTAATTTCCACATATTTGCATGGTTTTGAGGCTTCCTTTTGGAGTTGATTTTCAATTTTAGTCCACTGTGGTCTGAAAGAGTACTTGATATAATTTTGATTTTCTTAAATTTGTTGAGACTTGTTTTGTGGCCTATCATATGGTCTGTCTTGGAGACCATATGCTGATGTTCTATGTGCTGGTGAATAGAATGTATAATCTGCAGTTGTTAGGTGGAATGTTCTGTAAAAATTTCTTAAGTCCATTTGTTGCAGGGTATAGTTTAAGCACATTGTTTCTTTGTTGACTTTCTGTCTTGATGACCTCCCTAGTGCTGTCAGTGGAGTATTGAACTTCCCCACTTATTGTGTGGCAATCTGTCTCATTTCTTAGGTCTAGTAGTAAATGTTTTACGAATTTGGGGGCTCCAGTATTTGGTGCATATATATTTAGGGTTGTGATATTTTCCTGTTGGACTAGTCCTTTTATCATTATACAATGTCCCTCTTTGAGTTTTTTTGCTGTTGTTGATTTAAAGTCTGTTTTTGTCTGATATGAGAATAACTACTCTTGATCGCTTTTGGTGTCCATTTGCATGGAATATCTTTTTCCACCTTTACCTTTAAGTTTATATTTACCTTAAGTTTATGTGAGTTCTTGTGTGTTAGGTGAGTTTCTGGAAGACAGCAGATACTTGTGAATTTCTGTGAATTCTTATCCATTCTGCCATTCTACATCAGTATTGAGATGTGAGGTGCTATTCTGTTCATTGTACTAGTTGTTGCCCAAATACCTTGTTTTTTGTTTTGTTTCGTTTCATTGGGTTATTGTTTTATAGGCCCTGTGGGATTTATGCTTTATGGAGATTATTTTGGTATATTTTGAGACTTTGTTTCAAGATTTAGAACTCCTTTTAGCAGTTCTTCTAGTGCTAGCTTGGTAGTGGTGAATTCTCCCAGCACTTGTTTGTCTGAAAAAGACTTTATCTTTCCCTCATTTATGAAACTTAGTTTCACTGGATACAAGATTATTCGCTGATAATTGTTTTGTTTAAGGATGCTAAAGATAGGACCTTACTCCTCCTAACTTGTAGGGTTTCCGCTGAGAAATCTGCTGTTAATCTGATAATCCTTTATAGATTACCTGATGCTTTTGCCTCACAGCTCTTAAGATTCTTTCCTTTGTCTTGACTTTAGATAATCTGATTACTACGTGTCTAGGTGATGATCTTTTTGCAATGAATTACCCAGATGTTCTTTGAGCTTCTATTTGGATGCCTAACTCTCTAGTAAGTCCAGGGAAGTTTTCCTCAACCATTCCCTCAAATAAGTTTTCTAGACTTTTAGATTTTTCTTCTTTGTCAGGAACACCAATTATTCTTAGGTTTGGTTATTTAACATAATCCCAAACTTCTTGGAGGCTTTGTTCATTTCTTTTGATTCTTTTCTCTTTGTCTTTGTCAGAATGGTTAATTTGAAGGACTTGTCTTGGAGCTCTGAAGTTCTTTCTTCTACTTGTTCAATTCTATTGTTGAGACTTTCCAGTGTATTTTGCATTTCTCTAAGTGTTTCTTTATTTCCAGAAGTTGTGATTTTTTTTTTATTGGTGCTATTTATTTCTCTGGAGATTTTTCTGGTTCATATTCTCTATTATTTAAAAAAATTCTTTAAATTGGTTTTCACCTTTCTCTGATTCCTCTTTGAATAGCTTAATAATCGAACTTAGGATTTCTTTTTCTTGCAACTCAGAGATTTCTTGGTTTGGATTCATTGCTTGTGAGCTAGTCTGATCTTTTGGGACTGTTAAAAACCTTTCTTCATCATATTACCAGATTTGTTTTTCTGCTTCCTTCTCATTTGGGTAGACTATGTCAGGTGAAAGATCTGGTGTTCAAAGGCTGCTGTTTAGACTCTTTTGTCCCATTGGGTGGTCCCTTGATGTGGCACTCTCCCCCTTCCACTAGGGTTGGGGCTTCCTGAGAACCAGACTATAGTTATTGTTATTGCTTTTCTGGGTCTACCACACAGCAGAGCTACAGGGCTCTGGGCTGGTACTAAGAGTTCGGTAATGTGATTCATCTTCAGGTCTTTCAGCTGTGGATATTTGCACCTGCTCTGGTGGAGGTAGCAGGGGAGTGAAGTGGACTCTGTGAGGGTCCTTGGTTGTAGTTTTGTTTTGTGCACTGGTTTTCTCAAAGGCTGGTTGTGGTAGCAGTTGGTTGGCCTCCAGCCAGGTGGTTTTGCTTTCAAGAGGGCATCAGCGGATACAAGCTTGCCCTGAGGTCACCTGGATAAGTATTCAGGTTTCTCAAGTAATGAGCAGGGTCATAGAAATCACAAGAGATTCTATCTTTTGTCTTGGGCTACCACAGCAAGTAGAGAAAAACCATCGAGTCGGGGCAGGGATAAGCATGCCTGAACTTCAACTTTCCTTGGGTGGGGCTTGCTGTGGCCACTATGGGAGATGGGGGAATGGTTCTCAGGCCAACGGAATTATGTTCTCAGGAGGATTATGGCTGCCTTTGGCTGTGTCATACAGGTCGCCAGGGAAGTGGGGGAAAGCCAGCCGTGATAGGCCTCACCCAGTTCCCACACAACCATACAGCTAGTCTCACTCTCGCCACCAGCAGCAAATTTATATCCAGGCAGCGGGTGAGCAGGGCTGAGATCTCACCCCAGGCTACAAGCTTCCCCACTGAGAATGCAGGCAGGGCTTTCAGGCCCCACCCTTCCCCACTTGTTTCTGTGCTCATATCTGCACTTCCTGTTTGCTGCCCTGGAAGGTTCTGCCCAGGAAGGTTCATGCTCATGAAATTATTACAAAATTCATCTAGAAGTTTCCTTCTGCCTATGGTCCTTCCTCAATTCTACTGGCAGCCGTCCCCAAGGACCCCTGTGAGACAAAGTCAGACATGGCTTCGCTGGGGACTGGGAGTGCCCACAGGGCTCTTCTCACTGCTTCTTCTACCTTTATATTTCACTGGGCTCTCTAAGTTTTTTTCAGCTCTAGGTAAGGTTAAATCCTTCTCTGGTGATCTGGATTTTCCGGTCCTCTAGTAAGGCTGTGTGTTTGGAGGCAGGCCTTCCCCTTCTCACACTTTGGGTGCTCACAGTTTTATGGCTACTTACGGAGTTTGCAGCAGCAAGCTGCTTCCTCCAAAGTGTCTGTGAATTATTTTGGTTTTCTTGGTATGTTCTTGCAGTAGTTCTTGGAGTCAAAGTTCACAATGTGAGTCTCCACACACTGTTCCATCTGTTCACGTGGGGGCTGACAGTCCTGCCTCCTAGCTGCCATTTTTCTTCTTTCTTGGACACTTTTCTAACAGCCATCCTCTGCGATCATAAAAAATCCCTGAATATTATTCTTGATCTCAAAAGCTGCTGTTATTTTATTTTGTCCTGTTAATTAACAATGCAGCAAGAAGTGTTAATTAATATATGTAAATTTCCTTGAACTATGGTCAGCACATTCAGTGCCATATAGTGTTAGTCAACTATTAAGGCCAAAAATTAACCTCTGTCATAAGAACTAACAGGGAATCTAGTGTTGTGTTTTCAACAGGCTGTATTACTCCAGAGAACTTTGTATCACTCTTATTTGTGCTCATGTCCTGAAGCTAGGAAACCAACCCCGAGAAATTAATTTCTACCAGTGTTGCTTGGAATACCTGTAAATGTTGATGAATTTATTTTCTTGACCTCTTCCTCCTCCCACTTCCAATCTGTTAAGGTACTTAGTCTGCCAGGAAGTGATTCTCTCCTCTAACTAAATATCCAGAACTCCAAAAGCCATAGAGTAGACCAATCTCCTGGGAGGGTTTTGTGAGCCTTGGTTCCACATATGAAACACAACTCCTGTTATCAATGGGGGCTTGCCATACCTGCTTAAATAAGATTTATTCTAATATAACACTTTAAGGCTTTGGTTATACAATTGATTTTTTCCCTCACTTTATCTTGATTAACGACAACAACAACAAGAGCTTCTTATTGGCTCCTTGCCAAAACTGCCTTGCTTTTAAAGGCAAACAGACTTAAAACTATTTGTCCCTGAATTTTGAGGGGTCCGTGAGAATATACTACTATTTAAATAATATTTCATTTTAGTATGCGAAAGCATAGTCTAAAACAGAGGTCAGCAAACTTTTATTGTAAAGGACCAGATAATAAATGTTTTCAGTTTTTTTTGTTTGTTTGTTTGTTTTTGAGATGGAGTCTCGCTCTGTCGCCAGGCTGGAGAGCAGGGGTGCAATCTCAGCTCACTGCAACCTCCTCCTCCTGGGTTCAAGCGATTCTCTTGCCTCAGCCTCCTGAGTAGCTGGGACTACAGGCATTTTGCAGGCCATGAGTGTCTGACGTAAGATTTCTGCTCAAATCTGCCATTGTAACATGAAAGCAGCCATAGACAGTATGTAAAAAGGGGGCATATCTGGATTTTGCCTGTCATGGGCTGCATTTGACGTGGAGTGAGCTGGAGTTAGCCCATGGACCATAGTTCAATGACTCTTAGTTTAAAGGCCAGGGATAGGTCAAGAAGAAAGAAAAAGGGCTCACTGTATGCCTATAATAAAATAGAATATTAAAAATAATGCTAATACACAATAAGTAAATTAAAAATATCACAAACAATCACAATTATATTCATTTTATCAGTTCATTCAGTCTCATGTAATTATTACTTGCACTGGCTCTTGAAACTATATTCTGCTTTTACAAAGTTGCTGCTTCCATAATAAAACAGAGCCCTAAAAATCCCTGACTCCCTTGCTACAATCTGTAGTTGTTTAAGTGGTATCTGCTTGGAAGTCTGTACTCATGTAAGTAATGAGTCTATTAACTAAAAGTATTGATGGGTAAAAGTACCTCACCCTTTTCGTTGAGGTTCTGAGGATGTCTGTCTGTTCAAAGCCTACTTTTGAGCTTGTGGCTTGTAGCAGAACCTTCAGGGAAGTATGAGAGAAAAGCCAGAAGTTGATGATAGGACTCAATGGTGGTGGGACTTCTTTTTATTGCAGTGATTGATCATACTGGAATGGAAGAGAGCAAAATCATTTGCAAAGATGCAATGGATAACCATTTTATAAGATTTGCATCGCTATGTCCCCCTGAGGGTAAGGACATATTACAGAAAGTGAGGACACACAGAACTCTTTGGGACATTCCTAAAATATAAAATCTCTGAGAAAAAAATTAAGCCAGAGAAAGCTGAGTTCTCTTCCACTGGACAACTCTCCCCATTTAGCTCTCAGGTAGCTCTCATCTTTATGTTTACCCTGATCCAGTCCTTAGCCATTTTCTCTTATCAATTGTGTGTTTACCCAGTGAAATTTTACCCCTTGATGTAATGTCAAGTGTCCTGTACTAACAATTTGTATTTTTATACATCCCGCCCATTCCTCATAATCTGCCCTCTATACAGCTCCACTCGTAGGTTTCAGAGTTACTAAAACACAACCTGTTCAAAGCATAACGTATAGGGACTTCCATTTCTGGCTCTGATAAGGGTAACTGATCTGCCATAAGCAAATATAAAACAGGTCAATAAATATGAGGAAGTTAGTTTCACACACTGAAAAACAAGTATTGCCAGATCACATTTCTTGAGAGAAGAGAAACACATCAAGTGAACCACACAGTCACTGCAGCTTTCTGTCTGGTGCATTTTTTGAACTTTAGTGCAGGTAAGGAGGATATGGGTTTCTTATGGGTCCTTCGCCCAGGGCTAGGTGGTACATACACCGAGTGAGCCTTCATGAGGCTTAGCAGAGAGTGGCTTTTGATTGGCTAGGGGTTGTATGGTACTGTGAGACATTGGAGTTTTGGCCAGACCAGATGGAATGTTTTCAATGAATGCTTCAAACCTCATAAAGGCCACATGCTAGGAGTAGGATCATGTTCTAGAGCAGAGGTCAGAAAACTGGCCAAATCTGGCTTATGGGCTTGTTTTTGTGCATCCTCCAAGCCAAGAATAATTCTGCATTTTAGAAGCAGCATCATCAGGAGAAGATAGGTGAAGGAAGAGGAGGAGGGGGGAAAGGAGAGGAAGAAGGAAAATGAGACAGAGACCATATTTGACTCACAAAGATCAAAATATTTGCTACCTGGTCCTGTGCAGACAATATTTGCCAACTCCTACAATAATGTCCTGGACTAGGAATAAATGTAAAACAGAACCACCCTAGAAAAGAAATAAAACCAAGCTAGAGTAGGGGAACTTGGCACCAACTGACTGCTTTGCAGAACAAAACTAACGTTCTTTAAAGAAGACAACATAATCCAGACTCTTCATAATGTATCACACACAATACCCAGCATAGAACAAAAAATATCTAGACGTATAAGTAATTAGAATTATGTTACTGATGATCAAGGGAACAAAACCCAGTTAATGGGAGTAGAGTTTTACATGACTCAGATGTTGTAAAGACTAAAATTTTAAGATTGCCATTGCAAATGTGTTCAGGGGTAAAAAGGAAAAAATGGACACAGTAAGTGAACAGGTGGAAAACCTCAAATGGAAAACCTCAATACAGCAATAAGCATTATAAAAAGAAACAAATGAAAATTCTATAACCGAAAGGTACGCTGTTAGAAATGAAGACTTTACTGGATGGGTTTGACAGTAGATTGGAGACTTCACAAGAAAAAGTACAGTGACCTTGAAATCAATAAAAATTATTCCATCTGAAGAAGAAAGAGAAAAAAAAGAGGAAAGATGAAAACAACGAACAGAGACTTAGTGATCATGTGAGATTATTAAGTTGTCTAACATCCACATAATTGGGATTCAAGAAAGGGAGAAGGGAGGGAATGGGCAGAAAAAATATTTGAGAAAACAATACCTGAAAATCCCCAAAATTGGGTAGAAAAAAATTAATATTTATCCAAGACGCTCAGTAAATCCCAAGCAAGATAAGTACACAGAGAACGTCACTTAGAAAATCTTAAAAGATGCCAAAGAAAAAAGATCCAACGCAGGAGAACAATAATGCCGATGACAAATGCCTTCTCCTAGGAAGCAATGAGGGCCAGAAGACATAAAAGAACTTCTTAAACTCATTGAAAAAAGAAGGAAAACTGTCGCAAAGACAGGTGTTTTCATGCTAATTTTATCTGGCATGAATATCCTTCAAAAATTAGAATAAAATAGATTTGCAGATCCATTTCTAAAAAGCTGAGAAGATGTGTTGCCAGCAGAGCTACACTAAGAGAAATGCTAACGGAAGTTCTTTAGCCTCCAAAGAAATGATATTAGATGAAAACTCAGACCTATGGAAAGTAAAGCAAAGCACCAGAAGTTTTAAATATATGGATAAATAGAAAAAGTACTGTCTGTTTTATTCTCAATTTCTTTTTTCTTTGTATTTTTAAAAGTTGAGATCAATTGGAAGATGAAAAGAAATTTTATCCAGGGTCTTGTTATGTTGGCCCGGCTGGCCTTGAACTTCTGACCTCAAGCGATCCTCCTGCCTTGTCCTCCCAAAGTTCTGGGATTAAAGGAGGGAGCCACCATGCCCGACCTTACTTCTCAAGTTCTTTAACAAACATATAACACTTTGAAGCAAAGGTAATATTGCATTTTGAAATGTATAATATATGTTGAATAAAATATGACAATAATAGCTCAGGGGAGAAAAATGAAACTGTACTCTTGAAAGCACCTTGCATTTCACATGAAGTGGAATATTACTCTGTAGTGTGTGGTAAGGTAAGGGTGAATGTGCTCACTAGAGCAGCTGCTATAAAAAATAAGACATACTTAAAACCTCGATGGAAGGCACAGAATATTAAAAATGTGGTTAATTCAAAAGAAAGCAAGCAAGACGAGATGGAGGAACAAGAACAAACAAAATGGAATGGAAAGGCCACGCGCGGTGACTCATGTCTGTAATCCCAGCACTTTGGGAGGCCGAGTTGGGCGGATCACGAGGTCAGGAGTTCAATACCAGCCTGGCCAACATGGTGAAACCCTGCCTCTACTAAAAATACAAAAACTAGCCATGCGTGGTGGCGCGTGCCTGTAATCCCAGCTACTTTGGAGGCTAAGGCAGGAGAATTGCTTAAATCTGGGGGGCAGAGGTTGCAGTGAGCCAAGATTGCACCACTGCACTCCAGCCTGGGTGACAGAACAAGACTCCGTCTCAGAAAAAGAGAAAAAAAAAAAAAAGAGACTGGAAAAACACAAAACAAATAGCAAGATAATACAATTAAACCCAGTCATATTAATAATTACTTAAAGTGAACTGACTACACTCTTCATTCAAGAGGCAGAGAACTTCTGACTGAATAAAAATGTAAGACCCACAGTGTGTTGCCCATAAATGATGAAATTTAAGTATAAATAGACATGTAAAAAAGGAGGGGAAATTATGTATCAGAAAATAGTAGGCATAAGAAAGCTGGTATGCTTATATCAATTTCACCCAAAGTAGCCTTTAAGATAAACATTATTACTACATAGAAAGAGGGACATTTCATAATGAGGAAAGGGTTAATTTACCAACAGTGCACAAACATCCGTGTGTTTATATAAGAAATACATGATAACAGAGCTTCAAAATGCATGAAACAAAAACTCGTGGAATTAAGGCAAGAACCAGACAAATCCACAATTACAAGAGTACATTTCAACACTCCTTTTTCGTACATTGAAACAATGGAACAAGCAGGAAAAGGGCAAGTTGGGAGGCTGCCCCTCCCTCACCTCTCTGACTGCTATGCCCCATGAACCTTCCCCTCCCAGGCTCTCTCATACATATTTGAAATGTCCTTCCTTAATCTGTTTATCAGAAGTATGTGGAATCAGATATAAAAATTGTGATGCACATGTCATGGTTTTCTTTATTCTGTGACAGTTATAACCCCTCGATTATTTAACCAAGAGGGAAAACAAGCTGGGGCACCTCGGTGCAAATTAGCTGAGAGTGCAAATCAATGGCAACCTCTCAACTTGTTTGGCATTGTGCTCCCTACGTGCAAAAATTTATTTACTCAACAGAGACACACACAGAGCCTGGCATCACTTCGTACACATTTTTTTCTCTCAGTCTCTTTTGGTTATTTGACATTGTGGCCATTGTTAGTTATGATTTTTTTCCTTGTTTAACGATGTGATTATTTGAAAACATCAGAACAATAGCGTCTGTCTTCTCTGGCAATTTCTGTCTTTGACTTTATTTTAGTGCTTTCTTCTCCTTTGTTGCTCTCCCCATTGTGTCTTCCATCACCTGGTGATGAACTCTTGGGGGAGATTTCTCAGGCGTAACCAGGGTTAGAGAAATGACTGGCCTAACCTACTAATGAATCAGCATGTGAGTGGGGAAACCGCTTACTGCATTTGCAGATAGATGGTGCACAGGCCGGGCTCAGTGGCTCCCGCCTGTAATCCCAGCACTTTGGGAGGCCGAGGTGGGCAGATCACCTGAGGTTGGGAGTTCGAGACCAGCCTGGCCAATGTGATGAAACGCCGTCTCTACTAAAAATACAAAAATTAGCCAGGCGTGAATGGTATGCGCCTGTAATCCCAGCTACTCAAGAGGCTGAGGCAGGAGAGTCACTTGAACCTGGGAGGCGGAGGTTGCAGTGAGCCGAGATCGCACCCTTGCACTCCAGCCTGGGCGACAAGAGTGAAACTCCTTCCAAAAAAAAAAAAAAAAAGACGGTGCATGGTTTCATTAAGCCTTACTGTGCACAAGTGTATAAATTACAGAGGGCAGGACAGCTAAAGCCAATGCTGTGTTTGAATCTTGTCTTCTCACTTGACTACACTGGCATTTCAGTGTGGCACATAAGCACTGGACACATTTCTAAGCTGGTAACAGCCCCGGGGTTCTCTCTTCGTGTTTCATTTGGTCAGTATTCACTGGCAATATTTTTTCTTCTATTCCGAGGGTCACAAACTGGCTGTCACAAACTGGCTGGCTTTGAGCCAAAGCTGGTCCTCAGACATGTTTTATTCAGACAGCGCAGCTAAATTTTTTAGAAGTTGCCAAATTAAAATACCTGGAGATTTCACACATATGCACATATTTTCAGCTTTCCTTAAACAAAAAAACCCAAAACACGCAAATAAATAAATAAATAAATAAATAAATAAATAAAAGAAGGGCAGTACTAAGACTGGGCTGCGCATGCATGCAGGCTCTTGGCGGGCCTTGTGGAGGTCTGAGTTTGCCCCGCTTTTTCTGGTTAACGTGCCCCTCCTCAACCTCTCCGACGCCTCAGAGTTCAGGGACATGAAGAAAAATTTTGAAATCTCTCATTTAAAGATTGCATTATTTGGAACTGTGAGTCTTCCTTCCTCATCGTTATCACATATACCAGCCAGCAAACCCTTGTATTACGCTGCTGATTTTACAACTGGAAGATGGCAATCAGAAAAATAAAAAAGGGCTGTGGTTTCTCCTGATTTCCTCTAGATGGCAGTATTGTATTGGTATTTTTCCAATACTCCCCAATTCCAGCTGCTTTCCAAATGTTAATTATGTAATTTTTCAGTGGGAATAATCTTTGTTTCTAAATTTATTACAGTATTTTTTCAATAATGTCAAATTTATCAGTAAGCAGGTAGAGTCCACAAAACTGCAGTTTTAAGAGAACAGAACGACCGACTTTTTACCCCTCCTTGGAACTTCCCGAGTTGATGAGTAGAAACAGAACATATTGCAACGTATAATTGTCACGATTATGCGGGCTGTTCATTTAGCGTTTTCGTGTGCACATGCATTCAGCTGCCACATCTGCAGTGCACGCTGGAAAAATAGCCCCTTCTCTGTGCAGTTGGAAACATCGACTGTTTCTCATTTGGAGCAATTTCTTTATTTTGTTTTGTGGATAATGAATGTTACCCACAAATATGGGAAGCAAGGAAGCAGAAACACAGTTTGTATTACGAGGAGGCTCTTAGAGATATCCACATACACAAGTAGACAAATGTGAGCTGCGTGTCAGCCTCATACAAAAACAAAGCAGGTACTGCGAAAGGGAAGTTGTGTGTGTTAATGAGATTAATGGTTTCAGAACAAATCCGTTTCAGAGCAGCTAATTAAATATTTCATTTTGAGTTATTTGGTGTAATTTGCTTTGGTATTCGACAAATACTAAGTATTTAATTTTATCTTCCAGCACAACCCGTTAATATTTCACTGGTTGAATTCTTTGGTGTGGCGCTTTGAGTTTTGAAACACCTTTTGAGTCCTGGTTAATCCACTTGACAGCTGAGTGTGAACAGGGACGCTGTAGTTCTCTGTTATCAAAGCCTGGTCAATTTCATCTTGGACCCACCTAAGTAGGATTTAAGCTTTTGTGTTTTTATCACCTTGTTTCCATCCTAAAATGTTAGAGTTGGAAAAACTCCACAAGGACCTCTCCCAGCCAGGGCTCAGGTGTTACAGTCGCTGCATAAACTTGCTCAGGGATGGGAATGTTGTGGTTGGCATTGTGTCAACGTACAGATGGCCCCACTGAGGGGTAGGGCTAACCGCTGGGCCATTTTTCCCCATGGTGAGCCCAGCTGAGCTCAGTGGTGGGAAATGCAGTCAGGCAGGGGAACAGGGCTGTTTACGCAGAGGTCTGTAGGAAAGTCTGAGGAGCTGATGTCCTTAGCACAGCCCTCCAGGCAGGTGCTATGATTTCCTCAGAAATGGTACATGAGAGGAAACCTCTCTGCCTTCTTGGATTCATCGAAACGACTTAACCCAGGTGCAAAGTCTGCCATGACTTGGCCCTTCTATTATGAGAAAGACATCCTTACTTCTGCTGAGCCCTGACTCCTCGTGGGTAAGTGCACATGATAGCAATAATTTAAGTGTACTCTGCGAAGGACTCTGTATGGCAGATGCACCTGAATGTGTGTTCTGAGTTGGGGAATCCAGGAGTGGCGAACTTGGAGATTTGTTCCATGTCTATCAGGAACATCTGAGTCGCTGGCCCATCCCGTGGAACATGGGGATCCAGGCCCTGAGTTTCAGGTTGAATGAGGATTGCCAGGTGGCGGTTGTTCGGGGGAAGGTGTTAAGTGGAAATGCTACATAAACTGCGTGCTTTTTGCAAGGAGCTGTAGTTTTCCTGCCCAGCCCCCACCACTTTACTGTAGGGAAGGCAGATATCTTGTTCACTCCACGGCCACTGGACCTTCTCCCCTATATGTAAGCCTCGAATAAAATCCCATGGGCCCTGCGGTGGCTCATGCCTGTAATCCCAACACTTTGGGAGGCCAAGGCAGGCAGATAACTTGAGGTCAAGAGTTCGAGACCAGCCTGGCCAACATGGCAAAACCCCAACTCCACAAAAATACAAAAATTAGCTGGGCATGGTGGCGCACGCTTGTAATCCCAGCTACTTGGGAGGCTGCGATAGGAGAATTGCTTGAACCCAGGAGGCAGAGGCTGCAGTGAGCCGAGAGGGCACCACTGCACTCCAGCCTGGGCAACAGAGGGAGACTCTGTCTCAAAACCTCCCCCTCCAAATCTCATGTTTCGTTTGCTGGCGCTGGGTCTCCTCTCCAGCCTCTTGAACCTGGTACCGTCCCCACTGGAGTGAATAGGGGTTCAGGGCGACACTCCTCTCTACCTGTAAGTTAAATGCCCCGAATCTTAGACAGTTTTCTCCATTGTTCCACTATGGCCATCCCCCTCTTCTCACAGCCTACTTAGACTCTGGCCTGTGGTTCCGGTTGGGCAACACTCACATTAGATGCCTAGAAAAATGTCCTAAGTAACCTTTGCTCTTGGTCATGTCCCCTGTTAGCAAGAGCAGCAGCCCAGTCTGCCAACATGGAGAAGCAGCCCAATCTCGTCACAGGCTCCTCCCTCATCCCTGACCAGGGATCATGCCGACCCATCCGCATTGTTCCTGGTCCTTCCAGACACCCTTCTCACCTCCTCTCTGCCACCCTCCCCCTTGTGCGTCCTTCAGGACCCGTGCCGAATCTGTGTGTCTCTCACCAAGCCTTCCTGGACACACCTCTGTCTCCGTGACAGAATTTCTCCTTCCGCTCAGTGCCTCCAGTGCCCAGCCCCACCCCTTTAGTGACCATTCCAAAGATTCCATTGACAGGCATGCGGCCTGGTGATCTTTTTGTCCAGGTTTTCATAGGCCTCAACTCCAGGTAAATGGATTCTAAATTCAAGCAAATAAATATCCACATTCTTCTCTCTCTCTTTTTTTTTTTTTTTTTTTTTTTGAGACACAGTCTCACTTTGTTGCCAGGCTGGAATGCAGTAGTGGGATCTCGGCTCACTGCAACCTCCGCCTCTTGGGTTCAAGTGATTCTCCTGCCTCAGCCTCCCGAGTAGCTGGGACTACAGGTGTGCGTCACCATGCCTGGCTAATTTCTGTATTTTTAGTAGAGATGGGGTTTCACCATGTTGGCTAAGCTGGTGGAGCATTTAAAATTCTGACGACATTTCTAGTTACAAGAAAAATTTGAAGACAAGTCACCTTTTATACATAGCATGTATTTTCAACATTATAGCCTTTGGCTAATAAGAACTTATTATGGGAAGCACCAGATCTTTATTTCCACCTGGGGACAATCTCCTCTCACCTCAGGTCTGGAGGCCCCATGTGAAATCCAGCTCTCTTGTCAAAATGCTCACTGTGTAATCGGCAGAATTTGCAAAAGTTGAATGGCTGGAGGCAGCAGGAAGGGAAGAACTGGGCTGAGAAGTAGGTCAGTGGAGAGACGTCCTGAGTTTAGACTTACGTAGGCGTTTTCTGAGAAGATAAAAGAGGCCGTTCAGTAGAGGGAATACTATACATAAGAAGTGGAATTTGAAACAGCTGTCTAGGTACACCCTTTGCTTTTAGGCTCAGCTACATTCCTGTCTTCTTCAGAGCGCTTTCCCAGATCATCTCAGGTCACAGTGACTTTCACTGTTGTTACCTGTCTCGTTCTTTTATTTTGAGACAGAGGCGCTCCGTCACCCAGGCTGGAGTGCAGTGGCTCGATCTTGGCTCACTGCAACCTCTGCCTCCCAGGTTCACACAATTCTCCTGTCTCAGTCTCCCAAGTAGCTGGGATTACAAATGTGCAGCACCATGGCCGGCTACTTTTGTATTTTTAGTAGAGACCAGGTTTCACCATGTTGGTCAGGCTGGTCTTGAACTCCTGACCTCAAGTGATCCTCTCACCTTGCCTCTCAAAGTGCTGGGATTACAAGCTGAGCCACCGCACCCAGTGCACCTGTCTCATTTTCACCGCGTGAGACAGGATAGGAGACAGCACAGCTGTGGAGACCAGTTGCCTCCTCCGTATCTGGCCCAGGCCCTGGGACTGTGCTCAAGCACTGCTCAGAGCCTGAGATCCTGAGGTCCCGTGGGGAGAATCCAGGATGAGTGCAATAAACATTTCCAGGTTACCAGCTTCTTACAGATTCTGCAGCACAGGAAAACATGTCTCTTCCGAAAACGTAAAAGTTGAAAAAAAAGTGCTCAAGTTTCTCTTGGTAGAAAACAAAGGGGAGTTTGCTTAAATATTATTTTGCCTTTTTGGCATGTAAAGTGTCATTGTTCTGCAGAATGGGGTTTTTAATATTTGATAAGATGTTGAGAACACCGCATGGCATCAACTCCGAATTGCTGGGCTCGGTTCAAAGGCTTGTATAAATATTTCTAAAGGAGAGCCATATTAAAGAGTCTGGTTTCCCTGTTTTGTGCTTTAACTTTATTTACACATAAATCTTGAGAAGAATTCTTCTTTTCAACTTCACATTCCTCCCGACTCGAATGCTGGCTTTTTTTTATGGACCAGAAATCTGGCTGATTTGTATTCCTCCAGTATCTACAACAATAAAACCACTCTCATTACTGAATAAAATTTAAAAACCATCTCCCAGTTGTGCAGTTGGTTTGGATGAAATCTATTATGTTTGGCCCTACTACACTGTGATAAGTGACAGCAAGGGGGGCTTGGGGATCCTAGGGGATTTTGACACCCCGAATGCTAAGTACAGCTGCAACGATATAAGGATCTCCTATTATTATGGAAAATGTGGAGGTCCCGGAACTGAGACTGGCACACACCCTTAACATGACCAGGCTTGCGTTAGCTTAGATCAGTCATACCATGCCTTCAATGCGGAAGGTCAGAGAGGTCCAAATTTGCAGAGACAAAGCGTATTTCTTCATTTATGAACATCTCTTTAAAGAAAATGTTTCTGATCTGTGCACATGTGCGTGTATCAGAAAGCATGAATTCTGTGTGTGTGTGTGTGTGTGTGTGTGTGTGTGTGTGTGTGTGAAGCCCACTCATCTTACCAACAGGGATACCCTTATTGTGGTTCACACTGCTAAGCGTGTGTATTACACGTGTGAGTATATCTGTAATTTGTGTGTCTCTGTCTCCCTGGTTATATATAAGTTCAGCTCTGTGAATGACCAGCCGCTGATTCGCGCTTTTTCTGCTGCTCTCTTTAGAACTGGAAGGTGGTCACCTCCCCACCCCACCACTGGAAGGTGGTCACCTCTCCCTCGCCACTGAAAGGTGGTCACCTTCCTCCAACTGGAAGGTTGCCTTCTGGTGACCTTGTGGCTTGTCTTGCTATCTCACCATTTTTCCTGATTCCTGCTAGGTCAGGGAACATGTTAAGCTAGGGGTGACTTAAGAGTTCGAACATATTTTCTATCCCCGGAGCTATTACTGTTCTTAATTAAGCCCTAAGACATTGCGAGGGTGGGGGCAATTAACAATCATCTGTTTTGATTGCCCCAAGTGTATTTGGCTCAAAATAAAATGCAGATGAAGGTACATTTCTTCAACTAAGTGCATGGAATTATAGCAATACTGTTGTGCTGAGCGGGGCTCAGAGTGGGAAGATATCTGAAGATTTGCTTCTGGTTTTTCTCCAGCCAGTTACAGGGAGCGGCTGGTGGATAATTTAGGTGCTGGCTAGTCCTTCTGTGGTACTTTTCTGGCTTTAGGCACCTGGTTGTTGACTTAGACCCGGAACTCCCCTGCTGAAGATGCAAAAACATTCTTCATGGTGTAAGAAGTAGGGTCAAGCCGGGCGCGGTGGCTCAAGCCTGCAATCCCAGCACTTTGGGAGGCCGAGATGGGTGGATCACGAGGTCAGGAGATCGAGACCATCCTGGCTAACACGGTGAAACCCCGTCTCTACTAAAAAAAATACAAAAAACTAGCCGGGCGAGGTGGCGGGCGCCTGTAGTCCCAGCTACTCGGGAGGCTGAGGCAGGAGAATGGCGTAAACCCGGGAGGTGGAGCTTGCAGCGAGCTGAGATCCGGCCACTGCACTCCAGCCTGGGCGACAGAGGGAGACTCTGTCTCAAAAAAAAAAAAAAAAAAAAAAAAGAAGTGGGGTCAAAAAAGATGTTAAATTTTTTACTTCCTTACCGTTTTCCCCAAATAGTCTTATTTGCTCATAAGGGAAAGATATTTTTCAACTCGGTTCATGAAACGGGTGGTCTTTGAAAAATTAGACTAGGAGATAAGTGAAGTCTTATATTGGGTCACTTGATTTTTAACAAGTTATGAACACACTAAATTCTGGAAGAATTCTTGAAAGAGAACATCGGTGGAGAGCTGGCATTTCTCTTTGCTTCTTACAGGATCTCCTTTTTAATGCTTCATTTCCAAATGGGTCAGAAAAAAAATGGAGTTGTCTCCAAACGGTGTATGTGTTAATTCATTATCCACTAGTTGCTGTTTCTCAGGTGTCTGTACTCTATGTGGTACATATTTTAGTAACTTACATATAACTGATGTTGGCAGTCACCTGGGGATCCAGCCAAAGCCAGCAAATCCTTCAGCAGTGTCACATGTTCATCCTCTTGTGGGTTCTTTGGTTCCACATTTATATCCCCTTTTGGTAGCAATTTGTTTTACCATCATCCATCACTTACCTTTGTCCCTTAGAACACTGAGTAAATTTCTTATGTGGCCAATGTCTGGAAGATTTTCTTCTAAAATAGGGTTGTGTATGATTTGATGAATGCTTTGTAAATATTCGAAATTATAGGATTGGGTTATAAACAAATGACTGGTTCTAACTCCCTGGGTGAATGTACATATGCAAATCAGCTATGATTCCCGCCCTGCCCCCCACTCCAAGGCTGTGCTTTTATTTCTATCTCTGTTACCTTATAGTCAATATAGATTCTTCTTCCCTTTAAATTATTCATCGTCAATGTAAAGGACCAGTTGTCACTAACTTTTATACAAAGCAGCCTCTAACCTAAGTCAAATATAGCTGGATGAGCAACCTGTGGTGGGAACACAGAGGAAGAAGTTGGAAGGGGGATAAAAAAGAATTAGCATTTACTGGCCACCAACGCTGTGCCAAGTGCTTTATATAGGTGATTTCATTTCTTATTCACAATGCTATCAGATGCAAGCGGTGAAACTCAGAAGTTAAGTCTTTTACCTAGGGCCATGCGGTGGCAGAGACAAGATTCAAACCAGTAAAATATAGCTTTGGAATATGATCAAGAGGATTTAGCAGGTGAAGGCAGATGGGAGGGACAAGGATGGGCTGAAGATGATAAATTTCAGCCAGTAATGAGCCATTAGTTAAAACACGTGTAAGGACATACTTCCGCCTGTCACACACAGACATGCAAGATTAATCTCAGGACCCAGGAACAAAAAAAGCAGTGTTGTGGTTCACAGTGAGAGAAAGTATGAAAGGATGCTGGTGTAGTCCCGTGGGAAGCTCACGATGTGAGCCAACAGCTGCTAGTTGCAGGCCAGTCCTCAGGCACAATGACACACTTGTCCCCTGGCCCTCTAGTGTCCCGTCTGCCTGAGATCCTCTCTTACAACACGTCGTGATCTGGACGCACGGGGGACTCTACTCTTCTAACTCCTACTTTACCATCATTGTCTTCTTCCTTTGAGACCCGGGGCATTTGGGTCTACCAGGAGGCCTAGACAGTTCTGATTTACACCCTAAGCTTCTGGGAATGGGACTCATAAGGTACCCAGGCAGAGCCTGGCACTGGGCCTGGCACACAGGCCTGAAGAGAGAGAGAGAAAAGGAATTCGTTGAATGTTTCATTCCAGGCCGCAGGTTTTGGATCCATCCTCCAAGAGCCCTAGAGCCAGGTCTTCAGCAGAGCTGTGCTCAATAAACATTTGATGAAAGAGGGAATGAATGAAGGACAGAGGCAGTTCCCTCAGTCTGCACAACACAAACCGCCTCGAATCAAAAGAGTGTTTCTCCAAGTACTAAACGTTACAGAATTTTCTTCCCTCGAGTTGACCCTGGAAGTGACCATGTGCAAGAAGTGCTCCTTACAGGCTCCTAGATTTTTGTGTCCTCTGAGGTGCCTGTTCTCATTCACCAGGGGTAGCTGCAGCTTTGTGCAGCTCAGAGGGCTGGCCCTGGCTCTCATTACCTGGCTATGGGGATATTTGCCTCACAGCGTCTAAGTTTTCGATGGGCTTTGTAGCTATTTCGATGTGGCAGGTTCTCCCTTCCCTTTACAAAAATAAACCCACTAATGTTGTTTTGGTTTGTATATGTGGAAAAACACATATTTAGGGAAGAACTCCTTTCGGAAACAGATGGGAAACGGTGGTTGAAAGTGATGGCGAAGGCTCCTCCGTGGTCGGGGCTTTCCTGAGAATTTGTTCAGCTGCTAAAGGAAGTGGACCCCAGGAGAGCTGCGCGCTGGGGTAAGTGCATTCTGTAGAGAAAAGCCAGTCTGCGTGTATCTCCTAACTGGATGGTGCTGTGAAAATACACGGCCCTGGTGGAGAAAACACATGCTTCCCTCCTCCTTTCTCAGTCCCGCTTTCGCACGCGGTGGACAGCGGCATCCTGTTGCAGCTTGAGGAACGCACATTCTCCCCGAGTAAGTGATGTCTCTGTGAACAAAATGCAAGATACGTGCAATTAGAACCAGCTCTTCTTGGACATCCGAACACTAGATTTTCAGATCAACACTAAACCCAAAAGCGGAATGGTAAAAATGAAGCCCCCACTCCTCCCCACCCCC
>NW_012107809.1:405392-409690 GCF_000951045.1 Mandrillus leucophaeus | reverse complement strand
CCGCCACTGTGAGAGAGGCGCCCCAAATGATGAGTGAGATCTAGGCAGCTGGGAGGATGTCCAGTGAGTTTGACAACACAGTGACCTTGGACAGACGCTTAATGTCATTTTGTTTCCCTTTGCCCACTTCACACATCTGTTAAAGATGCATAATAACCCATCCTCATCTCATGTGGGGGCTGAGGATTAATTAATAAGTGATTCTAAATTACTTGGCACTCCTCGGAGGAAACGCGTTCCGTAAGTGCAAAGAATTGTTATTATGGAGCAATTCAGCTGGCTCGGAAGCAATAATGACTTCGGGGAGGCTGTTGAGCACATGCTGTGGTCTTTCCAGGCTGGAAACCAAAGGTTAAGGTCCTATAGGGCACTTTATTTCCCCACTCTGCCCCGCTATGAAACAAGGCATTCTCCCCACACAACCTCTACCCCACTGATGACGTTCCACCCCCTCAGTGATGAAAATAGATCTCTTCCTTAATTCAGACTGGAAACTCACAATGCGGCTGAGTGGTATTTCGCAGAGATGATTCCCAGGGCAACTGGCCCCCAAGATGCCCCAAACCAAAAGGGCTTTGTGGCTACCTAAGTTGTGGGGACTCTACACATTACGCCTTCTTCTTGGAGGCTGATCATTTATTTCCATATGTAAAAGTCCTGCAAGGGGCTTGAAAAACATGTTGAACTTTATTTACCTTAGTCTTTCCCAAAATGTTTGCAAAAGTCGCCATGATTCCACTCGGTGAATGCCACCCCATTGGAATGTGGGTCTGTGGCTTCTCTCTTCAGGGAGCGGAGTCTGTTTCTCTGTCCTCTGAAGTGGGGTGGGCCTTGTGACTCACTTTGTGCAGTAGAATATGGCAAAAACGACATGATAGCAATTCTAAGCCTGGCCCTCAAAAGATTTGGCAGCTTCTGTTCACACCCTTGGAACTCTGCCAGCTTCTATGGGAACAAGCCTGGGTAATCTTCTGGAAGATGAGAGAAATGTGGCCCAGTATCCCCACTGTCCCGGCCAACAGACGTGCACCCTGAGAAATGGAGCCACCTGACTTATGGAAGCCGATCACAGGCACACAAGAGGGACTAGCTGAGCACAGCCCAAATTGCTGACCCTGAGAACTGTGAGCCGAGTAAACAGTTGTTGCTTTAGGCACTAATTTTTGAGTGGTTTCGTATGCAGCCATAGATTAATGATACAATGGTGGCAGCCATTTAAAAAATTCCCTTTAACACTCCCAGACCTATCCATTGGGATAATAAATTGGTGATGCATATACTATTTATTAATACCATTGGCTATGGTCAACTCAATACCATTACTGCCTCTTTGTCCACTCTCCTCTGCATTACAAGGAAGAATCAGGGACTACTTACATTCCCCCCAGTTCTTTTCCCTACATGGTTTTGGGTTATATTCAGCCAATCAGAGGCACTGGAATGAGGTCTGGAAAGTGGAAGAAAGGGTGAAGCTATCATCCTTCAGGGTTACTGTCAGGAGAAGTGTGGGATCGGCATGGGGTTTGCAGCAGCTTCTGGGTGAGCCTCCAGGAATCACTCACCAAATAATACCTGAAAGTGATCGCAAAGGCTCCTCTGTACCCAGTAGCTTTCCCTGAGAATTTGTTCAGCTGCTAAGGGAAGGAGAGCTGAGTGCTGGTGTAAGCGCATTCTGTTTAGAACAGCAAATCTGCATTTATCTCCTAATTGGATGTTGCTATGAAAATACACCGCCCTGGTGGTGACAACACCAGGGACTGCCTGCTGCTTCTCCACGGCTCTGGCACTTCATGGGTTCAGGAACTGAAGCTGTGGCTTCACTGACCTCTGCTTCCCCAGGCCTTCCAAGGGGTGTGAAAGCCTCTGGTAGGAAAGACTTCCAATTAAATCAGAAATTAGAATGCCATGACTGTTATAATACAGGACCTTCTGGGGTCTAGCAGGCCTCTGTGATTGATGGCCCTGCAGAACAAGTTGGGGGCTCAGCCTTGCTACTTTCTAGCTCAGTGACCTATGGAAATTCCCAGATCTCTTGCATCATTTTTAACACATGGTTTTCCTCATGTGCAAAATGGGGATGGCAATTCTTTCCCCACAGTGGTTGTCATGAGGAATAGACGAGGTCCATGTCTGCAGTGTTTGTAACACATCCTTATTCTCCAAATGGCAGGCAGTTGTCTATTAGCTCAGGCACGTCTGCATTTTCAGTGAATGGGGGTCTAAGTGATTGAGTTGTGCTCTTTCAGGTGGCTCCACTTCGCTCTCTTCACTTTCCTATCAAATATGACACATTAGCACATCTCAGGAAATATTAGTAACCTTCTGAAAGACTCTCATTTCTGATCTCTGCATCTCATGTATGACTTGCTTCTGCTGCAAAGATTGTTTTCTAATAAGCAAAAACATTTTACTCAGGTGAATTTGAACACAATCGCTGTCGTATTTCTCAGGGAGCTGCCTTTGAAATCAACAAGCAAATCAAAATGTTTCATTCCCCTGCAAAGATCCCAATAGGATTGCATGAGAACTCAAAGGCAAGGAGGGCAGGATGAGACAGGAGTGAGCAAAACAATCATCTGTTTTCCCTTGTACAGTCGTCGCTGTTTCCGCGTTGGGAATGTCCCATGGGGAATCAAGACAGTATTTAAAATGAAAAATCAGAAAACTTTATGTAGTGTCTTGATATTCTTCTCAGTTTGCTATTTACTTACTTGGGAGAGGTGTGGGGTGCTGGACTTCTTGATCTTTCTTTTCTGGCAGGAAACCTCTACTGCAACCCAGAGGAAACCAATCTTTTCAGAGATGTTGATGTGTGGTCCAAATCCACAGGCTGAAAGCATGACATTTATTTGATCTTAATGCATATTAATTTTTCCTATACATAATATAGTCATATTTATTTTAATATGGAAACAGTATTTCCCCCTTCATCTTCATATATTACTGATGTTCCAAGAAGATGTATGTATCAGGTTTATTCCTTGTGTGGTAATACTGTAAAGAGAATAGACTCAGGACTCAGATAGATGTGGGTTGGAAATCTGGCTTCATTATTTTATAGCATGTGACCTGGGGAAAAGAAATTAATTTATCTGAGCCTGTTTTCTCATCTGAAAACAGAAAAACCCCAACAAGATAACAATATTTCTCTGGCGCGGGTGTTGTGAGGATAAGAATTACTTGAGATAATGTATGTAAAGTGCCTAACAAAGTAACTGGTAACATGCACATAGGAATTAGCAGCTATTACTTTTATGCTAACTTAGAAGGAGGAAAGTGAAGACGTATTTTTAATCTTCTTGATTACTCTAGTCTTAATCATGGCTGAGATCTTAAAACTGGACATTATGAAACTTTTACAATTCCAGGGTCCTTGTTGTGGGATTGAGCAAGTACCCTGGAAGAGAGAAGAAAATATATATATTTGTAAAGAATGGACTCTATTTGAACAGTGGCTTTGATTTTCTTCAGTTAATTCTTTCCAGTGATCTGATTTTGAAAGACTGGCTTGCTAATATTTTTATGTGGATCTAAATGTTTACTCAAATAGTCATGTGCTTAGAACTGTGGAGGATTTATGGTGCATTGCTATGGCTACCTGTATTCATTTATTTCATCTTATCAGCTTGATTTCTTTGTCTGAGCAGATAGATTTTAGACATCCAAAATGCTTTTTCAAGTAAATACCATAGGATAAAATTAGAAGATAATAACCAAGGCTCTTCTTGCTGGCTTTTTTTTTTTTTTTTTTTTTTGGCCCCCAAACTATTCATTGCTTCTATGGGAAGAGTGAGATGAAGGGAGCATTAAGATGTCACCAAATGGGCTGTGTGCAGTGGTTCATGCCTGTAATCTCAACATTTTGGGAGGCTGAGGCTGGCCAATTGCTTGAGCTCATGAGTTCGAGACCAACCTGGGCAACATCATGAAGTCCTATCTCTCTCTCTAAAAAAAAAAAAAAAAAAAAAAAAAATTAGCCAGCATGGTGGTGCTCGCCTGTAGTCCCAGCTACTTGGGAGGCTGAGGTGAGAGGATGGTTTGAGCCTGGGAGGTAGAGGCTGCAGCGATTCGACATCATGCCACAGGACTCCAGCTAGGGTGATAGAGCCAGACTTTGACTTAAAAAAAAAAAAAGAAAAAGAAAAGGAAAAAAAAAGATGCCCCGAAATGGTTTGCAAACAGGTTTCTGAATGGAGTTTTTAGGGATCGTGGTAGACACAATTGTCTTGACAGCCCAGGGTTTTTTGGAAAAGGTGTTTTGAGGCCAGAGTTGGTCATGAGCCTAAGAGTGCTGGGAT
>NW_012107809.1:402124-403596 GCF_000951045.1 Mandrillus leucophaeus | reverse complement strand
ATATTTTGTTCTCAACAGTACAGTAGAAATGCTGCACAAAACTAACTCAATTTTTTTATTTTTTAAATTTTTACTTTTTTTTTTTTTTTTTTTTTACTTTTTTTGAGATAGGGTCTTGCTTGGTTGCCCAGGCTGGAGAGCAGCAGTGGGATCAGGGCTCACTGCAGCCTTGACCCTCTGGGCTCCAGTGATCCTCCTGCCTCAGCCTCCTGAATAGTTGTGACCACAGGCACATGCCATCATGCCCGTCTAGTTTTTTGATTTTTTGTAGCGACAGAGTCTCGCTGTGTTGCCCAGGTTGGTCTCGAACTCCTGGGCTCCAGTGATCCACCCACCTCGGCCTCCCATAGTACTAGGATTACAGGTGTGAGCCACCACACCTGGCTATTTCACTGTTTGATATGCACACATTCGACCGACACTCTCCACCTTTTGCTTATTGATGCCTACGGAAGGACAGAAAGGAAAAGGATTTATGGGCTGCATGTCTTTCTCTTTCCTTCTGTGTCATCATTTTCTGCACTAGTGGTTGCCTAACAGGGAAGTAATGTGAGGAAGAAAAAATAGTGTGTTCTGCATCTGTTTGCTGGGGCTGCCATAACAAAGTATCAGCTGGGTGGCTTATACAACCAAACTTTACTGTCTAACAATCTGGAAGCTAGAAATCTGAGATCAAGGTGTTCACGAGATCTTGCTCCCTCTGAAAGGATAGGGAAGGATCTTCCAGGTCTCTCTCCTAGCTCCTGGCAGTTGGTTGGTTTGAGGTAGCATAACTCTAATCTTCACACACCATTCTCCCCGTCCATGTGCTGGGCCCACACTGCCCCTTTTCCTAAAGCCACCAGCCATATTGCATTAGGGCCTCCTATCCTGGTATGAGCTCATCCTGATTTAATTGATCCTAATTACCATCTGCAAAAACCCTGTTTCCAAAGAAGGTTTCATTCAGAGGTGCTCAAGGTTAGGACTTTAACATATGAATTCTAGGGGAGCAAGGGATGCAATTTAACCCATGGCAAGCTCCTTGGTTGTTTGGGTGTCATAAAACACTATTGCTTTCCTTCTGTTCTTGAAGCAAGTTGTGGTTTGAACAGAAAGCATGACTTCTCAGGGCTGTCAGTGTCTCCCATATTCATAGACCTGAGTTTTGCTGGCGTCCCACATACCTTGGATGCACTGGAATTCTGTGCTCACAGGGAACCATGAACACTGTATGCAAATGTGCTATCAAGGAACAGAGGCAGATATGCATATTTCATGTGTTTCCTGGGCTCATGTGCATGCTCTACTGTCTCTTCAGACTTAACTTATAAAACCCAAGTTCCGGCCAGGCGTGGTGGCTCACACCTGTAATCCCAGCACTTTGGGAGGCCGAGATGGGTGGATCTCCTGAGGTCAGGAGTTCGAGACCAGCCTGGCCAACATAGTGAAACCCCGTCTCAACTAAAAACACAAAAATTAGCTAAGCGTGG
>NW_012107809.1:397088-399619 GCF_000951045.1 Mandrillus leucophaeus | reverse complement strand
AAGTGGAGCTCGATTCCCCTTCCTTTGAGTATGGACTGGACTTTCGACTTTCTTCTAACAAATAGAACATGGCAGAAGTGACAGGACATCACATCAAGAGTAGAGTATTTAAAGACTGTGGCTCTCACCTTGGGAGCTGTCTCTCTGTCTCGGGGAAGCCAGCTGCTGTGTCACGAGGCAGCCCTGTGGAGAGAAGATGTGAGTGAGTTTGGAAGCAGACCTTTTGAGACTTGCTAGTAGTCCTGAAAGCAGATGCTCACCCAATGGAGTCTTGAGATGATGGTGTCAGGGCCAAAAACAGATTGATGCACTCTCATGAGAGACAATGAGCCCCAGAGGCCTCCAGCCAAGTCATGCAAAATTCCTCACCCAGAGAAACCATGAGATCATTAGCATTTGTTTTTCTGAGCTGCTACGTTTTGGGGTAAATGTATTATATGCCGATAGATAACTAATACAAGTGCCCAATGCACAGTGATGTAAAGCCAGTTTTCTTGTCCAAAGTGTTGAGAAAGACCTGATGACTTGTTGGTGATAGACGACAGGCAGAGAGAATGTCACTCGGGTTAAGGCAATGATGGTTCTTCATCTTGGGACATAGGCAAATGTCCCTAGAGTTGATGGAAAACTCTGGTAAGTCTGTAGGATTCTGCAAAGTAAAAAAACTTAAGTTTTGCTTCTCAAGGAAGCAGAAGGCTTCCTAAAGAAAATAGTTATTTCATTGAAATGATAGTAGGTAAAATAACAGTCAATGTATCTAAGTCACAGGCTGGCAAACTTATTCTATAAAGAGACAGATGATATGTATTTTAGGCTTGTGGGCTATATAGTCTCAGTTGCAACTCTAGTTGTAGGGTGTGGGAAGCCATAGACAAAATGTAAATGAAGGGGCGTGACTGTGTTCTAGTAAAACTTTATTTATGAATGCAGGGAGTGGGCCAGATTTGGCTCCTGGGCAATCGTTTGCCAACCCCTGGTCCAGGATAGGAAGACTTAAGTCAAACCCCTGAATCTCTAACAGACCCAAGGGAAGCGAGAAGAAGCTGAGACAAACTGCTGGACCTGGCCTCTCAGTGAGCGAGAAAAGGATGCAGAGGACCTGGGCGGACTGGAGCACAGACCAGGATGTGAGCATTTCACCACATCTGCGGTGGCAGGAGGACTGATGACTCTAGGCTAACTGGAATTGTAGATCTCAACATAAATCAGCATGGATAAATGTGGGAGGCCAGGGATTTCATCTCAGATTTTAATCTCTCCCTTGGGAACAATTTATATAACTTTGGTAATTCTGCATCCAAGTAAATGCTCTTATATTTGCATTTATAAGTGGCATTTTACAATACGAAGATGAACAGTGAAATTCATGTAAATAGCAAAAGAGAGAGTATCCTGAATTGACCGAACTCAAATCTCCACATCACTGAGTTTCTTTGAGTTTTCAACTTTTTTTCCCTCTATCATTAAATGGTAAATGGAGTCTCAGGAACTTAGTATCAGTCATGGAGAAATAAAAAAAATGTGAATTTTTGCACACCTGAACATTGTGATTATTTAACAGTTGTTTTCTATATGAATGTAAAGTTATTAAGAGGTAAAATCAGAAAGATCCAGACTTAGGAGTTGGAGAAGAGCAAAGTTTACAGCACCTGAGTAGAAACAGCAATTCCTAGAGTTGTGTGTGTGTTTTTTTTGTTTTTTGTTTTTTTTAGGTGGAGTCTCACTCTGTTGCCCAGGCTGCAGTGCAGTGGTATGATCTCGGCTCACTGCAGCCTCCGCCTCCCAGGTTTAAGCGATTCTCCTGTCTCAGCCTCCTGAGTAGCTGGGATTACAGGTGCCTGCCAGTATGCCTGGCTAATTTTTGTACTTTTAGTAGTAGAGACCGGGTTTTACCATCTTGGCCAGGCTGGTCTCGAACTCCTGACCTCAGGTGATCTGCCTACCTCGGCCTCCCAAAGTGCTGGGATTACTGGCATGAGCCACTGCACCCGACCCTCCTACAGTTCTTGACTACATAATTTGAAGGGCCCAGTGCAAATGGAATGCAGGTCCCCCTTTTCAAAAGCTGGGGCAAGTGTGCTGTTAAAAGTAGTGAAATAGAAAAAGCTTTTTCCTGTCTTCCTTGGTCTCTTTTTGAACTTGTCACAGTGTTTCATATTTGCTCTTTAATGTTGTTCTAAGGAAAGAAAAATTAAAAGTTGCATTATTCACATGAATTTGACTGTTCATCTTTATATTGTACCATGCCACTTTTAAATGCAAGCATAATAGCATTTAGCTTGAATGTAGAATCACTTAAATTATATAACTCGTTCACAGCTTGTAAATGCATATATATTTTGTTCTCAACAGTACAGTAGAAATGCTGCACAAAACTAACTCAATTTTTTTATTTTTTAAATTTTTACTTTTTTTTTTTTTTTTTTTTTACTTTTTTTGAGATAGGGTCTTGCTTGGTTGCCCAGGCTGGAGAGCAGCAGTGGGATCAGGGCTCACTGCAGCCTTGACCCTCTGGGCTCCAGTGATCCTCC
>NW_012107809.1:365709-395758 GCF_000951045.1 Mandrillus leucophaeus | reverse complement strand
GGCAGGAGAATCGCTTGAACCCGGGGGGTGGAGGTTGCAGTGAGCCAACACTGCGCTATTGCACTCCAGCCTGGGCGACAAGAGCGAAACTGTCTCAAAAAAAAAAAGCAAAAAACAAAACAAAACAAAACAAAAACAAAAACAAACAAAAAACCCCCAAAAACAAACAACCAAAAAAAACAAGTTCAAAGATAAAATCACTAAGATTATAAGATAGCAACAATTGGGTATTAAACCAAGTATGGGGATCTTCTGAGCCCGGAGCCCTGTGCAACTTGCCTGGATGACTGTGTGGCAGATACACCTGAAAGCAATAACTCAAGCATACCCTGAGAATGACCCTATGGTCTTGGAAGAATGTGGGTTCAGAGCTCTGAGCTAAGGAATCCAGGAGTGACCGACCCAGGAACTCACTCCTTATTTATAAGGCCATCTGAACTCCTAAGGCCCATCCTTTGGAACACATGCTGGACAGGGGATTGAGGCCCTTTGTTTGGGGTTAAATAGAAGTTGCCAGGTGGAGGTTCCTAAGTGAAAATGCCATATAACTTGCATGCTTTTTACAAACAGGAGCGGTTTTCCTGTCCAGCTTGCTGGTCCTGGACTGCACTGTTTATACCCTATGTCTCGTTTGCCAGCTCCAGGTCTCTTCCTTGGCCTCTTGGACATGGTGCCATCCCTGCTGGAATCAACAGGGGCCTGGCATGACAGTTGCACATACACAAAGCCAGCTCTGTCAAGAACTGGGCCTCAGATCTCTGACCTGAGCTTCATGTCCTGTTCTACAGTACCCTAGAAATGTGTTGGTGATCAGATCCAACCATTGAAGATCTGGAATTCAGGGAGGGTAAGTGCCCATCCAGAGAGCCCAAAGATAACAGGCAGGACTGGAACCCAGGTTTCCAGATCCCTGGTCCACTGCTTACTGTACCATATCACCTTGCCATCTACTTAGGCAGCAATCCCATTTGCTAAGAGTTAGCTCAGCATGAATGCCCCACTGCATGGAGAATCTTTGAGGGTTCAGTTATACACTAGAAGCTGCAGGACACTCATATGTGTGTATATTAGGGGACAGACCTGCTTTATTTTCTAACGTGGAAATTGAAGCAAGTGGTGTAATGGCTGCTGTTTCCCTTCTCTCCTGAATCTTATGGCTGGGTTTAAGGCAATGGGGCAATGAGCAAGCTGGGATATTAGAAGGATGGGTTTTCCAGTTTACTACTCAGAGAAAAGCTTTGAACTTTTGGGGAAGCAAGGAGTGGGGGACCCAGAGGGTGGTTTTATCACACAGCAGGGGCACAATGCTTAGATTTGGCCCAAGGTAAACGGTCCAGTGATGGAACTGGTTTTCAGGGTTGCCCTGACATTCCCTGGCCTCCTTCCTGTATCAGTCAACTTATGCTATGTAACAACCACCCCAGAACTTGGTAGCTTAAAACAAGGGCCGTCCATGTAGCTCCTGACTCTGCGGTAATTCGGACTGGGCTCCAGCTTGTCTGGTCCATCTTGCTCAAGCATTTGTGGCTGGAGGCTGGGGCTTGCTGGCTTAGGAAGGATCAGGGTGGTTTTTGACTGGAGTTTCCCCATGAGGTCTTGCTCATCTTCCAGTGGCTAGCCTGGCCTTGTTCCTAGGGTGACAGCAGGGTTTCAAGTCCTGCAGAAAGGGAAGCTGTCAGACCTGTTGGGACCTAGGATTGGAACTTAATCCAGTGTCCTTTCTGTCATATTCAGTTGCTCAAAGCAGGTCACAAGAACATCTCAGATTCAAGGGGTGGGTAGACTTCACTTCTTTTTGGGAGGGACTCTGAAGCATTGTGGCCATCTGCAATCTACCACGTGACCTATGGACACCACTCTCAGTGCCTTCCACCCAGGCCTACTAAGAGTTACCTATCCTTGGTCTCACCCATTTTTTTGTCTTCTCCCTGTTATTCCAGGGCTCTTTATTAATGATTTTTATTTTATGGGAAGGATCTAGCTTATTTGAGAAATAATTCATGCCAGGTAGTAGATAATGGAAGTGAGAGTACTAATGGGTTACTTTAAAACATTCCAGGTAGTAGAAGTCCTGGGCTTTTAAAAACACTGTGCCTTAATTCAAGTCTGTCTTTTTTTTTTTTTTTTTTTTTTGAGACTGGGTCTTGATCTGTCACCCAGGCTGGAGTACAATGGCATGATCTTCGCTCATTGCAACCTCTGCTTCCCAGGCTCAAGCAATTCTCCTGCCTCAGCCTCCTGAGTAGCTGGGACACCAGGCATGAGCCACCATGCCCAGCTAATTTTCTTTTGTAGAGATGGGGTTTTGCCATGTTGCCTAGGCTGGTTTTGAACTCCTGAACTCAAATCAATCTATCCACCTCAGCCTATCAATCTATCCCCCTCGGCCTCCCAAACTGCTGGGATTACAGGCATGAGACGCCACACCCAGTCATCAAGTCTGTCTTAAATTCTCATTATCATGAAAATTATCTGGGGAGCTTGTTGAAAATATAGATTCCCAGATTCCATCACAGATGTGCTAATTCTGTATTTTCTGGAAGAAGCCTGGGCTTCCGTGTATTTTCAAGCTTCCTGGCCATCAGGCCATCAGCTTCCTGTGTTAGTTTGTAAGGATGATGCCCATCCTCATTCAGACCCCTTGAAGCTTCACAGGTGTAGTCACCCTTATAATTGCTCATGGACTCACTTCCTGGATGACTCTTTTGATTAGCTGGGATTTGGAAACACAGGTTTATCTCAAAAGCATAAGAAGCAACCCCACAAGCAGACAGGGGAAGTGTTTGACTCTTGAGGCTTCCAGAGGAATGGACTGTGTCCTATTTTTTTATCTGTTCCCACGGAACCTGAGAGCTATCATCAGATTTGAGGTGCTTATCATGTTTAATTGAATTAATTGGAGCTGTGGACTTCACAGGGTGGCTCATGTTCCAGAAGCATCTGCTTTCCTGGGAACAGGCTAGAAATGCAAATTATTGGACCTCACCCCAAGCCCTTTGGACTAGACACGAGATGCACATGGGAGAGGGAACTCGGGGCTGGGGAACCTGATAACCATTTGCACACACACAAACGAGAAGGGTTCACCTTGCCCTTGCTGGAATGAACATGTTGCAATCAGCTCCACCAGCTTGCCCTTTGGGAGAGCCGACCTGCGGCCACTGAGGTCTTTGAGCATGCCTGCCCTGCGACCTTTGTCACCTGCGCTAACACACCTCACAATTCTTGCTTCTGAACTCTGGACAGGGCGGCTGGCCCTGCTTATCAGTCAAGGTCTCTGCGCCAATAGCAAAATGATGATTCCTGCTGGGTAAATAGAGCTTTGAAGTTGGTGTCAAGATTTTTCCTCCTTGCCTGAAAAGCTTAAAAAACTCCTTGCCTTAGGTGGAGTGCTAAGGGCATAGGAATTAAAAGGGAATTGGCGTGAGGGGTCACTATTGCTGCAGAGTTTCAGGCACACACTTAATTATGAAAGTGCATACACACGACACGCACGCACACTCCCCGCACAGCTGGGGCAACAAGTTCCTTGTTCTTTGAAGCCAAGTTCCACTTCACTGTGGTTTCCTGGAAAGCTCTTAGCAAAGAAGGGCATGGCAGGTCCTTGTCAGCCAAACTGGGCCCAGGAGTTTTTGTTCCCTGGGCCAGAAGGCCAACGAGAGAGGAGGGATGTGTAAGAAGAGAAAAGAGCTTGGCCTGGACATTCCAGCACCAGATATGTCACAAATCTTGGAACAAGTTGCTTCATGTCCCTGATGCTCAGCTCCTTCTCTGTGAAATGGAACACGTATCTAGATTATACCTTCTTCCCCTAAAACATTTTGGAAGATGCTTATAATTTGAATACTTGTCAAGTAGAAGTTAGAAATATAAAAACAGAAATGAGGAGTTTCTTAGGAGAATTGAACAGAGATTAACAGTAGGGAACCGGATTAGAAAATCTGTACATTAAATTAGATCCTGAGACCTTGGACATCCTGGGGTGGCCTGGAAGAGGTAGACCCAAAAGTTCTTTCTTGCTCAATCAGGTAAAAGAAGAAATGTGGAGAGAACGAATTGAAGGTGCTGGTAGGGCTTGGGCTAGCCCATGATGACAGAGGGGAAACATGGAGTCACAATAAAACTCCTCCACTCCAATCCCCATTCCTTCCTGCTATTCATCTGACTCAGATTTCCTGAAGTCCCCCTACACGGTGGCTTCGCTTGGCTATTGTGGAGGGATGCTGCAGTTAAGCATGAGAGAATTCAGACTCCCCTCCTGAATTCTCACTAGTGAGCTCAGGCCATGTTTCACTGCTATGCTGGCGTTGTACTGGTGAATGCAGTTCTGCTTATGGGGTAGGTTTTCAGATGGGGCTTCAAATGGGAAACGAATCTTTCATCTTGAAGAAGTACAAAATGACCTACTCTTTGCTTGATGTGCAAATGAAAAGGTGAGGGAGGCTCTTAATGGGTTAAACGGTAAAGAAGCCAGAGTGGTGGAGACTTGCTGGAAGAGGCTGAATGGGAACAGGGGTGCCTCCACATCCTAGTCTGTGCTAAAGGCCACGCCTGAATAAGACAACTATGAAGGGGAAGAACAAGGCATGGGGAGTTTTCCTACCAGATAGCAAGACCGAGGTGAATCTGGAGTACAGACGAAGGGTGTTGGCACAGGTAACTAGGTCACTGGCACAGGCGGGAGAACCCGGACACAATTCCATGCATGCGTGGTGGGCATTACAGATTGGTGGGAAACTGGGCATTTATCAATAATGTGTTTTTATTTCTTGGCAATTGGTTATTAATATGGAGAATAATCAAATGAGATTCCTAACATCATGTGGCTTAAAGACCTAGTTATGGAAGGACTTACATATGAAACTTTAAATATGGTTACAAGAAAGTAGAACATCTTTGTAAACTTAATGTTGAAAAGAATTTCATTATATTCCAAACTTGCAAACCACAGCGAAAATGGAAACATTTGATTTGCATTAAAACAAAATGTTTGTCAAAAGTTACCTTTAAGAAAATAAAAAGATAACTCACGGGAAGAAATAATTAATACCTAGAATACATAAAGAACTTCTCAAATTCAAAAAGCAAAAGACAAACACGTTAGTTAACATGGGCAAAACGGTTAAGAGATAATTTACTGAAGTGGAAACATCAATTGCTAATAAACAAGTGTAAAGATGGCTAACCTTACGAGTAATAAGGAAAATGCAAATGAAAGTTAAAATTAAGCCATGCACGGTGACTCTCGCCTGTAATCGCAGCACTTTGGGAGGCCGAGGGGGGTGGATTATCCAGAGTTAGGAATTTGAGATCAGCCTGACCAACATGGTGAAACCCCTTCTCTACCAAAAACGCCAAAAATTAGCCTAGTGTAATGACGTGCACCTGTAATCCCAGCTACTCAGGAGGCTGGGGCAGGAGAATCACTTGAACCCGGGAGGTGGAGGCTGCCATGAGCCAAGATTGCAACACTGCACTCCAGCCTGGGTGACAGAGTGAGGCTCTGTCCCCCGCCCAAAAATAAATAAATAAATAAATAAATAAATAAATAAAACAAGCAAGCAAGCTAAAATTAGACATTATTTCACACCATCAGATTGACAAAACTCAAACTAAAAAGTATGACAGTATCAAGTTTTGGTTAGGATGTGGGGTAATAGGACATCTAATCCATTGCTGTTGGAAATGAAAATTGTTACAGCCACTTTGGAGAAAAATTTGGCAACATCCACTAAAGTTGAAGATATGTATACACTATTACTAAGAATTATACTTCTAGATACATACCTGATATGAATTCATATCTATTCTGTGCATGCATACATATATACATATTCATATAGCTACATGTGCATACCTATACATATATCTACATATAGACATATATATATATACACGAACACACACATATGTGTCAGGAAACATTAAAAATAATAATCATAAATGTATGATTCACAATAGTAAAATATTGGAAACTTCCTAGTGTCCATTCGGGGAGAAATAAATTAAGCTCTATGATGGAATTTCATATTGCAGTGAAAAGGAATGAACTAGAGCTTACATGAATCAGTGTGGACTAATTACACAGACATAATGTTGATTAAAGAAAGCAATTTGCAAATAAATATTTGTGGTATAATATCTACATGAAAGTTCAATGTATTCAAAAATCCTGTCAGTTGAGTAGAGATCTTTCTCTCTCTCTCAATAGGTAGACAGATGGAAAGAGAGAGAGAGAGCTATCGAGTGAGAGAGAAAGAAGAAAAAAATAAATGCAAATAAATGATAAATCTCTAAAATCAGGATGGGGTTCTTCCCGGGAGGAAAGAAACAGGGGAGGAATCTAGAAGGATCCTATATGGGGGATTTAACTATGTTGGCAATGAATTAGTTTTGAAGGTGGATAATGAATCCTGGGCTATTTATTACGTTATCCTTCATGCTGTTTTTTATGTCTTAGATATTCCATAATAAATTCAACAGCACTGTTGGTTATCAGCCCAAACATGTATCCCTCCTCAGGGACAAATCAGGATTGATCCAATCCAGTCACGGTATTCCATTTGCCTTTGCCATATACTCATTTATCCCTTCTCCCTTTGTATTTTCTATTTTTAGACCTAAGAAGAAGTCAGTTGGAGGAGGAGGTCATGGTTCTGGAAAGCTTTTACTTTCTGATTAAAAAAAAATCCTATTGGCTCCACCACTTCCTTCCTTCTTGGGGCAGTAGCGTGAGGATGTGATGTCTGCAGCTGTGGCAGCCATCTTGAAATCATGAGGTGACAAGCAAGGCAAGTGCAGATTAAAAGCAAGAAGGCAGAGAGCCAACAAACTGAGGATGGTAGAAGAAAAGAATAGTCAAAGCCTGGGTATCTGATGACAGCTGAGGCACAGAATGGACCCTGGAACCAGGTAGAAACCACGGAGTCCCAGATTGTTTCTTAAAGAAACAATAATTGTCATGGTTCAAGCAACTTACTTTTGGTATTGTTTTCCGTTACTTGTGGTCACTAACTTACCTGATACATAACGTGAGTCGCTTTCCTTTTAGACTTATTGTTGGGATTGCCATCCATGAAAACATTGAGCCCTTTCTCTCCTTCAAATCTCTACTATTTCCTCCACATACAAGGCCTCTTCTCTCCCTGGTGAACTCCTCACCCCTGAAAGCTCTTCTGAAATGTATTCTCGGTGATGGCTTCTCAGCATTCTGAAATGAGCCACACTCTTCCTTGTCTGCAACCCCAAACATTTTCCCTATGTCTGCATTCTAGCCCTTAGCACGCACAGCCGCACACTCCACCACTGTCCCGGTGAGGCAGGGTCCGTGATGTTTTCATTTCTGGGTCTCAGCGATGGCACAGTTCAGAGCACGTCACAGGGGCCTAACAGAAGCTAGTTAGAATGAATGATGCTTGTCTTGTATCAACATCTTAGAGGGAAAACAAATCAAACACTGAAGTGCGTGGTGAGGAGGGAATGTGTGGGGAAAGAGACCGATGGCCTTCCCATAAATAAACACTGCAAAATGAACCCTTTTTAAAACAGCTCCTAATGCAATATTACATCAATCACACTCACATTTGCTAATGATTTTGTGTGTTCGATAGAATCTCATTTAAGCTCACTAGCCTATTTAAATCCGGGCTTCCTTTTATTTCCCCATCCTAATCAGATTTAAGTGACAGTTGCAAAGGACCTATTTTGTAAGGAGATAAACGAATGCATAGGTGATCCTGGACGCTTACAAAGTGGTTGCTATCCCCAGGGTTGAACTACAGAAGTGTGGGCAACCTTTATTATTGGACAGAGACCCTTGTGTGCTAGGTAATACAGAGACACAGCAAATGCACGATTTAATTCAAATGGACTTAAACATGGGCTCCAGCATACTCCTCTGCGTCAGTGCATCATGAGACTAGAACAGGGATTACATGAGACATTTTTTCTGTCTCCTGAAAGCCTTTCATTTATTTTCTTTTTTAAGTAGCTGCTGTACTTGTGAGTGTGGAAGGGGGTCAGAGATGAATGAATGGCAAAGTGCATAGATATGCAGCATAACCTCCAGACAGCAATCTAGTGAAAAGTCTACATTAACTCTTGATGTAACCAGGGTGCTGGGGCCATTAATTGGCACATGTGTTGAAGAGGACAGGCGTTAGCTAAGGGAAGATGCCAATTGCGAAAGGAATAGTCTGAGGCATAAAGCCAGTTTGAAGCAGATCTTCATTCGCAGAGGGTCTTTTGAACGCAACTGTAGGTGAATGATAATGATACAGCATTTATTTTATTTTATTTTTGAGACTGAGTCTCACTCTGTCACCCTGGCTGGAGTGCAGTGGTGTGATCTCAGCTCACTGCAACCTCTGCCTCCCAGGTTCCCTCAACCCTCCCACCACAGCCTCCTGAGTAGCTAGGACTACAGGACTGCACCACCACGTCTGGCTAATTTTTTTTGTATTTTTAATAGAGACAGGGTTTTGCCATGTTGGCCAGGCTGATCTTGAACTCCTGACCTCAAGTGATCTACCCGCCTCGGCCTCCCTAAGTGCTGGGATTACAGGCATGAGCCACTGCGCTTGGACTGATGCAGCATTTTATATAATACCCAGCGTTCACTGAGCATGTGTGTGCTCAGTGTGTTACATGGATGATCTCATCTAAATTTACAAAATAACTATTTATTGTTATTTTCATTTGGCAAAAAAGAAAACTGACTCAGTAGATTGTTTTCTTTGATAGATCCAGGGATCACAGAACCAGTAATGGGAAGATACTCCCATTTTCCTGAGAGTAGGTTATAACCATTGTTTTGTGCGTTTGGCAAATGTTGCTTCCCCCTTCATAGTTCTAGGAGGAGAGGTGCCTGCATGGACAAGCAGTCCAGCTGCCTTCTGGGCATTAGAGCACCCATACTTCAACTTCTGTTGCTCAAAAGTTGACATTAGGGGAGGGTGATTCCAACCAAGGCCCAGGGACAGTGAAGGGCAACAGAGTCCTTGAAAAATTTTACTAACAGGCTGGAGACCTGGGATCAGTGGGCCAGCCAGGATCAAGAAGGAAGAATCAGGCGTGGTCGTCCTGGATCTGAGATGTCATGGTTGCTGGAACCTGACCTGGAACTTGTATGGGATTTAGCAGCATCTTCCGCCTTCCTATTGTGGATGGCAAGAAAGTAAGATACACTTTTCCTATGACTCTCTTTGCCCTTGTGTGGTCTTCCATGGCCCCAGTGCGCCTCACAGGTTATCACCACCATTCTGCACAGCACAGAAGAGGATTCCTGACAGTCAGACTCTTCCATCTACCTCTGGGTAGACTCACAACTTCAACCCCATTAGCTTTGTCTGTTCCCACTCTCTTGTGAGTACACCCTCTAGTGCCTGCTGACCTCCTATCCTCTGGCCCTACTTCTCCTTGCCCATCCAAATGCATCTGGTTTTTTTCTGTTTCCTTGGGGTCCTATCTCTTTCCATGTTGAGGACCTTTATTAAGCTTTAGTTCTTTAATTTAAAAGAAGGTGCCAAGAGAATGGGACCCAGAAATTTAGGAGCAAGATACGGGAGTAAGGGGGCTATTTCCAGAGCATCAGACACAACATGGATGGTGCCTTCCTATTCTGTACACTTGACACCCAACTATCCTGAGTGTCTGTGCAACGTGAGACAGAACAGGGCCCGGTGGCAGCTTCTCCTTCTCATCTCCGTGTGTGCAGCCTTGACTCCCAGACAGGCAAAATGTAGTGACAAGAGCTCAGCTTGTGTTCTGTTTAGGTTTTAGAGAGGAGCTGATTCTCTGAAGTTCTACCCAAACCACAGCTGCCCTCTGGGAAGTTAATCAGAAGAGAAATGAGGGAAGTTTGGTTTGGAAGGCAATAGGATCAGTGTGCACCAAGTGGATTTGATGAGTGGAGTGAACCATTTGAAATTTTCACTGGTGAAAATGGATATATTAATTTCTATGGACACATTTCCTAGTTCGTGTCTAGGCCTGGCTCATGCAGCTCATTAGCTAACTCATCTTGACCCATGATTCCAGTGGCGATGACCGGCTGGAACAGGCTTGGGTTGGGGGTGTTCCTGTTTTAATTCAGCTAATGTAGGACAACCGTCCACACTGAAGACCTGCCCTAGCTTCTTTGGAAAGGTCATCAACAGTCAGCATACTGGGAGGATGGCTTGGGCACCTTCTCAAAGAGCCCCCTCCGCTGGCCACTCCTCCCTCTAGTATGAGTTTGTTGGTCTTTGTCTTCACGCAAAAAAGAAAATAGTTGTTTTGTGAAAGAAGCAAAGAGAAAATGACCTTACGGAATATTCTTGTAAGCTGACTGTCGTCCTTTCAAAGGAGACTTTGTTGTGTGTATGCGATGAGCCCTACCCTGTACCAGAAATTAGCAATTGATGAAATGCTCTTCCCTGCACACTTACCATATCCCAGGCTGGTTTCAGAGGGAACAACTATGTCATTTCTTGACTACTACATTCTGGTTTGTTTGGATGAGTTTGTTTGCTTTCACTTCGTTTTTGTTCTTCCTTTGCTTTAACACTCTTTAATTACCCTCTCTCTTGGTTTTACTTACTGTTGTATGGGGAAAGAGAGGTAATAATAGGACCCACTGGGGACCTGGCAGAGTTAACTTCTAACCAGGGCTTTCTCGCTAGCTATTATGAGACAGGGCAAGTCCATTCATCCCCTTGGAAATTCAACATCTGTCAAACGAGGCCCCTGAATTAGATTCCTGTTAGTTTCCCTTTTGGTTTTGACATTTCTGGTTCTGACACTCTTAGTCTCCCTCAGCCAGTTGAGGACTTTTATCTGTGCAAGTTCTTTCAAGAGGATATCTATTTGTTGTAATTTAATGTAGCTTCATCATGAGAAGTGCCTGTAAGTTGTTTTCTCTTTTTCTGGATTTTTTTTTTTTTTAATGTGGCTTTTGCCTATTGTATAATCATACCTGCAAAAGCCTGAGTCTCTGGCTTGTGTGGACAGAAACTAACTTCACTCTTAGTCCTTTGCAAAGGCTTCTGGGGGTTTCATTTCTCAAGGAGGCATCATTTCCAGCATGTCCCCTTGCGGGTCATGTTTCCTGCACTCTGCACTGGCCAGTTAACAGTGAGCGTGCCATACATGAGGAAATCACCTTCCAGCTTTAGGGCTGGCCTCCAGTTCCTGCTCAGGCTGGTGCAGCTCTGGGTGTAGCTTCCATGAGGTTTCCCAAGCAACATGTCCTTACCGCATGTGCCGCTGTGGTTTGCAGTTATTCAAAGGTAACATGCCTAAGTCTGGGTGTATTAGAGCTGAGTGCAAGCTGACTATCAAAGTCTGCTCTCATGTACTGAATGACTGTCTGTTCACAAGGCTGCTATCTTGTGAAGGCTGTGGTGCCTCCAGAGACGTTAGGCCACCCAGATAGTTGCGATATAGGACAAGCTCAGAGTAGCTGGAGAGGGCATCTGTTGCATTACCTGCTCAGTCCCTCTGTTTTAAGAACTGCAAAGGTGGACCACTCATTACAGCCATGTTTGCTTCTTTGCCCCTGATTAACAAAAGGTGAACACTTGACCCAAGTTTAACCAACCAGAGATTTTTCCCTGAGAATGTACATTGGGATGGAGAAAGAGAGTCACTCTTTTTGGGTAGTTGGATTGCCCCAAAGACAAGATTTGCTTGGCGGATTCTCCTAGGAAGAAGCAGAAAAAACTTATGTTGCAAGAGAGAAGGATGAAGCAGCTATGTGTGTGTATTTTGGGGCAAGGGGTGCTGAGACGAGAGATAGCGCAGTAACACTGCTCCCAGTTCCTCTTCCTGGGCCGTCTGAGGTCTGGCTGCATTTCTGTTCTCAAGATACTGTCCCATAGCTTGGGTTAGTTTCTGTCACTAGCAAACAAAATAGCTGTTTCCATTAGGGTACTCAATTATTCTACTTAGATACGTATAGGCTAGAGATCTATGAGGAAGAAAATTATTTCTTTCTATATTACTGTGCACTTTACCACTGTTCATTCATCCATCCATCCATCCATCCATCCATCCATCCATCCATCCATCCATCCATCGATTTAACAGAGATATACTGAGCTCTACTGTGTGCCGGGAACTGTGCTAGTCTCTTTGGAGGGACTGGTGAGCAGTGTAGACATAACCTGGCCTCAAGAAGCTTATGGTCTGTGGAAGAGAGAGAGTAGATTTGTTGTCTGTGGCTGGCAAGTTAGTTACTACAAACTTGGAGGCTTAAAGCAGCAGAAATGTATTTGCTTACAGTTCTGGAGGTCAGAAGTTCAATATCAAGGTGTCAGCGAGGCCATCCTCCTTCTGAGGGCTGTAGCGGAGAATCCTTTCATGCCTCTTCCAGCTTCTGGTGGCTCCAGACATTCCTTGGCTGTGGCTGCATCACTCCAGTCTCTGCCTCCGACTTCATATGATGTTTTCCCTCTTCTCTCTGTGTGTCTCCTGTAAGGGCACTTTATTGAGTTTAGGGCTCGCCACAATAATCCAGGATGATCTCATCTTGAGTTCCTTAAGAGAAATATCTGCAAAGACCCGTCTTCCAAATAAAGTCATATGATCAGTTTCCAGAGGTAAGGACATGGACAAATCTTTTTGGGAGCCACCATTCCACCCTCTACAGAGAGTGAACACTGGTTAGTGTGGAGAGGGTTACAAAAGGGACTTGCAGGGTGCCCGAAAAATTGGTGAGACAACCCCTTCTTTAGGCATCGGAGGAAGTGGTATCATCTGGAAGCAGAAGGCTGAGTAAGCCCCTGCTGAATTGTAGACAGGCAGAGAGGCCCAAAGAAAGACAGAGACCCAAGACAGCAAACAGCTCCCAGGGTAAGAGGCAAGCCCAGAGTGCCTGGAACACAGAGGCTGTGTGGAGGCCGTGGAGGGGCACAGAGTGGAGCAATACAGAAAGACAGGTGGCTTCCAATCTTGCAGCCCATGTGGCCTTGTGCAGAGCTTTGGATTCCACGGTGGCAGCGATGGGACTTTGTAGTACGGTTTTAAGTGGAGTAAAGTGATCTGATTTGCATTTTAAAAAGATTTCTTTGGCTCTTGGGTTTTTTTGTTTTTTGGTTTTTTTTCCTCCCCAGCCTTCAACTCCCTAATTTTGTAATAATTGCCAACAATATTGTCGGTGGCAAATCCCTGGCAATATAGGGAAGCTTAGGCAAGGAGAGATGTCTAGGTGGGAGCGCATCAAAAGCCTCCCTCTCTGTCTAATTTGCACCTCCACCTTGCCCCAGATCCCCTTCTGCTTTAATTTTGGTTTTGAAAATTGTAAATCAGTTAAGTATTAGCTGAAGGCCTCAGATAGCAAGGGCAATTTAATACCGTGAAAAATAAGAGGGATCTTTGCTGTTCTGACATTTATTATTCCCGGACTCGTTATTTTTTCCTAATGAACGTTTCTTTCTCTCCTTACGCTTATCGGTTTTAACACATGCCATTTACCACCTCCGACCCACTGATTAGGGGCCTGGAAACGGGCTTACATCGCTGTCAGGGCAGCAGAGGAAAAATTGCAAAGTAAATGGCAAGATGTTGCCGCGATAGCGAGCAGGAAAATCTGCAGTGCTTAGGAGAATGCGGGACCCAAATGAAATTCCCCGTCTCCCCGCGGCGGGTGCCGCAGAGCCACCGGCGAGGGGCGGGCGCCACGTGACTGATTATTCAAATGGGCCGATGATTAACTCGGTTTATATTGATGCAAATAATCCTGCCGGAGCCTGCAACGGCTAATGCATTTTGGAACTGTGGTTTTCCATTGATAGCACAAAATAGTGTAGAGGAAAGCCATTTTCATAATATTAATAATGGAATTACAGAATCAGGTCACCTAAAGGAACGGCGCTGACTCAGCGACAGCAGCGTGGAGGTTGAATGTGGGGATTAGCACTGAGCAGAACGAATACAAACCTTCTGCAGCGATCTCATTGCATAAAACGCACATCCCCTTCCCTTTTTCTTTTTAAAAGGAAAAGAGCTTCAGAAACGACCGTGGCTGAGTGCAATTCTCAGATGAATTTATTACAAAGAAAGAAACTGTCCAGTGAGCTTAGGGAACCCCCAGTAAAATAATTTTCCTTTTTTCCCCTTTGATTAAATTCCTTTGATTAAATAGTGGATTTACCTTCCTTGCTGCCCATGCCCTGGTTTAATGTCCTAGAACAATGTGTGCAAATGCTTTCTAAATGAATAATTCGAATTGCAAATGAAGATCAATAAATGCCCTCTAAAAGAATGACTATAGTTGTCAATGAAGATCTAGGGCTGAGAGGAAATTCTGCGCAAATCTCTCAGGGTCTTCTGCTGTGCGCTCAAGCCGAAGTGAGCTTCTGGGCTCCTTGTTGGGTGGGAACTGGGGAAGACAGATGGCAGGGTCCAAGGAGATTGGCTCTTTTGTAGACATGAAAAAGAGCCTAAAAATATCCAGAGGAGGGCACAAAGATGTATATATGATGATGTTCACTGCAGTGCGTTTGTAAAAGTGAACCAAACAGAACATTAAGGCATATTGAGATATAACCCAAAATGGAATATTATGCGGATATTAATAGGGTAAACTGTTCATCATATCTTAAGGGAAGAAGCAAATTCCAAACATTTTTAAAAGAAAGGCAGGACTCCTGTTCTGTGCATTTGTCCAGCCCACATTTGCCCATTCTGCTAGGGTCTTGGTGACTGCTCCTGAAATAGTGTGGAAGCCAGCCTGATGAAGAGTCAACTGCTTCTCTTTCGCAGCCTAAGGAGGGAACTGGAGAAGAATTACAGGGCAAGAAAGGACTTGGCAGGAATTTGAAGGTGCTTAGTAATGAGTGCATGCCATGCTTTAAAAAATTGTGATAAAATACACACAACAGAACACTGAACATTTTAACGGTTTTAAAGTGTGCAATTCAGTGGTATTTTATACCTTCACGATATTGTGCAGTTATCACCACTGTTTAGTTCTAGAACATTTCCATCATCCCCAAAGGAAACCCCATGTTCATGGAGCACCACTCTCCTTTCAGCCCTGGGCAACCCCTAACCACACAGGGCTATTTTTCTTTTTAAATTTCTTCTCCTTCTTCCGTCTCCCATTCCCGTTTTCCGTGACTATTAACCTTTCTAGAACTCTTAGAATCAGATGGTGACTAGCTAGTCACTTGGCATGAAGGCAGTGGGGAGGAGTGAAGGGAGGATGGCTAGCTACTCTAGGGCTCCAAATTTAACACTCTCCCTCCACTTATGGGCAGTGTTTTGATTTAATTTAATTTAATGTAACTTAATTTAGGAGAACTAAGTAATTAAACATGAGGCCAAAGTACATAAGAAAGTGGCAGTCTTTTATTGCAAATATGCATACACTCTCAGACGAGGTTCTCTGGTCCTCAGGTATAGGGGGCCAGGGAAGTCGCGCTGGCGCTCTCGGGTGATGTTCTCCGGTCCACGAATGTGGGGGGCCGAAGAAGTCAGGCCGGCTCCTGCCGGCGGCGGACTTTTATGCCTGGGAGCTGGAAGGGGAGGAGTTTGGGGCGTGTGTGTAGGAGTGGCTTCTTGAATTTTGGTGTCCCCGGCTTGACGTCATTCTGCGCATGCTCAGTTGATTTGGTTCTTTCCCCGGGCACGGGAAAAATCTGTGATGAAGAACCCGGAAACAATAGGGACTGCTCCATCTTGTTCACCTTCCTCCATCTTGTCCCTTTTCCCTCACCCAAACAGGCAGCGGTATTGCTTAGTGGCTGTGAATAAGGATCCCGGAATCCAACAGCCTTGGTTCAAATCCTGGAACCATATCTTATTTCTAAGTTACCACTCCCCTAAGCCTCAGTTTTCTTGTCTCTAAAATGGGGACAGCAGAAGAACTCACCTCATAAAGTGGTAAGAGCAAATGATTTTTGACTGATGCTTAGAACATGCTTTGACCTAGCATAAGTGCTTAATCAATGTTTGTTGTTATGGTAATATGAACTTCTTCAAGTAGTTTCTCTGATATCTGGATGACGAGATCATGATAGCTGGTTGAGATTGAATAAGATAGGATTTGCAAGCTGGTTGTCCCATTGATACCCAACAGATGTAGGTGTCTTTGGGCAAGAGTTTAAGTCAGAGGCAAGAGAAGAAGTTCTTCGGTCCACTGACTTCTCTGCTTGCACAGGATCAGGGATTATTTCCATTTTTTACACCCATTCTGCTTTTTAAAATAAGTAGCCTCAGGTACTTGAGTTACCAGAAAGAAGTCCAGATCTAGACCCGATAGCGGGCTCTTGGATCTTGTACAAGAAAGAATTTAGGGTGAGTCCATACAGTAAAGTGAAAGCAAGTTCATTAAGGAAGTAGAGGAATAAAAGAATGGTTACTCCCTAAACAGAGCAGCCCCGAGGGCTGCTGGTTAGCCATTTTAATGGTTATTTCTTGATGATATGCTAAACAAGGGGTGGATTGTTCATGCCTCCTCTTTTTAGACCATATAGGGTAACTCCCTGATGCTGCCATCACATCTGTAAACTGTCGTGTCCTGGTGGGAGTGTAGCAGTGAGGATGACCAGAGGTCACTCTCGTCGCCTTCTTGGTTTTGGTGGGTTTTAGCCTGCTTCCTTACTGCCATCTGTTTTATCAGCAAGATCTTTATGACCTGTATCTTGTGCTGACCTCCTGTCTCATCCTGTGACTAAAAATGCCTTAACTGTCTGGGAATGCAGCCCAGCAGGTCTTAGTCCCTATTTTACCTAGTCCCTATTCAAGATAGAGTTACTCTGGTTCACACGCCTCTAACATTTGGACAAGCTTCTCACATAATCTGATTTCTTAGACTCTTCTCTGACACCCCAGTCATCTTCCCTGATTGTGTTCTGATTTGCCATTGTCCTTCTTAAATGTGGGGCTCAGAGTTGAACCGAACAAACTTATTTCAATCTGCTCCTGGTTCCTTTTGAAAATTTGCATTTTCGTTAATCCAGGATGCTCCACTTCCTGCCCCATTCAAGCTTTATTTGTGATGGAAATCTTTAGAAGTTGAGAACAGAGAGTGACAAGATGCAAGTCACTAAAGACTCAGTTGAGCAGGACCCTAAGTGCAGTGTCAGAATTCTGGCTGAAGCCTTGACCTAGCCCTTGCCTACCCCTATGTCTTCAGTCCTCACCTCTTACCACACTGCTCCTCTCACCGTCCTCTACTCATACTGGTGACTGCTTTTCTCCAAACATGCCACACTCGCTCCATGCTCAGGCCTTCTGCTTTTGTTTGTTCTGCTGTGGAGATGGCTTTTCCCAGCATTCTCATGGTTGACTGCTTTACTTCATTTAGGCTCTGCCTAATGTCATCCCCCTGGGGGCTTCCTCTGATCATGACAATAGTCTATGTCTCTCTCTAGCCCCATCCTGCTTTATTTTCCTCTTGAGCGCTTAGGTTTACATGATACTCACCTATGCTTATTTGCTCATTGTTAATTGTATCTCTTCCCTACCAGATTACAGACTCCACAGGGCAGGGACCTTGTTAGTCTTCTTGGTCCTGTATTCCTAGTGCCTAGAAGAGTGCCTGGCACATAGTGGGTTCTCAGTAAATATTTGTTGAATGAATAACTCAATGGTAGTCGTTAGTGGTGCTGAGAAAGAAAAATGCAGCTCCTGTCAGCCAGAAGTTGGCCTGACACTCAAACAGGGCCACAGTGCTCTCCCTGTAAACACAGACAATTTCACAGAACATCAACAGCAGACAACACAGCCATGCTATGACCCTAAGAAATCATGACCAAGATGAGACTGAGAGCAAAGTGAGGACATTGTCCAAACCACAACCAACAACCAATCATTCCCCATTCCTGGCCAATGCAAATGATTGCTGTGTCTTTAGGGAACCCTGTTCTTCCTGCCTTTTAGATGAGGATAATCAATCACAGAATTACTCCCACTTCCTGACACTCTCCTAAGTGGCTCCAGCTCTGATTGACGTGGCAAGGTGTTGGGGGAGGGGCAGTGTTCTATACTCCTGTGATTAGATCTGAGTCTTCCCGTGAGCCCATGTCCCTGGGCTGTGAGCTCCACAAGTGCCCCCTCTAGCTGTCTCCAGAGCAAAGCTTGGCTTCCTTGAAACCTTTTCACCATCCCCCAATACAAACCCCAGTCTTAAAACTAGGCCTTTCTATCACTGTCTTGCTGAGATGGGGCATAGGTCCTCTGTGGTGTGTTGTCTTTCTCTTTGCAATGACTCGACAGACCCAATCACAAGTGTGTTCCTGGTGGTCTTTGACTACTAATAAAAATTATTATTTTTGTCATTATTGATCTTGGTATCTACCACTCCAGTTTTGGATACCTTGCAAATTTGAGACATTTCCTTTAATATATTCATCTGAGAAAAATCTATCAGGGCTGAAGGCCTCTTAAGCTCACAGTTAGAGGTCGTCTGCTGGTCTGCACTGATTACTGCAACTAGTAGCTGCTTTATCTCATTATAAAGCCAGCTGCAGTCCACAGGTGGAGCCATGTTGTATGAGATCATGGGCCAGATCAGTCTTCTTGGTTGTATCTGTCTCCTTCCGTTGTTACCAGTGGCGAATCTGGACTGGTCTGCAGCAACTTGATTCTTGTCTCTTGAGAGGAAAGAATTCAGCCAAGGGGCATAAGGCAGGTTGAGACCAAAGCAGGTTTTAGAGGAGTGGGGAGAGTTTATTAACAAGTTTTAGAGCAAGAATGAAAGGAAGCGAAGTATGCTTGGGAGAGGATGGTGTGGGTGATGAGAGAGATCCCAGTGTCCCATCCCACCCTTGACTTGGGGTTTCATACATTGGCATGGTTTTGGGGTTTGTGTTTCTTCTCCTGATTCTTCCCTTGGAGCAGGCTGTCTGCAGGCGTGGTGGCCTGCCGACGCTTGGGAGCGGCCACTCGCACAGTGTGTTTATGGAAATTGTACATGTGCTCACTTGAGGTGTTCTTCCCTTACCAGTTCAGTGTTCCTAGAGGAAGCTCATGTACCAGTTAAATGCTGCCATTTTGCCTCTTAGTGTGCATGCCTGAGCCCACTTGCCCAGCTGCTGAGATCTTTATGGGAAGCTGCTGATCACCAGCTTCAGGTGTTTTCTATCTACTAGGAGACTGCCTTTCACTGGCAGTGGCAGCAACCAGTTACTTTACAGAGACAGTTTAATAACCAACCGGCCATAAGTTCCTGATGGTTGGCTGACATTCCTGGTGGCCAGGGGCCGGAGTGGGGGCACGGCAGGGTGCCTCTTCTGCCCTGCTCATGTCAGCCTAGCCACCTACTCAGACACTAGCACTTTTCCCGGGATGTCACCATGACCAGATTGCTTAGGGAGAGAGTTGCTTTCTCCCTACCTGTATATGGTGCCCAAGTTGCCCACCTTTCTCTGCTACTGTTCCTCCTTTCTCTGCTCTGGCAACAAATATCTATTGAGCATCGTCTGTGGGTGAGACCTGTGAGGTGCAGTGCTCTTCCAGGACATGACGGCGGGGAGGAAGTTGTGGTAAATGCCTCACTACTGATTTCTCTTATAAGGGCACGTATGTGAGCAGAGAGTGGAGAATCCTATACCCACCTGCAATGTGTGAGGGGCATCGGGAAAGTGGTGAGCAAAGGGGTGATCTGGAGGCGCCGAGAGGACAGGCATCTCCTGGAAATATTTCTTTTGGTGTTCTGCGCAGAGGGAAAATTTTGCATTAGGGATGCTTTCATCTTTTTAAAACCACCAAAGTCTTTCCTCCTGCTTGGTTATTGTCATCTGGTGGTGTCATTTTGCGTTTGTTAAGGCGCCTGGTGGGGTCGCTGCACAGAAACTTCCCTCAGCCGTGTTCCTGGCAAAGGGGGGATGCCAGTCAACTCCCTGGTAGCTTTGCTAAGGCAAACGTAACCACCTGCAGGATAATGGGAACATTGTGCTCCTTATTTTTAGCAAGCAGAGCAGAATGCAGTAAGCAAAGGGTGATAAATACCCCTGTATACTAAATGTTTTACAATAATGAAAAAGCAACCTCTGTCTTAAAATTGGCCATTCTTTTCCATGTAATTTTTTTTCCCCTAGAGCCGATAAATTGACTAAGTCAGGGTGGGCAGACGTGGCTTTCATCAGCCCTGGATAGATTTAACGGGGGCTCGCCCACTGGGGCATGCAGACTTTCTGGCTGCTATCTTCTGTACATATTTATCAGGAGGTAGACCTGGGGAAATGTTGCTGGCGGGAAGCAGCCCCAGAGAAAGTATTCACCTTCATGAGTAAATAATCCCCAGCCCTGAGAGCAGCTGGGATATAATACAAAGCCCCCACGGGTGGTCTCCTGTGGGCTGGTTCATTTACACTTGAAACTGAGCATTTAGTGGGGATTTTACTGCTCATTACAACTAGGGAGGTGCCAGGGCCTCTCTGACCTCAGGGATGCAGTGCATGAAGGGTGGCCCCATGCCCCCAGAATTAGTGGTCTGGTTGTGGGGCCACTGTGCTGACGGCCCAGAAGGGCTGGAGGGGGTGGGTGCACATGTGTGTATTTGCTCAGGTGGGCTTCATTTTTCTGCACAGGGATGATTATATATTTGCCTGGCTGACAATTAAACTGATTCTTACTCTGATGGGTGAGACCATACATTCCATTGCAAGGGAAGCTCACCTGGCCAATGCTCCCCCACTTTTTACAATTTAACAGTTTGAGGCTTATAGAAATTGAGCAGAAAATACAGAGATTGCAGCATATTCTCTGTGCCCTCTTCTCTCCAGTTCTCCCTATTATTTTTGTTTTCGAGAAGGGTCTCACTCTGTCGCATAGGTTGGAGTGCAGTGGCAGGATCACGGCTCACTGCAGCCTCGACCTTCTGTGCTCAAGGTATCCTCCCACCTCAGCCTCCTGAGTAGCTGGGACCACAGGTGTGTGCCACCATGCCTGGCTAATTTTTTGATTTTTTGTAGAGATGGGGTCTCACTATGCTGGCCAGGCTGGTCTTGAACTCCTGGGCTCAAGTGATCCTCCTGCTTTATTTTTTTGTAGATATGGGGTCTCACTCTGTTGCCCAGGCTGATCTTGAACTCCTGGGGTCAAGCAATCCTCACTTTTGGCCTCCAAAAATGCTGGGATTAGTGATGTGAGCCACTGCAGCTGGCACTCCTACTGTTAACATCTTGCCTTGGTATGGGATGTTTGTTACAGTTGATGAACCCATACTGGTACAGTAGTATTAACTAAACTCCACAGTTTATGTTAGAGTTCACTCTGTGAACAGTTCCATAGTTCTTGTCAAATGTGTGATGTCTTTTATCCACTATTCCAATATCCTACAGAAACAAGAGACCTCCTGAGAGCAGGGAGCTGAGCAGCACATTGTTCCGCCAAGCAGCACATTGGTTCTGGCTAGAGCCCTTGTCTGCTGGTTGCCAAGTGTCAGAGAACAATGACGCTTCTCCCTGTGGGGTGGAGAAAGAGCAGAGCTGGCCTCAGACACAAAGAGGGGTGTCATTAACCCCTGATAGAGGTCACTAGCAGAGGTGTGAAATTCCCTTTGAAATAGGTAGGGAGGCTTTCTGTCCTCTCATCACCCAGTGAAATGTCTCTGCCCATTCCTGTGTATTCACAGGGGGGTTGGATGATGCCAGGCAGTGCTGTGGCGTGGACAGGTGTCACTCTGGCTGGACAGTCAGCGGCTAGGGACCTGTCCTCTCCTGCATTGACAAGAGCCATAGGGCCTGTGGAGCCAGTGGTCATTGACAGCAGTGAGTTCTTGGTTTCCATGTGGCCACTGGGCCTCCTCCACAAAGCCTCCGCAGTGGTCATTCTGTGGATCCCCGTACTCAGCTTTTCCTGGGCAGAGACCCCTCTTTTTTCTTGGGTGACAATCTCAGAATCAGCTCTCAAAGTGTGTGTGTTCTAGGCTGTTGCTCCACCACCGGGGCCTCTTTAGACATCGTCCCTCCATCCTCCAAGAAGTTCTAGTCCCTTTTCCTTTCTCAGTGGAGTCCCCAAGAAGGGACAAAGCTGATGGATTTTGGGGGCAGCGGCAGCTGATAGAGCTGATAGAAACTGACGGTCTTTTTTAATATTGAGACTTCTTGATGTGTTGTTCAGGCCTTTGGTCAAGATAAAAACACCACAACTTATGCTACTGGTGCTTGCAGGAAAAATAGAAAGGGGATGTCCCATGCTTGGGACACAGTAGAATGGAGAGGATAGCGGCTTGAAGACATGATTATAGCATGACAGCAAGAGGGGAGCAGCAGGGGTGCTGGCTCAGGGGTCTGAAGTGAGGGCTGCCTAGTAGCGGCAGGCGCTGCTTTTGGTAACATGCAAAGGCTCCCTACAGGCTCTCAGGAATACAATGAGAGACGAAGCTCATAAAAGTCATAGCAGAGGGGTCAGACTGCATTAGACCAGTATCGAAAGGTTCCTGAAGTCTGGAGAACCTTGTATGCCTGTTTCACTGATGGCATTTAAACTGAGGTTCAGAGATGTTACGAAAACAATCAGAGACACACTGCAAAGGTCATGTGCTGAGATTCAAACCCAGAACTTTTGGTTTCCTTAGCCTCTGGTTTTCCCATTACATCTTGATGGCTTCTTGCAGCCGGCTGGGATAAACAGAGGTGGTAGAATAATCGTTAGGCTTTAAAAAGAGTTAATGGCTTCCAGCTTCATCCATCATCCTCAGCAAACTAACATAGGAACAGAAAACCAAACACTGCTTGTTCTCACTCATAAGTGGGAGTTGAACAAAGAGAACGCATGGACACAGGGAGGGGAGCAACACACACTGGGGCCTGTTGTGGGGTAGGGGGTGAGGGGAGGGAGCTTAGAGAATGAGTCAATAGGTGCAGCAAACCATCATGGCACAAGTATACCTATGTAGCAAACCTGCACGTTCTGCGCATGTATCCTGGAACTTAAAATAAAAATTTAAAAAATACAAAAAAAAAGAGTTAATGGAATGAGCAATGGTACAGAAGGAGCATGGGATAAAAACAGTCAACATTTGCTTCACCCTTTGTCTAATCTTCAAAACAACTCAATAATTTATTGTGATGACTAGCATCATCTTCATTTTAAGATGAGAAAGCTGAGTTTCAGAGAAGTGAAATAACTTGCCCAAAGTTGAGTGGGTCTAGAGCCTTACTCTGAGCTATTCCCAGGCCTGGTCAGGGCTGCAATTTATCAGTAAATGTAGCTGTTGACTGCACCCCACTGCACACGGGGTCCCCTGCCAGACACCTGCAAACACTCTTAAATTTCATCCTCACCCTCAACTCTGTGAGGGAGGTATATTTACTCCATTTTAACAGATAAAGGAACTGAATCTCAGAGAAGTCAAACAACTTATCCCTGGCCACGCAGCCAATAGGTGGCAGAGCTGGGGCTTGATCCCGGAACTTTCTGACATAATACAACCTCGTGCTTCTCCTCCTCTATTGGTGGTTTCCACACCTGGAAATAACATCCGCACTACCCAGCGAGCATTTATAAAATACAGATTCTTGAGTCCCATCCCCAGAGATGGCGGGGGCAGGCCTGGGAATCAGCATTTTGCAGTAGCCTTTCAGTAACAGGAACTGCTGCACCACGCCACAGTGCAATGAGTGTGGCGATCCTAAAGCCAGAGGAAGTCTGCAGTCGGCCTGGGAGGGATTGCGCTTCTGAGAGAGGGTGGGAAGTACACCCTTCACATTCTTGGCACCTCTGGCATTGATTTGCTGTGTGACTGCTGATCAGACAACCATACCATCGGTCGTTTGATTTTCAGACATACAAGATTAACAGCTAATGCAGGTGTTTCCTTTATTCGATTCTGGTATGGAAAGGAGTAACTAAAACAAAAGTCTCATCTGCAAAATGTTTGGATGGCTCTAGACAGTGTGGCTAAGAGGAGGGGCTGGTGTTGGCAGAACTGGCCCACGGTCAGGACAGAGGAATTCATGGTGAGTTACCTCCCTGTCTGGTCCTTAGCTTCCACATCTATAATGCGAGCATGCTGAATGATCTTAGAGCATGATCTGGAACTTCCTGCACCTAAAACACATACACAACTTGTTAAAAATGCAGATCGCACTCACTAGAATGTAAGCTCCACGGCAGCAAAGGGCTATTTGTTCAATCCCATGTCCCCAGGCCCAGAAACAGAGCTTGGCATGTAGTAGGAACTTATTAAATATTTGCTGAACGATTGAATGGATTCTTGGAAACCAGCCCAGGCCTACCGAATTAGCGTCTCTATGTGGGGCTAGGAATCTGGGAATCTTTCTGAAGAGCTGCAGGTGATTCTCAAGAGCATTAGCGTTTGGGAACCACTGAAATTGGTAGTTGCCACCATTTTTATGGTATGACCTTGGACATTCCCTTGGCCTGTTCCCACATCCAATCTGCAGCTGAATCCTATGGCAATTTGCCTTCAAAGGGGGAAGAAGAGAGAACTGCTGAGAAGCTCTTGTTTTTACGTGACGTCATCAGGAGCGTTTTCCACCAGCCTCTCCTCCTCCACCCTGCAAAGATCAAGGGGAGTGCCCAGGCCTGAGACCTGTGGTGATAGAACAGACAGAGGCCACCGGAACTGCTGAGGACAGAGGCATGGCTAGGACCTCAGCCTGTGTGGTGCTGCTGTGGCCCCTGGGCTGTGCCCAGCAGCCTCGTCAGTATCAGGTGCATTTCCCGGGAGGCACACTGCCCTCCTGAGCGTTGCATTCTGGTTGGAATGCAGCCCACACTGCAGCACTGCTTTGTGGCCCGTCCCCATTTATAAAATTACCCAGATTATTCGAGTTGACGTGGAGAACTGAATCCTCTTGTGAGCTGCTTACCTGGGAAGCCACTTTAGTGACTTGCCACAGGGGCTCAGGAGATAGGGCATACTGCATGTCCTTCCCTTCCGCATGACCAGTGACTCCTGTCCTCCTGCCTGTAGGAGGAGGACCCCAAGGGAACCCAAATCACATTCCAGAAGAAACTTGGTGAAAGCCTGGTGTCTGGGCAGGGGGCTTCATTTTGGTCCGTGTTTCTCAACCAAGGCTGCATATCAGGTTGCTTGAGGGAGCTTTTGAGAGACTAATGCCTGCTCCACCGTAAACCAATTAAATGTGAACCTCTGAACGTGGTCACTGGAAATGCACATTTTTTATAGTCAAGGTTGCAAACTGTCAATTAGATGGAGCTGATGTTTAGTTGCCTTTTAAGACCGCTTCCTTTGGGTTTTGTTTGCTCTATCAAATGTTGTTTAAAAATTAACACACTTTTTTAGAGCAATTTTAGGTTTATAGCAAAAATGAGCAGAAAGTAGAGAGAATTCCAAAATGCCCTCCTCCGTTCTCCCTTTCCCTCTGCAAGCTCCGCTTTCAAATGCTGTTTTCATTACAAACAGCATTGCATGGTTTGCAGTGACCAAAGAATGACTCTCAGATTTCCTCACATCAAAAGATGCTCCCTAAAACTGCCTGTGCACAAACCTAGCGTTGGCATAGGTTTCATAACTCCTCTTTGGAAAAATGGCGGAATCCCTGGCCTTTTTGTGGCCAGTGTCTGTGGCGGGCTGGCTGCTCTCCTCTGCCTGGCTGCAAGTCAGCTTGCAAGATTTCTCTGGTGTGCGCTCTGGAGGTAAAACCCTCCTTTCTCAGGGACGAGTCTACAAGGTGACCAGCGTGAGGGCGCATACAGAAAAGGGCTCAGGAATGGATTGTAAAATAATCACGTTCAAATCCCCTTAAAACAAAGGAGCCATCCCTCCACCTCCAATTTGTCCCCATTTCTTTCTAAAATGTTATTTCGCTTTTTGAAAATCTTATTTCCGGCTTAATTCTCAACTTTTAAAATGTAAAAACATTTCACTAGGGGGCACTTCAAGACTGAGTAAGAAAAAAACCCCAGCAACTTGGTGACAATACATTCCACTTCCCCATTAACTGGGTAAACAGTCCTGTACAAAACAAAATATAAAAAATACATAAGGAATTAAATATGTATTTAGCTGAAACTGTGACTCCATTTCCGTAGGTCGTTTTCTACACCTGTTTTCTTCAAACTGGACACAAGTGGCATTCTTGGACTTGCTGACAATTTTGTCCTGAGTATTAGAATCATCATCATCATCATCATCATGATAATAATAATAGTCTGTTCATCTGCTTAAAACAGACACTTCGCTTACTGCAGTCATTTGATGCAACTGGGCGTTTGAAGCTTTTATTCAGAAATTTACGTTTAAAAAATGTTTTCTTCCCCAACATTCATGGGGAGTGTGGATGTAGGAGCTAGCAGCTTCTTGGTGCGGGATTAGTACAGGAATTTTCTACAGCCGAGAGAATGTCTGCAGGGGGAATCTGGGACCTGAGTCCTAGCCCTGGCTCATTTCTATCCAGCAGTGTGACCTTGTACAAGTCACTGTCCCTCTTCGGACCTCAATATCCTTATTTGTAAAATGATAGTATTGTACTGGAGGACACTTAAGGTCTCTTTCCAATCTGACCTGCTGTTCCCCAAGCAGTCTCCCTGTGGTGACAGTGCTCACACTGCATTTTTCCTGAACTGTTGCATGAAAAGTTAAACCCAAGGCAATTCTGGGGAGAAAGGCAGAGAGACAGAAGGATACGGGCTTGAGTCTTGGTTCTGCCCTTTGGGAGGTGTTATGGGTCTAACTGTGTCCCCCAAAAGATGTTGAAGTCCCAGGACCCGTGAATGTAGCCTTATTTGGTGATAGGGTCTGTGCAGATGATCAAGTTAAGATGACATCATGAGGACGGGCCCTAAACTAATATGACTATGTTCTTTATAAAGGGGAAATTTATATGCAGAGATAGACATAGACAATGGGAACATCATGCGAAGGTGAAGGCAGGGATTGGGGTGATGTATCAACAAGCAAAGGAATGCCTGCAGCCACCAGAGGTGACAGGAGAGCACGGAACAGATTCTCCCTCACAGCGCTCAGAAGGAGGCATCCGGGCCAACACCTCCATCTTGGACTTGCAGCTTCCAGACTGTCAAATAATAAATGTCTGTGATTTTCAGCACCTGGTTGGTGGTACTTTGTTACAACAGCCCTAGAAAACTAATGCAGGAGAGCATTTAACCTCAGCCTTCACCCATAAGGATGCGAGCAATGTTTAAATGAGATGATGCACAGGAAAGACCTTTGCACACAAGGCTTGCCATCTGGCAGATGTTTATCAAATGTTAGGGACTGTAAGGAAGGAATAAAGGAGAGAGGAAGGAGAGGATGGAGGAATGAGGAAGGAAACTCTTGATATGAAGCACCTGTTAGGTGCTAGAAACATTATATGTTGATCTTTAGTTCTCGCTAACAACCATATTGCTGCTGAGAGACTGGGGCCCCTCAGAGGTACAGCCATTTGCAGAAGGTCACAGAGCTGGTAAGTGACATTAAACTGGGCCCATCTGACTCCAAAACCTGTGCTGTTTCCACACTGTTATGCTTGTTTTTAGGACCAAGCATTATTTATCCTGCCATGATAAACCCCATTCATTCATTCATTCATTCATTCGCTAATTCATTCACTTCCTCATCATTCAAGAGAGAAAAGGGGAAGGAGCAGATCCATTTCAATGAGCTGATGGCGGACTTGATACCAAGAAGGCACAGTTTGATTTCTAGAACGGCTGACATTAATTGTCCTCAGGATTGTTTGCTGCCAGAGGCCAGCGTGAGGCTGCCTGAGGAAAGCAGATCCCAGAAGCCAAACCAGGAGGACTTGGAGTAAAAAACCAGGCGATTCACATTCCTTTAGTTTCTTCCCTAAATAAATATGTCCATACTCGGTTTTAAAGGGCATTCACAGACGACTCAAAACCAGGTTTATTCCAGGCAGAATCCTTTCAGACCCCAAATCTGTCTTGGTTGTTGGCCCATTCCTGATTCGGTATTTCCCCTCTTTGGGCTAGCCTCATGCTTGTCGTTGTCCTTCCCGCCTCTCCACATCCCCCTACTCCCATCCCATCCCGTCCCGTCCTGTCCTGTCCATCCCATCCCATCCCGCCCCAGTTAAGTTAGACATTCACCTGGAGTTTGTCTTAGTTTCTGAGGATATAGAGGTGAGCTAAAGAGGGAGCCCTGGAAGACCCCAGGTTGTTGCAATACCATCGGATGTGCAAGTAGGCACTGGATGGGGTTATCCAGGAGGGCTTCCTGGAGGAGGGGGGATGACAAGCAATGGTTTTGGAGAATGCAATGGGACAGCATTCAGGCTCAGGAAACAGCATGCGCAAAGGCCTGGATGCCTGAAATAGCAAGGCAAGTGTAGACAACTGGAAACAATTTGGAATTGGGCATAAAACATAAGAGAAGGGAGTGAGAGAAGGCTGGAGGGTTAGCAAAGTCTGGGTCACTAAGTCAGCCTGGCATTCCAGAGCTGCTCTTCAAGATGCCCATTCTGCCCACCATTTCCAGAAGCCCCTCCTCTGCTGTGCTTCCTACAGCCCTTGATTCCCCGCCGCTTACTTTCTGGGATCCAGGGGGGCTCCTCTCTTCTCTCTGCTTTTACCAAATCATGCATTCCTTCACTGGTGCAGTCATTCCGCTCATTGGAGCGTCTAGTCTGTACTAGGCCCTGCTCCAGCCCCTGCGTCCCAGCGGGGAAGAGTCATGGCACCAGTGGAGAGTGGTTTATGTGCTTCTTAGCTAACGCATTTTAGAAATAACAATTCTGTGGCAGGCTGGAGGGGAACTATTTGGGGACAGTCAGCCCCTCTCCTTGGAGCAGACCATGATGCGACGTGGCTGCCTGGTCACATGGCAGTTTGAGCCTCCTCCTGTTCCCAACCTCTCTGGGCGGTCAACTCCTCTCATCTCAGTTCTTCTGTTGCCTTGGTAAGGCTCTTGGAGACACCTTTCTTGTGGCTGACACTGCCTGGACATTTCAGGAGGATAGATGTGTCCTGACCACATCCTGCCTGGTTGGGTTTTATTGGCAACCTCAGTGTGGCCCTGATGGGAGGCCTCTTTGGGGCCAGTTGTGAATGTCTTCATGTTCACCGTGGTCTCATTTGTGCCGCTGACCTCAGGGATTTCTCTTTCTCATTCCTGAGCTTCCCCCCATGTATCCCTGGGTGCATTTGTGTTCCAGGACTTCCATAACACACTGCTGCAAGCTGGGCCGCTTGTAGTGACAGACATGTATTGTCTTACAGTTTTAGAGGACTAAAGTCTGAAATTTACATGTTGGCAGAGCCATCATTTCTCTGAAGGCTCTAGGGGAGAATCCTTCCTTGGCTCTTCTAGTTTCCTGTGGTTGCAGGCAGTCCTTGGCATTGGCTGGCTCGTGGCAGCGTCACTCCAGTCTCTGCCCCCCTCTTCACACAGTCTTTCCCTCTGTATGACTGTGTGTCTCCAATTCTCTCTCCTTGCAAACATCAGTCATTGGATTTAAGGCCCATTTTAAGCCAGGATGACCTTATCTCAACTTGATTACATCTCTAAAGACCCTATTTCCAAATAAGGTCACATTCACAAGTACCAGGGATTCAGACTTCAGCCTATCATTTTGGGGAACACGATTGACTCCACAATACCGGATGTGAGAAGCAAAGCTTTTCCTTTGGAGCATCTTAAGCCTGGCTTCATCTTACCATATAAGAAGCAGGGCCCCAGGTTTCTCCCAGCACTTCTAAAGCTAGAAGGCTTGTTCTGTCAGGGAAAGCTTGGTCCCTGACATCAGGGACACAGCCAGTGGGTGCTGAAGTCTAGACAGAAATGAAAATGGATCTGCTGAATTCCAGAATGTGGAGACACACACACACACACACACACACACACACAGAGAGAGAGAGAGAGAGAGAGAGAGACAAGAGAGAGACAGAGACACACACACACACACACAGAGGTAGAGAGAGAGAGAGAGAGAGAGAGAGGACTATCTCTAGCTGTTGCTCCCACTCCTTTTTTGTAGATCCTTGCTACAGTTTGCTGGTGAGCGGGGTGGAGCACCTGATGCTGGGTTTAAGTATCTGTTCCCTTTCCTGAGTGTTTACCTCTGTTCTGTGTACCTGTCTGTTCGTATTTTACCATTCAGTTCCAAGTAGCGCCTCAGGGTGAAAGGTAACGCGGTAAGGCTTGGTCAGCAGGTCTGCAGGGGCC
>NW_012107809.1:360955-365659 GCF_000951045.1 Mandrillus leucophaeus | reverse complement strand
GGGCGGGGGGCAGCCTGTTTCCAGACTGCAGACAAGCTTAGGGGAAGCAGAGATTTCTCTGCACTGAGTCAGGACCAAAAGCAGAACTAAGTACAGCTACCAAGTACAGCCAATCAGATGTGCCTAGGAAAGTGATGATGCCCATCGATTGCTGTGAACTTTCTAGAAATGTCTAGGAAACAGGTGGGGTTGTGCCTGTGGTCTGAAGCAAAAGAAATATTTGTGCTCCTCTGAGTCAGGTGTTTATCAGATATTTTCCATAAAACAAACCTTGTTTGTTTTGAAGCAGTTATCTTTTGAGTGCCTTTCTTTAAACAGATTTCTAGTCATTACATATTCAGTTGAGAACAGCAACTTCTCTTACCATTTCTCCCGAGCACGGCGAGCCAGTCGTATGTGGAGGTGGGCATGCAAGTCTGACTCGCCCTCACATCAGTAGCAGCGGCTGATGGGTGAGGAAGCAAGCACGTTTTCTCTTAGGGAAGCAGCGTTTTAATGCGGCTCCAGTAGGCGCTGCCCAGAACTCTCTTTTCCCACCCAGGCCGGCGTGTTCTCCACCAGAGCACTTAGGAGACGTGCTGAGATGTTAAGTACTGAGGGGTGCGGGACGTTTTTGTTGCTGTGCTCTGCAAAGCCGACGGCTTTTTACAAACACATTAAACATTAATATCTACAGAATGGGCAGTTTTATAGTGCACAAGCACGAGTTTCCTGGACAGGGATTTATTTATTTTTTATTAATGTAACCTTAGTATGCCGCATATTTCTTGCAGAGCTCCAGATCTGAAAGGCCTTCGCTGGACCCAATGAATACTTTATGATTCCATTTAAGACCAAGGGAACCAATAAACTCACCCCAATTTACATTTCAGTGGAGTCTCATAAGTAATGCATGCCTGCATACTGCTGGCCCTCAACTGTCTCCCGGACTGCCTTTAATACCTCATCACACGCGTGACCTTTTCAGGAGGCTGAGAACAGAGGAGTGTTCTCTTCAAACTGTTTTCTTTTACTTCCCACAACGCGTGAAACCTCTGTCTGTGGTCATGAATAGGTAATCCTAAGGAACTAGTGGCTGGGAAGTCCTGTGCCGTCTTCCCTCTCTTGCCCTTCCTGAGCCCCTCATGCCCATGGTTTCAGACACCACCTCTAAGCCCTGCCTTTGAGAACTGTACCTGCAGTCATGAGCCGGCAGGCCACCTCTAGGCCCGAATTCCCATTGCTTTTATTCTAGAGGGTTGTTCAGTTTTTGTTTCAAAACTAATCCTTCTCTAACAGAATTCCTAGGCCAGGCCCCAGGTTGATTTCTTCATTTCTGTTTCATGGCGGACTGTGCTGCATCAGCGGGCATGGGAAGTTCAGGGCTGTCCTGCGAGGTGCCTCTTTACCCCATCCTTCCCCACTCCTGGACCGGGGAGCTGCTCACACTGGGTAATCCTTCCAGCATACCTCCTCCCTGGCAGCCAGGGCCATCTTTAAATGGGGTGAAGTGGATCATACTACTCCCCTGCCCAGAATCTTCCAGTGGTTCCCAATTCTCTAACTTCTGCCCGAGTTTCCAGTCTATTGGCCTGACATGTGAATTTCAGACTTGCCAGCTCCCACAATTGCAAGTGCCAACTCCTTAAAATATGACTCTTTATATCTACCTATACGTGCACACACACACGCACACACATATGCCTGCATATACACATACATATGTATATAGGCTTATATATGTACTATGTATGCATGTCTACATAGATCTGTGCATCTATATATGTGCATATCATATCTATCTATCTATCTATCTATCTATCTATCTATCTATCTATTCTAATTTCTTATTGGTTCTGTTTTTCTGGAGAATCCTGACTGATAAGGATTTTGGAGTCTCCTTTACTAACCATCTACTATACATACCATTCTCTCACACTGCTGTCTGTGACATCTATGAATTCTTTAGCACTCCTCCTATAAAAAGGTGGAATTTAATTTTCCACTTCTTGAATATGGACCAGTTTTAGTGACTCACCTCTAGGAACGTAATGCAATGGAAGTGGTGCTGGAGGACCCCTGAGGCTAGATTAGAAGATGCAAGTTAGTGTCAGCCTGCCGCTCATGCCCCGCCCCCCCACCCCAACGTCTCTCATCTATCTTAGGATGCTTGTGTTGGGATTTACTCACCATATTGTGAGGAGGCCTCTGCTACGTGGAGAGTAGCATAGGTTTCCTCCATGGCCATGTGATGTTCCAGCCAACAGTACCACGTCAGGTGCCAGCTGCCAACCAGCATCAACTCCAGACAGGTGAGAGGAAAAGGCTCCAGACGGTTCCAGCCTCTAACCTTAGAGCTGCCCTAGAGATGCTGAGTAGAGCAGAGATGGGCTGTCCCCACTCAGCCCCGCCCAACCTGCAGAATCAAGAGAAAAACAAAGGATGATGATTATTAAAACCCACTCTTTGGTGGTTGATATTTATATAATAATAACTAGATAGCAGGAACATTGTTTCTCCTTTTATACTGCTAGTTTTTTAAAAAAATTTCTTATAATTATTTGGAATTATGCATCAACTCATTTATTATCTGTCTTTTCCATTAAATATAAGTTCAACGAGGGAAGGAACATTTACTATCCTATCTATTGTTTTATCCTAGTGCCTATAAGAGGACTTGGCACATAGAAGGCACCCAGTAAATATTTCTGAATGAATAATCCTCCTGAATCTACTGAATTATATTTTCTTATTTTCTTTCTTCCCTGTCTTCCTTTCTTCCTGCTCTGCCTCAATCTTTCCTTTTCTTTCAACTTCCTTTAATTCTGTCTTTCTTATTATCTCCCTTGCTTGTTCCTTTAAAATTTTTAAATGCTTTTTAATGACTTAAGTTTCACATAAATACATTTTTCTTGTAAAAAATTAAAATACTTCAGGTAAAATCAAATCCTTCTTGGCCTGGTGTGGTGGCTCACACCTGTAATCCCAGCACATTGGGAGGCCGAGGGGGGTGGATCACCTGAGGTCGGAAGTTTGAGACTAGGCTGGCTAACATGGTGAAACCCCGTTTCTACTAAAAATACAAAAATCAGTTGGGTGTGGTGGTGCGCACCTGTAATCCCAGCTGCTCAGGAGGCTGAGGCAAGAGAATTGCTTGAACTGGGGAGGCAGAGGTTGCAGTGAGCCCAGGTCATGCCATTGCACTCCAGCTTGGGCAACAAGAGTGAAACTCTGTCTCAAAAAAAAAAAAAAGTAAAATCCTTCTTTGCTCACAATGCACCCCCAAGCCTGGCCCTCCTTTCCCTTCACCTCCTTTCTTCCTCACTTTGCCTCCGTGGTCCAGATTGATCTGGAAGAGATGAGTCCCTTCTGACCTCACCCCCACCGCTGCAGCCTCCTAGCCTACCCCTCTGCTGCTGGAGCCTCCTTCTTCTGACACTTCCTTGATATTGCCAGATTAATTGTCCCCAGCCTCTATTTTGAGGGAAACATGCCCCTAAAGCTCTCCAAGGCTCTGTATTACCTAGAGATCAGGGTGCAAACTCTATAACCTGGAGTTTAGACTTCCATGATCTATCTGAGCTCTTTCTAGGCTTTTGGTTCTTCTCCTCTTCCTTTGTGAATCATCAGTTCTAGTTACAAGGGTTTCTCCCTACCTCAGGGCAGCTCTGGTTTTCCCATGGCTACCTTTTTGCAGAGATGTGAAGAGTAGAGTCTTCATGTTTTCAACACCTTGCCAATCTAATCCACCTTTTCAGGTGCTATCTGTCTGCCAAGTCCTCTGGGAATGGTCCCTTCCTCTTCTTGGAAGAGACCTCTCTTCTGTGGGCTTTAACTGCTCACTGCCTTCTCTCTGTTGTTGTCTTTTGTGGGTGCGCCTTGGCTTTCTGTGTGTCCATTATTCTTCATGGGAGTTCAGGCTTGTTTGAAAATAAGGACCACACTGTGTCTGTTTCATGTGCTTAGAGAGTGAGGACAATGAAGAGGCTTCTAGAAGGTTCTGCCATTGCTTCTATGGTTTCACGTAGCTGCCCTAGAGACAGCACATATTTGATGCCGTCAGGGCCCATGTATTTGTTTCCTGGAGGTTGTCACAGTGGCCAAGTGGATCATAAGAGTTAGTAGATTAGTGGGTTTCTTCAATAAATTCAACAAATATGTATCGAGCACTTGCTATGTGGCAGGCACTACACTTTGGAGAGGGCTAGGGATGGAATGGTAACAAAACAGACTCCAGGCTCTTGTCCTCCCTGCATTTATAGTCTAGTGGAAGAGACAGGCAGATAACTTGCAAATAAACCATCATAACTCAACATGGTCAAGGTGATGTTTGAGATGAGCCGGGAGACCCTGATCACATAAAAGGAACATGGACTTAGCTTTGGGGAGATAGGGAAAGGCTCCGTAAGAAAAGGATTCTTAAAGATGAGATCTGGGCGGTGCACAGTGGCTTGCACCTGTAATCCCAGCACTTTGGGAGGATGTGGTGGGTGGATCACTTAAGATCAGGGGTTCAAGACCAGCCTGATCAACATGGTGAAACCCCGTCTCTACTAGAAATACAAAAATTAGTCAGGCATGGTTGCACACACATGTAATCCGAGCTACTTGGGAGGTTGAAGCAAGAGAATTGCTTGAATCCAGAGCATGGAGGTTGCAGTGAGCTGAGATCATGCCATTGCACTCCAGCCTGGATGACAGAGCAAGACTCTGTCTCAAAAAAAA
>NW_012107809.1:327215-360859 GCF_000951045.1 Mandrillus leucophaeus | reverse complement strand
TTGAATCTCTGAATAGACCAATAACAGGCTCTGAAATTGAGGCAATAATTAATAGCCTACCAACCAAAAAATGTTCAGGACCAGACGGATTCACAGCCGAATTCTACCACAGGTACAAAGAGGAGCTGGTACCATTCTTTCTGAAACTATTCCAATCACTAGGAAAAGAGGGAATCCTCCCTAACTCATTTTATGAGGCCAGCATCATCCTGATACCAAAGCCTGGCAGAGACGCAACAAAAAAAGATAATTTTAGAACAATATCCCTGATGAACATTGATGCAAAAATCCTCAATAAAATACTGGCAAACTGAATCCAGCAGCACATCAAAAAGCTTATCCATCAAGATCAACTCGGCTTTATCCCTGGGAAGCAAGGCTGGTTCAACACACACAAATCAATACACATAATCCATCACATAAACAGAACCAAAGACAAAAACCACATGATTATGTCAATAGATCCAGAAAAGGCCTTCAAAATTCAACAGCCCTTCATGCTTAAAAACTCTCAATAAACTAGATATTGATGGACCATATCTCAAAATAATAAGAGCTATTTATGACAAACTCACAGCCAGTATCATATTGAATGGGCAAAAGCTGGAAGCATTCCCTTTGAAAACTGGCACAAGACAGGGATGCCCTCTTTCACTACTCCTATTCATCATAGTGTTGGGAGTTCTGGCCAGGGAAATCAGGCATGAGAAAAGAATAAAGGGTATTCAATTAGGAAAAGAGGAAGTCAAATTGTCCTTGTTCGCAGGTCACATGATTGTATATTTAGAAAACCCCATTGTCTTAGTCCAAAATCTCCTCAAGCTGATAAGCAACTTCAGCAAAGTCTCAGGATAAAAAATCAATGTGCAAAAATCACAAGCATTCTTATACACCAATAATAGGCAAACAGAGAGCCAAATCATGAGTGAACTCCCATTCACAACTGCTACAAAGAGAATAAAATACCTAGGAATCCAACTTACTAGGGATGTGAAGGACCTCTTCAAGGAGAACTACAAACCACTGCTCAATGAAATAAAAGAGGACACAAACAAATGGAAGAACATTCCATGCTCATGGATAGGAAGAATCAATATTGTGAAAATGGCCATACTGCCCAAGGTAATTTATAGATTCAGTGCCATCCCCATCAAGCTACCAATGACATTCTTCACATAATTGGAAAAAAACTACTTTAAAGTTCACATGTAACCAAAAAAGAGCCCACATTGCCAAGAAAATCCTAAGCAAAAAGAACAAAGCTGGAGGCATCACACTACCTGACTTCAAACTATACTACAAGGCTACAGTAACCAAAACAGTGTGGTACTGGTACCAAAACAGAGAGATAGACTAATGGAACAGAACAGAGGCCTCAGAAATAACACCACACATCTACAACCATCTGATCTTTGACAAACCTAACAAAAACAAGAAATGGGGAAAGGATTCCCTATTTAATAAATGGTGTTGGGAAAACTGGCTAGCCATATGTAGAAAGCTGAAACTGGATCCCTTCCTTATGCTTTATACAAAAATTAATTCAAGATGGATTAAAGACTTAAATGTTAGACCTAAAACCATAAAAATCCTATTAGAAAACCTAGGCAATATCATTCAGGGCATAGGCATGGGCAAGGACTTCATGACTAAAACAACAAAAGCAGTGGCCGCACAAGCCAAAATAGACAAATGGGATCTAATTAGACAAGAGCTTCTGTACAGCAAAAGAAACTACCATCAGAGTGAACAGGAAACCTAGAGAATGGGAGAAAATTTTTGTAATCTACCCATCTGACAAAGGGCTAATATCCAGAATCTATAAAGAACTTAAACAAATTTACAAGAAAAAACAACCTCATCAAAAAGTGGACAAAGGATACGAATGGACACTTCTCAAAAGAAGACATTCATACAGACAACAGACACATGAAAAAATGCTCATCATCACTGGCCATCAGAGAAATACAAATTAAAACCACAATGAGATACCATCTCACACCAGTTAGAATGGCGGTCATTAAAAAGTCAGGAAACAACAGATGCTGGAGAGGATGTGGAGAAATAAGAATGCTTTTACACTGTTGGTGGGAGTGTAAAGTAGTTCAACCATTGTGGAAGACAGTGTGGCGAATCCTCAAGGATCTAGAACTAGAAATACCATTTAACCCAGTGATCCCAATACTGGGTATATACCCAAAGGATTATAAATCATGCTACTATAAAGACACATGCACATGTATGTTTATTGTGGTACTATTCACAATAACAAAAACTTGGAACCAACCCAAACATCCATCAATGATAGACTGGATTAAGAAAATGTGGCACATGTACACCATGGAATACTATGCAGCCATGAAAAAGGATGAGTTCATATCCTTTGCAGGGACGTGGATGAAGCTGGAAACCATCATTCTGAGCAAACTATCACAAGGACAGAAAGTCAAACACCACATGTTCTCACTCATAGGTGAGAACTGAACAATGAGAACACTTGGACACTGGGCAGGGAACATCACACATGGAGGCCTGTTGTGGGGTCGTGGGCAGGGGGAGGGATAGCATTAGGAGAAATACCAAATGTAAATGACTAGTTAATGGGTGCAGCAAACCAACATGGCACATGTATACCTATGTTACAAACCTGCACATTGTATACATGTACCCTAGAACTTAAAGTATTTAAAAAAAAAGAGAGAGAGATCTGAAGGAGAAAGAAGAGTTTTCCAGACGACAGTAGGATAAAGAGCAAACAGACAGAGGGAGGCACAGCACAGTGGATTGGAGGAGAAAGGGAGAGAGAGAGAGAGGGAGAGAGAGAGATAATAGAGAGAGAAGAGGAGAGAGTCAAAGACCTCAGGTCAGAATACCCAGCAAAGTAACAGCAACTTGGGACCTGTTTACTAGGACTAGACGTAACAGATGGACTTGTTCGAACTTGGACTTGTTTCCTTATGGAACAGAAAGGGCAGTCCAGCTGTCCTCACCTCGGACAGTTGCAGTGGTGCCCTGCCTGGGCCCCAGCAGGTGCACATTATGGCATGACATGCAGGTCATTTTCACATCTGTGCATTGGGAACCTAAGCCAAGTGCTGTCTCCTTTGCCCATGCGGTCAAGACTCTTCATATTCTCCACTCTGACTTTGACACAAAATCTATTCCTTTCTCAGGCTTCCCCGAGAAGGCCACCCTCCTGAGTGACGGGGGCTTGCTGACGTTTTGTAAAGGATGCAGGGAGTCGTGGGGAGGGCTCACATAGCGGAGCCCAGGCACCTCACACAGTTAGAACCTTTTTTCTTCTGAGGCTTCCTTGGATGTGCCAATGACTTGTTGTCTCCTCCCTCTGCTCCTCCACCTCTGCCTCCTCTCAGAAGAAAAGCAGCCCCGCCTGCTCCTCTGATCCCAGCACCAGCTGACCCAAGCCCCTGCGTGGGTTGATCAAAGCGCTTGCCTGACAAAACTGGGTCTCTCCCTGGGGGAAGGATTCTCATACCAGCTAAAAGGAAAAAAAATAATATCGTTGCGGGGGAAGATAAAATAAGCCTGGGAACATTGGCAGCTGGAGCGCCTTATCCGTATGGACCGAGGGTCTGCTCCAGCTGAGAGCCAGCGGTGGGGAGAGGCATACTCACTTCTTTTGCACACCCTTGAGTGACTCCCCCTGGGGCTTTCAACAGCACTTTTGTAGGTAGTGAGCTCCCCTGCAGGGAAGAGATGTTACTTTGAACTGACATCATCGTCAGCCCTGGATTTTGTCTATTCTGCTCATTTCCCTTTCTTCTACTTTCAGTTTTTTAACCCTTGACATTCAACAAATATTTACTGAAGTCTTTCATGTGTTAGGAATCAAACTAGGCATTGACCAAGGAGAGAGAGATTTTCTGGATGGGTCGAGGGAACTCAAAGGAGACTTATGCACACTGTCCCCTTTCTCGTGGGAAAGTGCTTAAGTCCCATCACCATGGTGACCACCGACATAGTCGTGTCCATCTTGAACCCTCCCTTTGGGCACTTGACCCAGGCTAGGTCTATGGATCTTCTCTCTGGGATTTTTGGTCTTAAGAGACATTGGTTAATCCCCTGTCTGAAGTAGAGGCTGTATGACGTTATGCTCAAGTGCTTGGGGTGCGGTTGCGGAGGGCACGTCCCGCCTCCCCCAACCCCCAACATGAGGAGAAAAGCAATGTACATTAAAGAAGAATAAACCAACAATGAAAGGAAAAAAGAGAGAGGATTTTGGGGACAAAATCCTGATGAGTTTCAATCTCCAGGCTTTTCCGGTTGTCATCAAACTGGGCTGCATGCCTGCTCTTCCCCCATGTCTGCTTTCTCAATTTTTATTTGTAGTAAAGTCAATAAATTTCCATTTTTGCCAAAACTTGTTTGAATTGAGATTCTGTCACTTGCAACCAAACTGATACAAAGAGTTCATTAAAATGAGATACACGAGGTTCTTCGCAGTAAATGGGTTTCTCTGAAAATAAAGAAAAAGGCAGAAGGATTGATTATTCCAAATCATTACAACCTAGAGTATGTGAGAAGGTCTGTGAGTGCCTAGTAAAATGTGTGATGCTTAACAGAGCCCCATGCATGTTAGTTTTTGTCTTGCCCTCCCATCCCCTTATCTTCGCTTCCTGGAAATCTATTTCAAGTTAGATGCCGGAAAGCAAAAGGCATTTTAAAACAAGTTTTCTGTGTCCTTGTAGATTACTAATCTTCTAAGTGGTATGAAGTAGCCCGGGTGATCTAATGCTTCTCTGATGTCCTACTTTTTCATGGGCTCAAGCTGCAAATGCACTTAATATATAGCCAAAATTATATTGGGAAAATCTGAGTCACAGAGGCATATAAATGGGGAGCTCTGTTACTGGAAAATCATGGCTTTTAAGAGAATGGATTTTCTATAGAACACTTGGGCACACCAGAAGATATACAGGGTGTTAGTCTGATCGCTCACATAATCAGAAACTGCTGGGCTTAATGTGCATAAACTTCACACATCACTGCTATGGTCTGAATGTTTGTGTCTCCCCAAAACTAATATGCTGAAACCCTAACCTCCAAATGGGTGGTATTAGGAGGTGGAGCCTTTGGGAGGTGATTAGGTCATCAGGGCTCCACCCTCATGAGTGGGATTCCCAGAGAGACCTTTTTCCCTTATACTATGTGAGGGTGCAGCCAGAAGGTGCCATATATGAAGCAGAAGATGGGCTCTCACAGACACTGAATCTCCTGGTACCCTGATCTTGGATTTTCAAGCCTCCAGAACTGTGAGAAACAAATTTGTTGTTTATAAGCTACCCAGTTTATGGCATTTTGTTATTGAAAGGTTCTTGTATCGGTTCGAACCCCAAGAGCACGCCAACAGACAACATGAGGCTGTGTGAAGCAACATGCTGTTTTAATGAGTGCCTGGGTAGAGGCGGGTTGAGGCCTAAAATGGTGTCAGCCCCAAGTGAGGATGGGGCAGGGGTTTTATAGTCTCCTGTAAACAGGAAGTGTACGAGACGGACATAACTGCTACGTGGTGCCCAGATGGCCTCTTTATCAATCTTCAGGGGTAGGTGTCTTCCGGCCAGGGTACATGTCTTCCGGCCGGCTCTCTTCCTGCTTCTGCTATCTTGCTGGTGCAAGCTGCTGGCGCAAGTAGTTTTGTGCCTTGAGACTGGGCCTGAGAACGGAGGAATTATTCATTCCCTTAAGCTTTCAGGCCCCAGAGAGAATCTTTCAGTTATAGCAGCCCAAATAGACCAAGGCAGTCACTTGGTCTTTGTCCAAAATGACTCCGTGAGTAGTTTCTAGAATATCTTTTAAATGCTTTTTAAAAAGCATTTAAGGCCACACCTTTTAAAATGCTTTGTTTCTATGTGGTTTGCCATTTGTTGATGCCTGCCTTCTATTAACACAGCACGTTTTGAATAAGTCATTACACTGACCAAGGTTTGCCTTTGAACTAGATCTCTATCTTGCAAATAGTGGCTAAGTTGCAGACTTCACAATGCAACTGTTTACCTTAGGAAAATAAAAGTGTATAACAGAAGGGTTAATTGAGAAAGGAATCAAGACTACATTGGAATGATAGAAGCAATCATACATACATATATATATATATGCAGTATATAAAATATGTACTGCCTTATATATATATAAAGAGACAGAGTGATTTAGAGGGAGAGAGAAGTGTAGGCTTCTTCTAGGCTCTTGCTGCCAATTCTGAGTGACAACTGTCATCAGAAATTCAGGGTCTTTGATGTCTGCATTGAAATCCCACCAACTGTCATGGTTAAAGCTGTGCAGAAGTTCTAATTACTATGCATAGCTTGCACGTAACATAAATAGTTGTAACCTTTCTGCAAAGTGCAAAGTCAGGAAATGTTAATCCATAGGGAAGCCATCCCTAGGCCATGGCTCCAACCTGATCGGTAATTCCTGTTCTTGTTCTCTGATTTAAAAAAAAAAAAAAAAGAGATTCCTCTCTCTACAGTAGCTCAGTCTCTATTATGCTGTGTGTGCATTAGTAAAATTGATCTCCATGAGAGTTCTTCAAACTGAATTACTTAACAGCATTGTTTAGGGCTGGTGCAGAGGGAAAGAAGTCAGCAGGACCAGGACTTAAGGAAGTTGCTAACGTGGAGACTTATTGAGGCTTCCACACTTTGCAAAACATGCCTGGCCATTGCTTAGTAGAAGCCTGCTGCACTTTATACCTGGAAAACAAGCCCTCTGAGCACAGGCTCTTGGCAAAAATCGCACGAAGACTCCTCATTTGGAGGTTATGTAAATTGTATGTATTAGTTTCAGTTCACTCTGGTTTCTCAAGGTAATGACACAATTCAGGCTGATTTTTGAGTGGAAAGCTCTTACCTTCCAATTCTGAAGTTTTTTCTTTTCAATTTTATTTTATAAAATTTGTAATAGGGCAGGCAAAAAAGAAAGAAAGAAGAAAAAAGATGAACCAAGTGAAGTCAGGTATTAACACAAACTTAAAAGCTGTTTTCATTTAGTCTTTGACCTCACAGGACCCTCAGTACAGGCAAGGGGGTCCTGGGAGGGAGGATCTTAAAGCAAAGATAGGACCTGCCAGGCTGCTATGTGGGCTGCTTATCCCAGGGCACATGAGGGAATAGTCTGGGGAGGGGACAGGTAGGTGGTCCACCTTAGGACAGGATCAGGGGAGTGAGGCATTTGCCTACATTTAAGACAGCCCTAAAAAAGATCAAGAATCAATATAAATAATATGTTAATGCAATATTTAAAAAATCAAAATGAATGCAAAAATAATCTATAAGAAATAAAATATAAAATTTTGAATAAAGTTAGGATCAACCCCTGCACTCGGACGACTTACCCTCCTCAACCCTTTCCTGCCCTGTCCATGGTGCCTACTTATCAGTGACTGCCACCCCAGCACCTAAAAGCATCATAGTGCGATGATAAAGCAGGTTCAAGCTATCTACTCTACCTTGGTGGTGTTTCCCACCTGTATCAGTCCATTTCCATATTGCTATAAAGAGCTGCCCAAGACTGGGTAGTTTATAAAGGAAAGAGGCTTAATTGACTCACCATTCAGCATGGCTGGGAAGGCCTCAAGAAACTTACAATCATGGCAGAAGGTGAGGCGGAAGTAAGGCACCTTCTTTACAAGCCAGCAGGAAGGGAAGAACGCCTTATGAAACCATCAGATCTCATCATAACTCACTCACTATCACGAGAACAGCATGGGGGAACCGCCCCCATGATTCAACTACCTCCTCCTCATCTCTCTCTTGACACCTGGGGATTATGGGGATTACAATTCAAAATGAGGTCTGGGTGGGGACACACAGCCTAATCATATCACCACCTTTTGCTGTAATCATAATGTCATTGTTCGTGATTATATACTGTGGACTCATATTCCATTCCAGACACTACTGAGTTCTCTACACCACAAATTCATTTAATTCTAACAGGTGAGGTAGGTGACAGTGTCCAGAGGTGCTGAATCTGAGGCTCAGAGAGGTTCAATCACATGATCCCAGGCAAGTGAAGAGCTGGGGTTCCAATTCAGGACTATCTGATTTCAAGACTGTGCCCTTCATCAGGGCACCATACTCCAACTCCAGAGTGAGCCAAGGTTCAGTCATAGACAGAGGGAATCAGGAACACTGCAAAGAGCATCAAGGAATCTAAGCGGAATTCCCCATGATGACCTTTTATTGACACACGATTGGTCTATACTTTGCTTGGACCTTTGCAGCAATGGGGAATTTCTTGTTTTCTAGGGCAGTTTCTCCATGTTGGGGCCATTCATGCTTTTATGGAACCAAATCTGCCACCTCATTATGTCCACATATTGTTCCCATATTTCCCTTTTGTAATAACTCTTCCTTTGCTGGTAATATGTTTTCTTGCCATCGTCTGTTGTTGAAACTCCTAATTATTCCTTGAAACCCGTATCAAATAACCCCATCTTTATATATCTTTGTCATATTCTCTAGATCAATTGTTATTCCTCCATCTCTGGTCTGTTGGCATTTTATACTTCTTTATGTTCTTATTTTTACTACAATTTTTGGATGTAGTTATTTGTTGGCACATTTACCTATCTGCGAGGCTGTGGATTCCTCAAGGGTAAGAACTATGTCTTGTTTATCTTTGGGCCTCAAACACCCAGCCCATTGTCTGGCTCACACTGAAAATGCTTTTGTGGGAGTCAGGAGAACTAGACAGATCTATTGAGAATTCTCCTTGTAAGTGTACCCTTCATAAGCTGGGAATAGCCTGTGGCTCCTCTCCTGTTACAGAGGAAGGAAGATGGACTTTGGAGTCAAATAGACCCAGGTTTGAATCTAAGTCCTGCCTGTCCTACTTTCTAGATGAGTTACTATGGACACATTATGTTAATCTTTATTTTATTCTTTTCTCTTTTCTGCTTCCTCTTCTCCCCTACCACCCCAATATTCTCATTTTCTCTCTTTCCACTTTTGCTTCTTACCTATTCACACACAGCCTCTAGCAGGGCCATCACAGGGCCCAGTGCTTGCCCAAGGCCTGCGTACAGCTCTCCCATTCCAACTCCAGGCTATTTCTAAAGCCTGAGGGTGACTCTGCAAAGAGAAAACTTTTCGATTATCAGGCACTGCTGCTTAATCTATCAGAGCACCGACTGGCCCTGCAAAATCCCTCCCAGAGCACAGCATCGATCTTTGATTTTAATGATATAAAGGGAAGAAAACAGATATCCTTCAATGGTGGGGTCCCCATTAGGGAGGTGTCTTCACAGTGAAGGGGGATCCCAGGAGCAAATGGTAACCCCTGGGGGCCTGGAGCTCTGGGGGTCAGGCTTGCTTGGCACTGACATTCATTGAAGTGCAAACCCTGAAAGCAGGAATATTTTCATGCACTACCTCTTCCTAAGGTAGAAGATGTCCATCCCCACAGAGCATATGCCTCCTTAGACAAGAGGAAGATGGAATTTAAACTTTTCCCTCTCTTCTCCCCTCCACAAAGTTTCTATTATATGAGAAAAAGGGACTTTAAACCCTACTACATTTAAAGATTTTAATAGGTAATGCTTGGTTATGCCTGTGATGTAGAGACTGTGACAAAACACAGAATTAGATGCCTAAGAATCAAATGACACAAAATACTTCAATGAAATCGTTGGAATATGTGTACCCACGTCTGCAGGCTTTAACTCTGTGCTGAAAAAGCAGACACCCAGATCTGTGGGGAACACACGAGGCAGCCTAAATCCTCCTGAGGATTCCAAGCTTGAGTCGTGTCATTTCCAAGGTAAGCATTTAAAAAATTCTGCATTTCCAAAACTCGTGGCCCAGGTGATGAGGGCATGAAATTCAAATCTCTTATTCTACTGTCTCCTGCTGCTTTTGAGCTCAGTGAGAATTTCAGAGCAACGATCTGTTTTTATGCCTCCAGTTTATTCTGCACCACAACCCAAGGCAATGCCAACATGTAAAGGATGATTCTACAGATTGCAGCCACTGTGCTGCTCCCATGTCTGACAAGCAAAGGGCAGTGCAAAGCTGTGGGGGGTTGGGGGGTGGGGCTCCAGGGAGAAAGAGAAGGCTGGACTCCAAAGGGACAAGAAAGAGGTGATGGAAAATGAGGCTTTTTTTGTCACTCTGTATGCATGGTGGAAATACATTGCTTTTGTTGTTCATCCAGCCTCATTTTGGTGAGTCACTTTTTCTCTATTGTATGTGTTCTGATGGTACTGATAAAACCATGCACAGGTTACTTCCTTTTGTCCTTCAGAGACACATTCTACCTTTTTTTTTTTCTTTCCCCCCCACATTCTCTGCCTGGGAGGCTGAGCTCTAGGAACCTTATCACCTGGGCTCTCTTCTTCTTGGCTTCTGGTCGGATTCATCCAATGAGAGGCATCCACAGGAGACCAGTGCTGGGAGGATGAGGTTATTTATCAGGCTTTTTCTCTCTGGGTTGCTCCCAGCTCGTGCAGGTGCCTTCTACTGCCTCTGGGTTCTAGGAACTATCTCCCTTATGCCTTTCACCAGGAGAAGTAACAGCTTCTGGCTGTTCTTAACCCTGGGGTTCTTCCTCATTCGTTGTAAATTGCCTCCATTCTGCACACCTCTTTGTAAAGAGTCTCTTTACTAAGCTCACCTCAAACATCCCATGAGCGTGATGTCTGTTTCTTATTATCAACTTGACTGATAATACTGTATACCCCATTCCCCCCTCAGTATTCCCTCAAAGTCAAAACCAAACACTGTGGATGGTCCCATGCCCCACATGGGTCCCTTCATTCTTTCAGAGATATTTACTGATGATTTACTGTAAGTCAGGACTGTTCTGAGCATTGAGGAGTACAGGGGCGAAATGGCACACCCAGCTTTTGCCCTCATGGCACTTACATCTCAGTGGGGGAGACTAGAAAAAAGACTAATCAATCACACATGCTTCAGATCATCTCAGATAGCTGTTCAGACGATAAAGAAAAGAAAGAAAGGTGGCAGCAAATAGCTGGGTGGGTGTAGGTGGGTTGAGAACCTTAGGTCATGTGGTCAGAGAGAGTGGTTCTGGGAAGATGAGGCGTTGTGGATGACAAGAAAAATAGGGAGAAACACAAATCACATGAAAGGAACAGCAAAGGACAAGTATCTAGGAGCAAGAATGAGTTTGATATAAAGAAAAGAAAGAGGGCCAGGCATGATGGCTCATGCCTGTAATCCCAGCACTTTGGGAGGTCGAGGCGTGTGGATCACCTGAGGTCAGGAGTTCCAGACTAGCCTGGCCAACATGGTGAAACCCTGTCTCTACTAAAAATACAAAATTAGCCGGGCATGTTGGCGCATGCCTGTAATCCCAGTTACTCAGGAGGCTGAGGCAGGAGAATTGCTTGAACCTGGGAGACAGAGGTTGCAGTGAGCTGAGATCATGCCATTGCACTCCAGCCTGGGTGACAAGAGCAAAACTCCATTTCAAAAAATAAAAATAAAATAAAAATAAAAAGGAAAAGAAAGAGGCCAGTGTCCCTGAAGAACAGTAAGCTGAGGATAGGTAATGGGGTTAGAGAGATGCCGAGGCCTGATTATGTGGTTAAGGGAACAAAGGACTTAGATCTTATTCTGAGGGAGAGAGGGACATTGCAGGAATTTAACACAGGAGTGATGTCATCTTTTGCATATTTGTTAAAAATCCCTCTGGCTGCCATCTCACAATGGCAGTGGCTACATGATCTCTTGTCTCCTCTGTATATATCATTGACCATTGTCTTTCCCATTGAGGCACCCTGGCTTGGGAGGTGGCATCCCATCTACTGTGTGATTGGGTAGAAATCTAGACACCTTCCTTGAACTGCTCCACCTCACTTATCCTCTCCATTCAGCAGCTGCACCCATCCTTTCTGCTTCTTTTGCAATTCCCCTGTCAGCTTTCACCCACTCTGTCCCTACTTAGGTTGGGAACCTTGTCATTTCTTGTACCAATTCCTACAGCAACTTCTCTACTTCCATCCTCTTGTACCTCTGGTCCATTTCCCACTCCACCGCAAGGGTGATTTTATTAGAATGCACTCCCCAGCTTCCTGTCCCTGAATGACTTCTCATTACATCCCAGGCTGGGCAGTATTTAGCCCCTACCCACCTTCCTAGTCTCCTTGCCTCATAATACTCTTAACAGATGCCCTGTGATCTTGCTTCTTGGACCTCTTAACCTGTCAGAGTCTGCTCCTTCTCACCTCCAGGTCTCTTCTGCTGCTGTCCCCTCCAACCTTCCTGGGATGCTGATCCTCTGTGGCTCCCAGCTATGCCTGTTGTCAGTAATCGCCTCCTTGGTAAAGCCAGTTATCATGCTCCACCCATGAGGCTGTTGGCCTGTGCTCTAGGTAGTTCTATTTCTGTTCTTCCCACACTGTTTGGTAACTTGTTGTTTACTTGTTTATCTTCTCCACTAGACTGTGTTCTCCTGCTAAAGAGATTGGGTATGGGAGCCCTGGAGCAGGTCCTGAGGTTCTGCAAGTCTCTCCCTGCCTCTTTGGTTGGTGAATGGGGGTAATTCCCAGGATCCTGAAGGAGAAGCCCTTAGGCAGGGGTGGCCTGGAGGCTTGGAGCAACAGCAATTCACTAGCTGTTATCTGTTCTCCTACTGTTAGAATACTGAACGGCCTGCACTTAGCAGCTGCTCAGCAAATCTTTGCTGAACAAATGCATGATATTCTGCCTCCTCCATGAAGCCTTGCCTGACTTTACCTCTGGTTTACACATATGATGCCTTTTGGAAAAGCACTGAATTTTTGGACAAAACTACATAAATGACTGTTGAATGATTCTCCACCCCAGTTCAAAGGCAAGGCTTCCTTATAGTAATACCTTATAGTAACTATCTTATAATAGCAAGGTTCTATACTTATTCCCATTTTACGGATGACAAAACAGTGGCACACAGAGAGAAATAAGTCACCCACTCCTCTCAGCTAATACGTGTTGGAGTTGGGATTGGAGCCCAGGTAGGTTGGGCCCAGAGTCCACTCATGTATTGACTGTGACTGAAGGGCACAGGAGAGCCTCCCATTGTAGGCTGCAAAGATCCCAGGCAGCTCCCGCAGCCCAGCCCTCACAGCCACCACTGCTGCTGCCTTTTCCTGTTGCAGAGAATGATTTGGGGGTCGAAAAGATTAAAAATGCAAAGTGGCATTTGAGTTTGTCCGTCGCATCATGTTCAGTTTAGTTATTCTTCGGAGATTTTTTAAAGTCAGTGCAGGTGACTAGGAACATCACTGATACATCAGAGAGGATGACTTTAGCCAAGCTACTTACATCCTCTGTGCCTCAGTTTCCCTATCTGCCCAATGGGGATAATAATAGTACATGTTTTATAAAGTTGTAAGAATTAAATGAGTTAATAGATGCTGAATGTTTAGGACAGTGCTGTATGCATTGTAAATACCCAATAACTGACTCTTTTTCCCCTCCTCCTTCTCCTCCTCCTCCTTCTATGAGGTTTGGGGCTCAGTTTAAACATCACTTCCTCAGGGAGGTTTCCTTAACCTTAGGTCAGGTCAGTGCTCCTTGAAAAGCGTTTCCCTAGAGCTGTCCATTCCATTCCATGATTTTCTCTGCAATTGTATGTGTATGTGCATATTTGTGTGCACAGGTGCATAAATATGCATATACACACATGCACACATGCATATATATATATATATATAACCATTCTTCTAGGCCTGTCTATACTGTTTGTGACTGCACCATAATGTCCATCTCAGAGCTTGGCACCTAGCATAGCCTCAGTAGGTATTTCTAGAATGGATACTGGGTGAGATGTTTAACTACCACCATCTAAGACTGGCCCCGATATCCCCAATTCTGGCTTTCTTTTCACTACAGCACACCACAGCTCTACCCACAGCCCCCTCCAGCCTCTCCCAGAGGGATCTGGAGAAACTGTGTCAGCTATGAGCTAGACTCAGGGCTCCCCTCAATCCTGTTAGGTCTGTCATACCCAGTACTGGATGATTTATAAAGAAAGAGAGGTTTAAACAGTTCCACGTGGCTGGGGAGGCCTCACAATCATGGTGCAAGGTGAAAGGCATGTGTTACATGGTACAGGCAAGAGAGAAATGAGAGAACCAAGCAAATGAGGTTTCCCCTTAGAAAACCATCGGATGTCGTGAGACTTATTCACTACCAAGAGAACAATATGGGGGGAAACCGCTCCTGTGATTCAATTATCTCCTACTGGGTCCCTCCCACAACACAGGGGAATTATGGGAGCTACAATTCAAGATGAGATTTGCATGGGGACACAGCCGAACCATATCAGAAGGATAAAAGGGAATTTCTTTTGCTTATACTTTTTTTTTGAGATAGGGTCTCACTCTGTCACTTAGGTTGGAATACACTGGTGTGATCATGGCTCACTGCAGCCTTGAGTTCCCAGGCTCAAGCAATCTTCCTGCCTCAGCCTCCTGAGTAGCTGAGACTACAGGTAGGCACCACTATGCCCTGCTAATTTTTGTATTTTTTGTAGAGGTAGGTTTTCACCATGGTGCCCCAGCTGGTCTCCTAGGGTCAAGCAATCAGCTTGCCTTGGCCTCCCAAAGTGTTGGGATTACAGGTGTGAGCCACCGTGCCCAGACTAAGGACACTTTTACATGTATCTCCTGAGATATAAGATCCCAAGGCCTCCACTCAGAATCCCAGAGCAAAGTTATTGAACAAATATGGAGGAAGATAGCAGTTGTGGCCTCCAGCCTCGCTGGGTTGACTTCCTGGCAGCCAGCAGGATAGAGTCAGGGCTGTTGTGGGCTGAGCTGGAGGTTTGTATTGGAGGTTTGTATGCATGTGGGGGGGGGGGGGGGGGGGGGACAGCACCAGATCCAATGGGCTCCTTCCTGGGGCTCAATCCTTCCCAGATTTACTCTTTCTACCCCAAACTGAGGATATCAGAATTTGAGATGAGAAGAAAAATAAAACTTTTGAGAAAGAAAACAGAGGCTTTCTAGGACACTCAGGTTTGACTCTGAGCCCCAAGATCTTCATGCTTTAGGCTCTTTTCTCTGCTATCCATTCAACCTCTGTGAAGCTCCTTCCAAAGCACTGCTCTTGTGCTCTGTTTATTCAAAATACAGTCTCAGTGGAGCTTAAATGAGAACAGAGAGGGATAGAACAGACCAGAACATTTTCTTCACACAGTTCCAAACAAGCTTGAAAGAGGAGAGGTCAAATCCACTCCAGCTTTTATATTTTCTCTAGATCCAGCCTCCCTTTCTTCCCCATTTCCCCCCCATGTCCACATTTAAGAGCAAAGAAGAACATTCTTGTGACTTTAAGTATTTGAGCTGCTGGTACAGGTTAAGTTTTGGAAAAGCGTGGGCATGCTTGGTTTTGCAGTCAATCTAGAGCAATTTTCAGAAGGCCAGGCCCTTTCTGCATTTTCAATTTCTTTCAAATGAAAATAGCTTTATTGTTTTCACTGATTATAAAGGTAAGCAATCTGTCTGGCTTTACTGGCTTAGAATTCATACTGAGGTCAAATCCCTTCTTATATTTAGATTATATAGCTTGAGCACCAGCTTGCTATTGCAGGAATGTATTGACCTTTCTGGGTCTTTTATTTTTTTCTGTGTCAAGTCCAAGAACTCCAAGGACCTTACTCAGTCCTAGCACTGAGTTTCAGTTACCACAGTTGCAACCAAGTGCACAGGAAGAAACTGGCAGCTGCATAGGAAGCTGCATAGGAAGACCTGGACTGCATAGGAAGAAACTGACAGCTTCTCTAGTCTGTGTATTGCAGCCACCCAGATTGAGGATCTGAAGAGGATGCTGGCCCAGTCATGTGCTGCAGAGCTCACAGCTGCAGTGATGTTGGCCGAGCAGGGCTCCTAAGGGTGTCTCTTGTTCTGGGACTATCTTCAGCAATGTCTTGAGTTTCCACGTAGCGAGGACTAAACTCTGACCTTTTCATCTCTTGCCTGAATTCCTATCTGAGGGACCAAGGTTTGTCATGCCCTACAAACCATAAAATCTCATCAGATGGGTTTTATTTAACCCTTTATAACATGACTTACTTTCCAACCCGACTCTGGCATAACATCATGTAGCAGATAAAAAAGAAAATCAAACTTCTTTATCTCCAGATGTTTCTTTGCTGTATTTTGAAATGGCCCTCCAGAACCATCTTTTGTGGAAGAAAATTTGCATCTGTAAAGAATCTCTGTTAAGGTAACCAGTTCTTTCCCCTTCTAGGGCCTCCCCATCCTGAAGAGATTAACTTAGAGTGTAGCACTTTTTAGTGGTGTGAACAGGAAACATTTGCCATCTATTGCCTCTGAGGGTGGCCACCTATTGCGACTTCATCTACATAACAAGGACCTCAGTCTCCACAACTTCTTATCTTACCCTAGACAGTCCTTTCTATTGATTCCAGGTTTTTTAATAACTCTTTCAGTCAACTGCCAGTCAGAAAAGCTGTGAATCCACCTGTGATCTGTAAACTCCCTCCCTACCCGCCCCCACTATACCATGTGAGGTATACATTAGTTCATTCTGGAAAGGTGAGCCTGTCTTTCTGGACCAAACCAGTGTATACCTCACATGTATTGATTGATGCCTTATGTCTCCCAAAAATGAATAAAAGCAAGCTATAAACCATCCACCTTGGACACATGTTCTCAGGACCTCTTGGGACTGTAAATGGGGCCATGGTTACTCATATTCAGCTCAGAATAAACCTCTTTAAATATTTTTACAGGATTTAATTCTTGTTGTCAACCATAGGTAACCTGCCCAGTATTAAACTCCATTTCTCACTCATCTGATTCCTACTGAGTCCCTGCTCATAACAATTGTCAAAATATGAGCACACATGTCTGCACAATACACACACACACCCCCCTACCAGTAGCTTCCTGGTTATACCCATAGCACACACTCCCTATTCTATGTTCTTACTCCTCATTATTCAAAGTGTGGTCACCTCTTGAGCAGCCTCAGCATCCTCTGAGCTTGTTAGCAATTCTCAGGCTTCACTCCAGACCAACTGACTTGGAATCTGTATTTTAACAAGTTCCGTGGTGACTCATATGCTCTGTCCTCTCCCTGCTGGGAAGCCTTTCTTTTTCCAACTGCAGGGCCTCGAGATGCTGCCTGCCTGTGTCCAGACTGACCCCCAGAGCCTGTAATGTCATGCTTCAGCCTGACTGGTGGTCTCCATGGATGCCCCTGGCCCCACCTCTGAGTTTCTTTTGGACCCTGGAATGGAGCCATTCTCACATGGTTAACAAGAATTCCGGACAGAAATATAGTTGTAAGTAAGCATTAACCAGGCTGCACTTTGACCCACTTCCGAGTAACTGAAAGCCTCTCAATGCTAGACACTGGCTATTTGCATCCCCATTGTTTCTGTAGCTAGGATTTCTGATGTTAGAATCCTAAGCCTTTTGTTTCAGAATTGCTTAAGCAGATCCTGAATTCCAGCAAAACAGCTGATGCCAACAGGTTTAAAGACCTTCACAGAGAATCGGCATGAGAATACAGTTTCTTTACCTCCTTGTCCCATGACTTAATCCTGCACTCTCAGACCAATCAATGATCTCCACACTTTGGCCCACTCCAAAACCCTTAAAATCTTTGGCCCCAAACTCCTCAAGGAGACAGACTTGAGGTTTCCTTCTGTCTCCTTGTTTGGTGACCCTGTGATTAAACCTCTTTCTCTGCTGCAACTCAATGTCTTGGTGCGCTGACTTGCCATGTGCTTCAGGCAATGAACCTATTATGGTTACAATTTACCAATTACCATTATAGGAGAAGGAGTTGTCTCTCTTCCAGACCCTATCTAGCCTTCTGACACCCAGCAGTTCATGGAAGTGATTTTTTTTTTTTTTTTTGAGACAAGATCTGACTCTGTTGCCCAGGCCGGAGTCCAGTGGCACCATCTTGTCTCACTGCAGGCTTGACCTCTGCAGACTCAGGCGATCCTCCTGCCTCAGCCTTCCGAGTAGCTGATGCTACTGGCATGCACCACCATATCTGGCTAATTTTTTACTTTTTAGTAGAAATGGGGTTTTGCCATGTTGCCCAGGCTGGTCTTGAACTCCTGGGCTCTGCCTCCCAAAGTGCTAGGATTATAGGTGTGAGCTACTGTGCCCGGCTGTGATTTGTTTTTAGGTGACTGCTTCGGAGCTCACGTTCTGAGGCCTCTCTGTATGCTCCCACGATGCACAGAGTTTAGGGGAGTGAATCTGGGCATCCAGAACAAGCTCCCCTGGGGAGCTGAGTCCCTGGGCCTCGGCCCGATGTTCTTCTATTAACACATCTGCCCATATGGAGATCGTGCAGTTCTAGCAACTACCCCACAGAAACTAAGAGTTTGTATTATTGAAAATCCTTATATGACAGTGACTTAGCTCTCATCAGAACCCGATTCTCCCTCTGTTTTACGAGCCACACGCTTGGGGCTAACATCATCTATTGCTGTAGGTGAATTTATTCCCTGAGCTTCTTGCTTTGGTGCGAAAATGTGTTCAGCTGCTCTTAATGGAAATTCAACTACAGTGGCTTAAACAAATAGAGGTTCATTTTCCTCAGCTGAAAAAAGAGTTCAGAGGCAGGCTATCCAGGGGATGCTCCAGGGGCTCAAAGATGCTCTTGGGAACTAGGTCTCTTCTAACTTTGAGCTTCACCATCCTTAACAGGTGGCCATGCCACCTCTGGGCATGGGGCCTGTACCATAGGCAAAAACTGGGCCAAGATCTCGTATCAGCCAAGTCTGTTATTGTTTATCTCAGGAAAGCAATAGGTTTCTGGGAGGCGCCACCCTGTCAGCTCTCATGTGCCTCTCATTAACCCAAATTGGGTGATGGTGATGTGCAAATAAGGAGGAGGTGCATTGGATTCCACAGGCATCCAGCCGTGGCTCCCCTACTGTCATTATGCTGCATTACCAGGTAGTGGTGTTAGAGTTGATTTGATGTGGGAGAGATTGGGGAAGAAGGATAAAGAATTCAGATGCCACCGTAATAGTCTGGGCAAGAAGTGAGGAGGGTCTGCATGAAGGTAGGTGAACAGCAGGAAGGACCACCATCTCCATGGCTGCCCCCTCTCCAGATCCATCATCTCTCCCATCTGGACCCCACAACTGCCCCTATAGGCCTCTCTTCTTCCTTTTGTTCCCTCCAAACAGCAGGCACAGTGATCTTTAAATATATACCCAAATCAGAACAAATCACTTCTTTGTTTTAAACCTTTGAATGCCTTCCATTTTCGCTTACGAAACCCTCAATCCTTCCCGTAGCCGACAGGGCCCTAGAATATCTGGTGCCTGAGGAACTTCTCTGCTCTCATCTCTTCCCAATTCCCCCTTTCTCTCTGCTCCAGCCACATAGCTCCCTCTGGTTTCTGAATGTAGCTTGATTCTGCCCCAGGGCCTTTGAACTGGCTGTCCTCCTTCACATCCCATCTCTCTTCCCTGACATCTCTGCATGGCGGGCTGTCTCTCATCTGTCACATATCACCTCTTCTGAGAGGCCTTCCTTGACCACCTGTTTTTAGTGGTTCAGACACCCATCAACTTCCCATCTCCTACTGGTGTTTCTTTTCTCTCCAGTGCTAAGCTGAGGGCAGGAATCTTCTCCTGCTTGTGCGCTGAGTCCTAGTGTTCACGATTGTGTATGATGCATGGTAGGAGTGGTGTGCCTATTTGTTAAATGCATGGGAGTAAGTGGATAAAAGACTCAGTAGTTACTGCAGAGGTAGAATTTGGCATGCCTCGCTCCACACAAGACATAAAGAGCCTGAATATAGAGCGTCAGTGCCAGACATGCATGGATTCTTGGCTGAGAAGTCAAGGGTCCCAAAGGGCAGGTGTAAACCTCAGAGGGGAAGGTGGGAGCTGAGGGTGGGTCTGGGAAACAGATGAGACAACTGGAGACAAGAGTCACTTCTTGGTGGGAGATCTCATTCCAGGAGACAGGTGTGGTCTGGCTCTGGCTACTTTGTGGGTGGAATAGTCTTGTTTTCCAGTTAGTGGTTGAATTTAACTTTTTATTTATTATTTTTATTTATTTTTAATTCTTGAGACAAGGTCTTGCTCTGTCACCCAGGCTGGAGTGCAATGGCACGATCTCAGCTCACTGCAACCTCCGCCTCCCAGGTTCAAGCGATTCTGCTGCCTCAGCTTCCCAAGTAGCTGGGATTACAGGCACCCACCACCACTCTGGCTAACTTTTGTATTTAAGGGTTGTCTTCAAAGCCCTACTTTGTGCCTCACAAGCTTCCTTAACTAGATTGTGAGAAGACAGGGAGACCCAAAGATGACACCCAAGTTCTCAGCAAGATGATTGAGATTCAGGTGGTTCCGTGATTGCAGGGGGTCATGCAGAAGTAGTTGGTTTATGAGATAAGGCAATGAGCTGCTGGTTTTTCTCCTGGTGCCTCCTGTAAGCCTCCTGATCCTGGGGATGTGTGCATGGTAAGGGCTGGTTGTCTACCTCTGCCATGTGTCCTACTTTCTTTCCCTTCTCCTCTTGTAGTCTGGCCTAATTCTTTTCTTTCTTTCTTTCTTTTTTTTGAGACAGAGTTTTGCTCTTGTTACCCAGGCTAGAGTGCAATGGCATGATCTCAGCTCACTGCAACCTTCACTTTCCAGGTTCAAGTGATTCTTCTGCTTCAGCCTCTTGAGTAGCTGGGATTACAGGCACCTGCCACCACGCTCAGGTAATTTTTTTTATTTTTATTAGAGATGGGGTTTCACTATGTTGGCCAGGCTGGTCTCAAACTCCTGAGCTCAGGTGATTCATCTGCCTCTGCCTCCCAAAGTGCTGGGATTAGAGGCATGAGTCATCGCGGCTGGCATTCCTTCTTTCTTTTACTGCTGTTTGTCCTAGTGCTTACCCCTGCTGCGCTCCTTCTGCCTGGTGAGGCCTCATCTGGCCTCTTTTGGCTTCCTCCGCAATAGATCTGTGAGCCATATGCTTCTGGATTATATGGAAGTAAAATTAGGACATTTTCCCCCCTCCAGTTGTGAATACTGGCGTGATGGATTTCTTTCTACAGAGAAAAATCAAGAGAGCTGATGTAGAAATGAAAACCGACCTTCTGCCTGCCACTGAAGGCATAATCTCGTATTTGCATAAAGCTGTGCTTGGAGGAGTTTACCAGGCTTTATAGGCTATGCATAATTAATCTTACAGGGCTCTGCAAAGCAAGGGGAGGGCACAGACTTTTGGTCCTTGTTAACGATGGAGAAACTGAGGCAGTGCTTAGTATTGCAAAAAAGTCAGTGAAGCAAAGCAATATCCAAGCCCATATCCTGAGCTAATGCCCAGAATGGAGGGCGGGTACCCCTGAAAGCTTCAGGGTACCTCCCTGGGAACCTGTGGGCATTAGTTTCCCCACCCCCTTTCTTCTCATCAGGACCCTCAGGCCAGTCCAGTGTGTAGAAATGGGCCAAAGCCTTTACTGTGGTGCCTGAGTGAGCCAGCTTTTAATAGGAGCTTCCAATCTCCAAGAGCTTCTCTTGGTGAAATGCCTGCATGCAAAGACGGCTCAAATTGAATAAAGATGAGGCAGAAAGCCTAGAGAGTTCATGGGATAGGAAGCTGGTGGCACAGATCAAAGCTGTTTGGTGGCCAGATATTTCTAACTATGTGGAGATCCCAGGAGAAATCACTCCTTTTTCCTGGCTCTGTGCTCTGCCTGTGTCTGCCCTCAGCTGGTCGCGCTTTGTACTTTTCCATCTGGCAGCAACTCATTCTTTTATTTATGTATTTATTTTTTGAGACAGTCTCGCTGTGCCCTTCTAGGCTGGAGTGCAGTGGCACGATCTCAGCTCACTGCAACCTCCCCTTCTTGGGGTTCAAGCGATTCTTGTGCCTCAGCCTCCCAAGTAGCTGGGATTACAGGCACACACCACCACGCCAGGCTAATTTTTGTATTTTTAGTAGAGAGGGGGTTTTGCCGTGTTGCCCAGGCTGGTCTCAAACTCCTGAGCTAGGCAATCTAACCGCTTTGGCCTCCCAAAGTGTTGGGATTACAGGCATGAGCCATAGCGCCTGGCCTCATTCTTTTTTTTTTTTTTTTTGAGACAGAGTCTCGCTCTGTCACCAAGCTGGAGTGCAATGGTATCTTGGCTCACTGCAACCTCTGTCTCCTGGGTGCAAGCGATTCTCCTGCCTCAGCCTCCCGAGTAGCTGGGACTACAGGCTGATGCCACCATGCTTGCCTAATTCTTGCATTTTTAGTAGAGATGGGGTTTCACCATGTTGGCCGGGCCGGTCTCGAATGCCTGACCTCAGGTGATCCACCCTTCTTGGCCTCTCTAAGTGCTGGGATTACAGACATGAGCCACCATCCCTGGCTGCCTAATTCATTCTTTCAGTCAGCCCGCATTTGTCTTCTCCATGAGGCTTTCCTGGGCTCGGGCTCTGGCTGGAAGGAAATGCACATTCGTGTTGCACACTTTGTGTGCTTACCATTCACTCTGCCTGGAAGATTTTGCATCGGTGTTGGGTGCACTGCCTCACTTCTTCCAGTCTCAGCTCCCACAGCATCTCCAGAGAGGTTTTCTTCGATCACCCTATTTATATTAGAACCTACACTGATACCCCTCTGGCTTCATTTTTATTTACAGTAATTGATTTTACCCTCTCTCTAATTCATCTGTCATTTATCTCATCTATTATCAATGCAATATTTTTGTTTGTCTCCTCCATGAAAGTACAAGCTCCATGGGTACAGGGTCTTTGGATGATCTTGCTCACAGATGATCTCCAGCACCTTGCCTAGTGTCAGGCACAAAGTTTGTTCGATGTTTGTGTAAGTATTTTTTCAATGACTGAATTAATGAATGCCTGTGCCCTGTGGCTCCATGGCTCCAGTTCAGTACTTTCACACACTGGAGTTTTCTGTCTGTCTTCTCCTCCCAAAAGTTCCTTTGGAGCAGAGCACACGCCTCACCTTCCTTTAACACAATTGCATAGTCCCTTAGTTCAGATTCTGCAAACGTGGTCTCAAAATGCAATGGACTGGAAACCACTTGACTTGCTGAATGTCCTGATGAGAGACAAGGAGGGAGCAAGGTCATGGCCATGAGGACAGAGAAGAGGGTTCAGACACTGGGGTAGACAGAAGCCATTGCTGGCAACTTATATAGGAGGGGAAGGAGAAGGAGAGGCTGCGTTTGACCCTGAGAATTTCAGCCAAAGAGGTTGTGTGGGTGGTGATGATATCAACTGAGATATCAAAGGCAGGAGGAGGTACAGGTTGTTAGGGAATGATTAGGAATAAATAGTCCTAAGTCATTTGCCATATATGACTTCAAATAAGTCACAATCTCTCTGTGCTCTTTTTGCCCACCTCTGAGATCCAAATGGTCTTCTCTCTTAGCTGTCTTGTGAGGATGTTGTTTAAAGAATTAAATAATATATTGTCGAATAAATAAATAATGTCTCAAACCCAAGATGTTGAATGCCTACAATATGCTGAAATTTCTGCGAAGACAACTGCTAGAGAAGATGAGTCTGTGCTTCGCATACTCTGTCTCTATCAGTCCCTGTGTCTTTTCTCTGTGTCTCTCCTTATGAAGAGAAGCTATCACTTTCAGGGTACCACTGAGCGTGTTCTCTGCACAGTAATGCCTCTAAGATTTCTTTGAAGCACCCGTGGGGCTGGCAGGTATTTGGGCTTGAGGAGTGTGACTCAGTAGAGAAAACTGCAGTTGTCTGAAGTGGGCCCTCTGGAGTTGAACTGAAAGGAAAATAGAACTCGTCTTCTCAACAGGAGTTTCCCAAGAGGAAATGTGCATGGGCTCTTTGTTCCCCAACCACAATTCTATAGCAATGGTAAAATTTCCCTTTGGGGATCCTATTGACTGAGTCAATCTTTTCCTTTTCCTGGACATTTTTTTTTTTTTTTTTTTTTTTAAGCGTTGAATATATTCAGATTTAGAGGCCAAATAGGTGTAATTGGGGGACTGGCTCAGATCAAATGCCATTAATCATTTTTACTCAGAGTCCCTTTCACCTATGTATTCTTTGCCAATGAAGTGCTCCACATTTCCTTGGGAGAAAGTCCATCATAGAAAATGTAGAGGAAAAGCTGTTTGGCTTGGTGCATTGGTAACCTTAGAAAATTTATTATTCTTCATTCACACTCTACTGTTTGTTTTATTCCCTTTCCCTTGACTCTTTCCAAAAGGAAATATAGGTGGAATTGAAATGTAACAGCATGAAAGACATGAGAAGCAAATATGAATGTGGGCTCCATAATTACAGTGACTGAGCATCTGATTTGCCTTGGAGCTTCCTGGTCACCAGGCCAAAAGGGGAAAAAGAGCAAATCCACACCTCTCATTATTACAGAGAAGCATTTTGGGTCCTTAGAGGAAATTTATTTTTCCTGGCATAAAATTCTTAGAGAAAGAAAAAATCTTGGGAGGAATTTTATATATATAGTGAGAGTTTTATCATGAATTTAGAATTGTTTTTTAGAGTTTTATGATGAATTTAGAGCTTGTTTTTAATCCCTATTTCACTTATAGTGATCAAGGATGATGTCACATAAAAGCTCAGTTCAGCAAAATGGTTGTGCCAGATGGGAACAAATAGGAGTTAATTGTGTAGACTTGGGTTTCTCTCACTGGCCTCAAGGATAGAACTTGGATTCCCTGAAACAGTATACCTCCAGTGGTGATCTACAAACTACCTGCATTCCAGTGACAGGGGAGCTTGTGAAATGCAAATCTCAAGGCCCCATCCTGGAATGAGCCAACCCCTAGGAACAGAACCTGAGGCAAGCATTAAGTAAAGTGAAAGAAACCCCAGTGGGGGAGTGGGGAAGAGTGCAGAGAAGATGGGTCAGATGATTTTTGGTACGTTATCAAGCCCCCAACTGAAGGTTAACACTCTAGAGGAATTCTGTCCTACAGAACATTTATTACTCCTGAGGGGCAGGGATCTGAGGTATTTACACACCAACTTCCATCACTTCTTGTTTGAAGGTGGCTTCTGGAGCATTAATATCCCAGCCTGTAAACTCTGGCAGTCAGGGAAAGGTCTCAGGCAAAGAAATTCAGGACTATTAACCAGGACATCTGGTGGCATTGACTGTGGCAGGAAAGGAGGGTGGATCAGTTGGCTAGGGCTGCTGCGACAGAGGACCACACATGGTGGACTACAAACAAATGGATTGTCTCACCGTTCTGAAACTAGAAGTCTGAGATCCAGGTGTCAGCAGAGTTGGCTCCCTCTGAGTGCATGAGGGAGAATCTGTTTCAGGCCTCTCCCCTAGCTTCTGATGGGTTGCTGGCAGTCTGGTGTCCTTGGTTTTGGTTATGTCACCAGATCTCTGCCTTCGTCTTCACGTGGCATTCTCCCACCATTTGAGTCTGTGTCTACATTTTCCCTTTTTGTAAAGTATATAGGCTGTATTATGTTTGCCTTCCCTCTGCCCAATCTATATGTTGAAACTCTAACCTTGGTACCTTAGAATGTGACTATATTTGGAGGCAGGGCCTTTAAAGAAATGATTAAGTTAAAATGAGGTTAGGATGGGCCCTAGTCCAATCCGATGGCTGTTCTTACATGGAGAGAAAATTTGGACACACAGAAAGACACCAGGGATGTGGGCCCACAGAGAGATAGCCACGTGAGGACCCAGTGAGAAGGAGGCGCCACTGAAAGAAGCTTCAGAGGAAACTAGGCCTGCTGATGGTAAACTTAACCTTTATCTTGGACCATCAGCATCAAGACAGTGAGGAAGCACATTTCTGTGGTTTGAGCTACTCAGTCTGTGCTATTTTGTTATGGGGGCCCAAACAGAGTAATACATAAAAGTAGCAGTCATACTGGATTACGGCCCACCCCTAATGTGAACTCATCTTAGCTAATTATAGTTGCAGCAACCTCACTTCCAAATAAGCTCACATATTGGAAAACCAAAGGTTAGAACTTCAGCATATGAAGTTTTTGGAAGACGCAATAAAATCCGTAACTGTCACCCACGGGTCTGACAGCAAAGACTATATCAACTGAATCTGAACATTTGAGATGGGCTCTGAGAATCTACATTGATATCAGTTTTTCTAGGTACTTCTGTTATGTATGAATATTTGAAAATCAGTGATCTAGAAGTGGGGCCATTAGTTTATCCTACCCAATTACCTATTTTCTCTACTGTAGTTTTGGTAGGAGTGGAAGGGCAGATATTCTGAGGCTTTCCATGGGTCTGAAGGTCAGTTTTACTGAGAGAGTAAAACTTGGCTGTCAAACACTACCCTTGCATTGTAATCTGTTAATCACATGACCACTACCTTCCATTGGTCTGTGTGCTTTTTTCAGGGTAGAGTTGGATTGAATTCATCTTGGCATTGCTTGTTTCTAGTACATTGCAGGTGCTAATGCATATTTGTAGAACTGAATCTGTCAAATAATGGACTGCTATGGAATGTTTTTTAAATGAGTGAAATAGATTAGTGTGTGCCAGCCAATCATTGTCTGTTAAATGAAGGAATAGATATTAAGAATGACACTGAAACTCTGCCTCTTTTTTTTATCCCCCACTAAATGGTATCATTTGGGGGCACAATATCCCCAGAGTTATCATTATTGCCAACTCTAACAGGGGAATCCAGAATTCTGCTAGTGGAATTTATTTTACCAGATTTCTCTAGGGAAATAAACTGAGTGGTGACCAAAATTTAATATATTACTAGGCAGTTTTTCTCTGTGTTTACTTGTTAAGCAGACTTCTGAAAACTGACATCTATACTTAGCACTAAATACTCCTTGTTAAATTAAGAATGATGAATAAAATGATAAGACTCATGGTCATAGACATTTTAACTGTTCGTAAACTGGCTTTTCTCTTCTTCCTGTCATATGATAGAGTTACATACCTCTGATCCATTCAGAGTTAGGTATGGTCAAGTGATTTGTTTGGGCCAATGAAATTCAAGCTCTTTAAGAACCAGTGGGGGTTGCTCTGCCTATGGTGAAGCCATTCTTTATTCCTTTACCTTCTTAATAAACTTACTTTCACTTTATGGAAAAAATTTTAAAAAAGAACCAGTGGGAGATTCACTTTACCACGTAGTGTTAATGTTGAAATCACCTATAGAAAATGAAGCCTCCATTAGCCTGGGTCTCTGTGTGATGGCCATAGATCTCCCCTCACCCTACATCTAGATGTGTAGTAGGAATAAGATATACAATTTGAAGATTAAGCGATTGAGATTTTGTTTTTATCATGCTATTGTAACAGAATCTTTCTTATTGATTGGCAGTGATACAGGATATTTCTCGGTCCCTTTGCCAGTCAGGGATCTCCAGCCAGCAATGCCAGAGGCATGGTACCTGCTGCAGGAGGTACCCTGTCAAATCAGCCTTCGTGGGCTGACTCTGGTTTGTGCAATAGTTCCCGAGTTCTTGTCCAGTGTCCAAGAAGAATGAAGATACACTGACAATCAAAGAGTGAGCAAGGTGGAGAGTTTTATTCAGTGACAAAACAGCTTTCCAGGGAGAGGGAACATGGGGGTGGTCCCCCTACCCAAAGGCAGGAGAGTACCCCCAGTGTGGCTGAATCTTGGACTTTTATGGGCTTAGAATAGGGGAGGGGCAGGCCATAGGTAGTATTGGAAAAGACAACATTTGATTGGTTAAAAGGCATTATTCAGAAAGAATCAATCAGGAAAGGGCAGGCAAACAGGAACAGAAGTTCTCACTCTGGGTCTGGGTTTCATTCAGGACCAGCAGTCCAGTCTTTCAGCCTTCAGGTTGTTTTTTAGCTTGAACATAGGATTTCACCAGGGACATGCCCCATTTGCATAGACATTTGTCTGCTCCCTGCCGCTATCAGTGTCTGAAGAACCAAAAGAAAGTATGAGAATGATACTTCACCAAATATCAGTAAAGTGATAGAAATTATTAAAAAAAAAAAACCCAAATATAAATTCTGGAGTTGAGAACAATAATTGAAATGAAAAATTTATAAGAAGTACTAGACTTGAACAGAACAAGGAAAGGATAAATGAACTTGAAGACAGGTAAATTGAGACTATCCAGTCTTAGAAATGATAAGAAGAAAAGGTGAATAGAGCCTCAGAGACTTGAGGGACATCATCACATGTATTAATGCATGCATAGTAGGAGATCTAGAAGGAGAGGGGAGAGAAAGGGGCAGAAAGAAAGTTTGAAGAAATAATATCCAAAGTTTTCCAAATATGATAACAATTTAATCTATACATTCAAGAAGCTCATTAAACTTTAAAAGCATAAACCCAAAGAGATTCACAATAAACCCATGATAATCAAACTATCTAAAGACAAAGACAAGGAGGCTGGACGTGGTGGCTCATGCCTATAATCCCAGCATTTTGGGAGGCTGAGGCAGGTGGATCACTTGAGGCCAGGAGCTCAAGACCAGCCTGGTCAACATGGTGAAATCCCGTCTCGACTAAAAATACAAAAAAAATTATCTGGGCATGGTGGTCCTTGCCTGTGGTCCCGCCTAGTTGAGAGGTTGAGACATCAGAATCACTTGAACCCAGGAAGCGGAGGTTGCAGTGAGCTGGGATTATGCCACTGTACTCCAGCCTGGGTGACAGAGCAAGACTCTGTCCTCTGTCTTAAAAAACAACAACAACAACAACAACAAAAAACAAAAGACAAAGACAAGGAATCTTGCAAATATGAAGACAGAAGTGATTCATCACGTTCAATGAGATTAACAACTGTAGATTAACAGTAGGAGTACTGTGGAGGTCAGAACGCAGTGGAATGACATATCCAAACGGCTGAAAGAAAAATACCTGTCAGTCAATAATTTTATATCAAGCAAAACTATCTTTCATAAATAAAGGGGGTATTAAGGTATTTCTAGGAAACCAAAACAAAATCTGAGAGAATGTATCACCAGCAGACCTGTCCTACAGAGAGTGGAGGAAACGGGACTGTACTGAAGCAAAGTTTTTTTTATACTATTAAATTGGTATTAATGTGATTAGATTGTTTTTAGATGTTAATTGTATTCCTCATGAAAACTACTAAGGAAATAACTTCTAAGACATAGTAAAAGAAACAAGTAAATTAAAATGATATACAATAAAATATCTATTTGACAAAAAAAGACAGTATTAGAGGAATAGAGGAACAAAAAAAACAGACATAAGATACACAGAACCCCCCTGCCTCAGCAAATGGCAGACATAAATCCTACATTATCAGTAATAAATTAAATGTAAATAGGTTAAACTCTCCAATTAAAGGCAGACATTGGCAGACTGGACAAAACCACTGTGATCCACATATATGCTTCTATACGAGACATACTTTAGGATCAAAGACACAAATAGGTTTAAAGCAAAAGGATGGAAAATATATACCATGCATACAATCCTTAAAAGAGTGCTAGAGTGGCCACATTATCAGACAAAAAGGACTTTAAGATAAAAATTGTTACTAGAGATAAAGGAAGACATTTTATAATAATAAAAGGGTGAATTCATTAGGAAGATATACTAATTATAAACATATATGCACCTAACAATAGAGCACCAAAAACACATGAAGCAAAAACTGATAGGATCAAAGGGAGAAACAGACAATCTAACAGTAATAGTTGGAGGATTTTGTAACCCATTCTTAATAATGGATAGAACAACCAGATTTAAGATCAACAAAATGAAAGACCTGAAGAAGACTACAACTAGACTCAACAGATATTTATAGAGCACCACACTCAACAACAGCAACATGCATATTTGTCTCAAGCACACATGGAACTACCTCCAGAACAGACTATATGTTAGGTCATAAAATAGTCCTCAATAAATTTTAAAGGATTAAAATTACAAAAGGATTAAAAGGACAAAAATGAAATCAGTAATACAAGGAAATTTGGGAAGTTTGCACATAAGTGGGAATTAAACAAAACACTCCTAAATAACTAATGAGTGAAAGAAAAAATCACAAGGAGAATTAGAAAATAATTTGAAATGAATGAAAACAAAAACACACATACCAAAACTTATGGGATACAACTTAAACAGTGCTTATAAGAAAATTTATAGCTTTAACTACCTATATTAAAAATGAAAATTTCAAATCAATATCCTAACCTTCTAACTTAAGCAACTATAAAAAGAAAAGCAAACTAAACCCAAAGCAAACAAAAGGAAGAAAATAATAAAGACCAGGGCAGAAATTAAGAAAGAACAGAAAAATAATAGAGAAAATCATTGAAATAAAAAATTGGTTATTTGTAAAGATCACTTTAATTAACACACTTTAGACTGGCCAAGAAAAAAGAGAAAAGATTAAATTTATTTGAATTAGGGACAGTAAAAGGAAATCACTACTGATTTACAGAAAAAGGTTCATAATGGAATACTATGAACAATTGCATGGCAACAAATTAGATAACCTAAATGAATTGGACAAATACTAATCTCTGTGCAGACTTTCCTGAGGCAGTTTCAGTAGTTTGTGAATATATCATAAACCAATGAGTTATAAACTTTAAAAGGGTAAACTTTAGCTGCATGTGAATTACATCTCAATGAAGCTGTTATTTTAAAAAAGTCTGATGATCAATTTTTCCTTCTTGATTTATCGAATGTCACAAAGAGCTAGTGGTAGCTTGAACGTTTTATAGGATACATGTAATTGCCCTTTGGGTATCTGTATTATGGGGCATTTTTTTCTCTTTTTTGGTGGGGAGGATAGGTGGAAGGGGAGGATAGGTGGAAGAGAAAATAGGAAAAGCTTCAGAGGATGCCAATGTCAATTAGTTTTTGTCTATACCTCACATTTGTTTATCATTTGTAAATATCTCTTAGGATCTTCTATTTTTGCTTGTATCATTTCCTATGCCTGTAAAACTTTGTAATTTTATATTTTTTCTGAAATACATCAAAACTCTGAATACTTTTCAAAATGTTTTATAGTTTTCATCTTAATATATTACTTTATATACCAATTTTCTAAATGCATAGATCACTAAAGGAAGAAATGGATCCATGAAAGGATTTGGGCTTTTAACCTAAAGATTCATTTCTATATAGTTTACAAAAATAAGCACAAGGCATTATTTCACTGAGGGAGAGTGATCCAGATCATAAATTTCCAATTTCCATTCCTAAGTTAATCATGACATATTAAAAACACAGATCTTAACTTCCCAATTTTCCACTTCTATGTAGTACAAACTGTTTCCCAGATTTTCTTGTTTCAATGTGAAATATTACTTTCATAAAGCTCTGAGGAGTACAATTTCTTTGTAACTCCTTTTCTCTCATCACTGCTGCTGTGTATAATTTATATATATAGCATCTCTGACATTCTTTGTGCTTTGTGTAGCTGAGATTCCAATGTAAGGTCTTTACCCTGAAGAACTTAGAATTCAGAATCTAAAGCTTCAGGCACTTTGAACAATAAAGCAAGAAATTATGGTGGTGGGTGGAGGTTTCAAGGTCTCTAAATCTGCTCTAACAAGACTCTCAAATCATCATTGTAGTGGGTCCTTTTTGTACTCAATAGCTGGAATTAAAAACAGGACCTTGGGTAACCCCACTTCCTTTTCCCATGGAACTATAATAACTTCTCAGGCTCTATTTTTCTGAAAACTTATCAGAGTGTCAGGTTGTTTAAACCCTAACAATGAGTGTCTACTCCTGTGTACCACAATATGTGTTCTATTAACTAGCATGTAAATTTCTTGTTGGAAGAGTCTATGTGTTTTGTATTTTAAAATTACTTTCACAGTGTTAAACACATACTTATGGAAAGTTTTACTAATTCAGTGTGGAGTAACAAAAACCTCCTATTTGAATATGTTTAAACAACTTCCAAAAAAAGGAAATTTATTGACTTAATCGAAAAGTTTTGGGGACCTCACCTGTAGACATGGCTGGATTTGGGCTCAAATGATGTCACCAGTGATTGTCAGGTCCTGGTTTCTCTCCATCCTTCAGTTCTACTTCCCTTGGTTTATCTCTATGGTCACTCAGTTCAGGCCTCTCCCTCTGGGTGGCAGCCTGGCTCTGACTAATGTAGGCTTCTGGATGACAAGAAAATGAGAAGGCAAAACAGTTTCTCTCTGTTTTTTTCCTCTCTGTCTCTTCACCTGTCTTCCTAGCAAAAGTCATTGGTTTTAGTTGGATCACTTATGTTGGTCCATCCTGGCGGCTGAAGGATGTAATGTTCTCATCAGCCAGGCCAGGTGCGGGTTTAATATCATCTAAACCAGGGCTCCCCAACCTCCAGGGCCATGGACCAGTACCAGTCCCTGGCCTGGTAGGAACTGGGCTGCACAGCAGGAGGTGAGTGGCAGGTGAACAAGCGAAGCTTCATCTGTATTTACAGCTGCTCCCCATTGCTCACATTACTGCCTGAGCTCTGCCTCTTGTCAGATCAGTGGCGGCATTAGATTCTTATAGGAGGCTGAGTCCTACTGTGAACTGTGCATGCAAGGGATCTAGGTCTTGTGCTCCTTATGAAAATCTAACTCCTAATGATCTGTCTTTGTCTCCCATCACCCCCAGATAGAACCATGTAGTTGCAGGAAAACAAGTGCAATCCTCCCACTGATTCTGCATTATGGTGAGTTGTATAATTATTTCATTATATATTATAATTTAATAATAATAGAAAATAAAGTGCACAATAAATGTAATGCACTTAAATCATCTTAAAACCATCCCCACTGCCCTGATACACCGAAAAATTGACTTCCATGAAACTGGCTCCTGGTGGCAAAAATGTTGGAGATCACTGATGTAAACTCGTCAAATGAGATTGAAGGAAGGAGTATTTCACTGAACAAACTGGGTGTTGTTTCTATGAAAGAGTGAAGGATCCTGGCTAGTCTATCAGAGTAGGTAGTAGGTAATCATTTATCAGTAGATTAATCTGGATCATTTAAATTTGGTCTATCATTTGGATTTATCAAACCCTCAGCAGAATCTGTTGAGAAGACAAAGCATCACATTCATCTTCATTCAGTCAATATGGACTAAGAATGCCTGAGAAAGCAGGTCTGTTCAGAAGCTTTAGTATTAACGCCTCATTTTCAAGTCTAACCTAACCATAAGAAAGTTACCCATGGACACATGCAGCACTCTTGTTTTCTCTCTCTCTCTCTTTTTTTTTTCTGAGATGGAGTCTCTCTGTCACCCAGGCTGGAGTGCAATGGTCCCATCTTGGCTCACTGCAACCTCCGCCTCCTGGGTTCAAGTGATTCTTCTACCTCAACCTCCCGAGTAGGTGGGATTACAGGTGCCCACCACCATGCCCAGCTAATTTTTGTGTTTTTAGTAGAGATGGGGTTTCATCATGTTGACCAGGCTGGTCTCTAACTCTTGACCTCATGTGATTCACCCGCCTCGGCTTCCCATAGTGCTGGGATTACAAGAGTGACCCACCCCCCATGGCTTGATAAATGTAAATATTATCCCTTGTCAAACTTAGAATTAAAGTTCAGAAAATCCTGTTGCCAGAGATTTTTGAGGTTGGGAAATTAAGATCATATACCACGCCCAGCCTCTTTCTCTTTAATCAATTATCTAGATAAGTGTCACATCTTTAGCTAGTCTTTTGGGCCAGAATCTGGTTTCCCCTGCTTTGTGCAACAGCCTTTGGGACTTGTTCATTGTGGTGTCCAATTATCCCGGCCCGCGGGATC
>NW_012107809.1:317764-325730 GCF_000951045.1 Mandrillus leucophaeus | reverse complement strand
CCGCTCACTTCAAGTTCCACCTCCCAGGTTCAAGCCATTCTCCTGCCTCAGCCTCCCAAGTAGCTGGGACTACAGGTGCCTGCCACCACGCCTGGCTAATTTTTGTATTTTTAGTAGAGATGGAGTTTCGGCTTGTTAGTCAGGATGGTCTCGATCTCCTGACCTGGTGATCCAGCTGCCTCGGCCTCCCAAAGTGCTGGGATTACAGATGTGAGCCACCGTGCCTGGCCTCGGGAATCCTTTTTCTGTTGAGACAGAGTTTTGCTATGTCACCCAGGCTGCAGTACAGTGGTGGGATCATGGCTCACTACAGTCTTGAACTTCTGGACTCAAGCAATTGTCCTGCCTTAGCCTCCAAAGTAGCTGGAACTACAGGTGCACATCATCACACCTGGCTAATTTTTTTTATCTTTTTAAATTTATTTTTTGTAGAGACAGTGTCTGGTTATGTTGCCCAGACTGGCCTTGAATTCCTGGTCTCAAGCAATGCCCCAAGATAGGCCTCCCAAAGAGTCGGGATTATAGGCATGAGCCACTTCAACTGGCCTCAAAATTTTGTAGTACCCGAAAGGAGGGTGCGGGTGGGATGGCTTGCACCTTTGTACCATGATGCCAGAAGTTGCAGTCGGTCTGGAATGAAAGTCACAGAAGGCTAGACTTGGGCTGGACCTTGGAGAGCTTCTTCAGTATTCTTGTACTGTAGACATTAAAAATGGTTTTAAAATGTCTTCTTTGCATGTAGTGCTGACATAGTAGGATGGTATGCGGCCCAGATAAAGTCACCTGGTGTCACCTTCTTATAGGTTATAAGAAGCACAAAAGAAGTTTGCCACGGTTCAAGGACTAAACTTCAAACTTACAATCTCAGTAGCTTCCCTCTTGAGTCAACAGAGAAAAGAGTCATTTTTTTATCCATGTGGATTCATAAGTGTGGTAACAAAAGTCTTGCTCACAAAACATTTTATTTACTCCCATGTGTTTACCATTGCTCTTGCAATAAGGCAGGGCCATGTGACTAGTTTTGCTGGCAGACTCTGAACAGAAGTTTTGTGTTTCTCTTCTGGGTTAAGGGATAGAAGAGTTGGTGTGAAATTTCTATGTGCTTTGTGCATGGGTGCGGCTGGCTGGGCCCACCGTTGCAGACGGTAAAAGAATTTACCAATACAGTTGTAGGTAAAGAAAAGCAGATTTATTAGAGAAAATACAAAGATACGTTGCAAGGGTGCATGGCAGAGAAGGGGCTGCTTGCCAAGAGACAGGGGCTGGAGGGAAGTATTGGAGGGGCTATGTGTAGATAAGTTCGTGCCGTTGGGACTATGTGCAGAAAGAGGTGTTTGGGAACAGGATGTCATGCCAGCGGGTTGTCTGTGATTAGCCTCAGAACAATTATTCTCTCCTACCTGGGGCCCCTTCATTGTCACTGCTTACTTGTCTTATTAGGACTTCACACTCTCTTTTGCTGCTGCCACCCAACATGCTGTGTGTTCCACATGGCACATCTACAACATGGTATATTTTCAGTTCGTGAGTGTGTGGATCACAATCTACTAGCAACCCTTGGTGGGCATGTAGCATGTCCAGACACTTAGATTTGGGGTTACCGCCGCAGTATAACTTAACCTATTTTCTAATACACCAAGTGTATGAATGGCTTTAAAGAAATAGAACGTCAACTTAAAAACATACAATGGTAACATATCTGCTTAAGGACTAGACACTTGAGTCCTTAGGCCAGTGCAATCTTTTCCTTAAAGCAGACTGTGCATTAGTTTCTTAGGCCTGCTACGATAAATTGCCATAAAAATGTTGGCTTGGATTAACGGAATTTTTTATCTCATAATTTTGGAGGCCAGAACTCCAAACTGTGTTGGCAGGATCACACTCCTTCCAAAGGTCCTAAGGGAGATCCTTCTTTGTGTCTTCCAGCTTCTGGTGGCTCTGAAATTTCTTGGTTTATCACAGCATAAATCCAACCTCTGCCTCTATCTTTACATGGACTTTTTCTCTGCGTTTCTCTGTCTCAAATTTCCCGCTCCATTCTATTATAAAGATATCAGTCATTGGAGTTAGGGCCCATCCTAAATCAAGGATGATCTCACCTTGAGATTTGTAATTTATTTATTTTTATTTTTTATTTTTTGAGACCGAGTCTCGCTCTGTCGCCCAGGCTGGCGTGCAGTGGCTTGCTCTTGGCTCACTGTAACCTCCACCTCCCAGATTCAGGCGATTCTGCTGCCTGAGCCTCCCAAGTTGTTGGGATTACAGACACCCACCAACATGCCTGGATAATTTTTGTATTTTTAGTAGAGATAAGGTTTCACCATGTTGGCCAAGCTGGTCTCAAACTCCTGACCTCAGGTGATCCACCCTCATTGGCTTCCCAAAGTGCTGGGATTATAGGCGTAAGCCATCGTGCCTGGCCTTAATTTACTTACATCTACAAAGACCCTATTTCCAAATAAGGTCATGTCCACAGGTACCAGTTGTTAGAACTTGCAAATGTCTCCTTGGGAGACACAGCTCAACCCACTACAGATGACATGGGAAAGAAATCACAATAAAAAGACTGTTTGGCATAGAATCTGAATGAAGGGAGTTAATTACATGAATTATTCTAGTTCCTTAAGATAAATTTGCCTATCTCTTTTCTAATTTCTTTTTATGGGTGTTAAGGTTCTAACTCCAATCTTATCTTCCTTATTTCTAAATTATCTGATAATGTCTCACCAGAAACCCAGGCACCAGTAATGCCAAGAATTTACCTCAATAATAAGGCAGATTTCTTTAACCTTACACCTGCTAGCCATTTTCTACAGTGTAGATTGAATGGGAACATTTTTTCCTATCCTGAAAAGCTTGCAATTCTCAGGAGAATCTTAATAAGGTGTTAATAAGGTATTAATATATGCTAGAAATACTGGAGAACACATCCCTTATTTCTTATTTGCATATTATCTGTTGTTATCTGAGAGTTTTAACTATTTGTAAGATGACTTTTTGCCTTTTTCTCTCTATTGCTAGGCTAATTTTTTCCTTATTTCCTATAGTCTCTCCTTCTTTCTCTTCCTTCCTTCCTTCCTTCCTTCCTTCCTTCCTTCCTTCCTTCCTTCCTTCCCTCCCTCCTTCCTTCCTTCCTTGACAGACTCCTCCTCCATCACCTAGGCTACAGTACAGTGGCTTGATCTCAGCTCACTGCAACCTCCGCCTCCTGTGCTAAAGCCATCCTCCTGCCTCAGCCTCCCAAGTAGCTGGGAGTACAGGTATGTGCCATCACACCTGACCAATTTTTGTATTTTTTGTAGAGACAAGGTTTTGCCATGTTTCCCAGGTTGGTTTCAAACTCCTGAGCTCAAATGATCTGCCTGTCTCGGCCCCCCGAGTGCTGGGATTACAGTCTTGAGCCACCAAGCCTTGCCCCTACAGTCTTTTTGATATGGTTGCCTCTGATGTATAAACATCCCAAACCTATTGTTTTATGCAATGTGAGAGCCAAAGTTAGGAGCAGAAACGTGGACTAGATATGGAACCCTTGTCTTGTATTTTATATTCATTATGAGAGTGCTTGCATTTTCACTCCTGGATATTTGTTCGTAGCGTGAAACGACGTGTCCTTTTTCTTAATCTATGAAATTATGATTAATTTCTATATTGGACATATAACTTAGCCAGAATAAGATAAACTTGTAATGGATTCCATTTGGTTTTGCAGCCCAACAGCCTTTCTCAATTTTACTCAGAAGCTGGAGAGCGAGGTGGCTCAGGTAGCTGCCTGGTGTAGTGGTTATGGCCTGATTATGTGGAAGAAAGTGATTACCACAGCATTCCCAACAGATCCATGTAACAACAGAGGATGAATATAGATATCATGTGAACAAGTATAAGTTTTCTTAAAGATGACCAACGTTTTGACTGAAAGTAGAATAGGGGTGATGGGAAAGGCCTAGAGCTACTTAGAACAGTGGATTAATCATTAGTCTGCAAAGTTGGCATTATTCTCCTCCATGATTGCTGTAGCTGCATTCTCATACAGACCAAATGAATGCTTTTTGGCCCAGCTGACAGGGAAGAATGGCCTGTTTTTTATTTGCTCACTCTGGATTGCCGTTATGTTTATTACACAATTCAAGCTGGGGCTGCTAAATACATCTATGGATCATGCTAATGGACTTTCCACACTCATGACAGAGGTTGCTAATTGATCATTGCATTCTTTCCCACTGAGCCTGGACCAGCCTCAGTCTCTTCTTCCCTGAGAGCTTCACTTGCTAAGCCATGGTCAATGAGTTAGGGTACATTAAAACTCTAGTGGGTAGACTTTTGTAAGACAATTTCTTTATGTGAATAGGTGGGGAGATGGAGGGATGACTCATCCAAATAGGTCTTTACAGAATTCAGTGAAAGCAGGTAAGGGCAGGAGCAGTTATCCTTCATGAGCTCTCAGGGAATGCCAGTTAGCACTGCCATGAACACATTTCAGCAACTGGCTATGTGACTTGGATCTGAAATTGAGGAGGAAGACCCTAGATGAGAGGTGGGAACTGTGAAAGAGGTTGGAACTTGTTCTTGTACTACTTCCTCGGGTCAGGATAACAAGAAGGTACCCAAAGGTCACTTTTGAGAGATAGGAAGGGATCCAGGCAATGGTCCTTGCTAGAGGACTTGGGGGTAGTAGACTGAGGATGAGGAATTTGGGGGGTCATTTTTAGTTGTGATTTATTGCTATGTTTAGGTTCACAGACCTGTGCTTTGGAAACCGAACTATTTTTACACCATTGCATTTCTGTAATTATTTCCTTTTTCTTTCAGATGTTAATAAAGCACTTTATAAAAATGTCAGGCTGTCTCAGGAAAGAAGTGTTTGTTCATTCTCAGGTCACATTTTTAAAGGGAGAGCAACAGAGGCCTCTTCTGTGGGAGGAGAGCCAAAATGAGAAAACTTCAAAGAAAAAGAAAAAGAAATCCTGTCTTGGATATTGAGAAAGTTTATTTTTGTAATTTCCCCTTGTACCTGCTTTTTGTTTCAGGAATTATCACACCAAACATACATGGGGGAAGATCAGATATTGTGCAATTCAAGTGTTCTTTTTGGGAGAAGAAAGTAGCAAAGGCTTGCTTCCTTTCTGGGCGGTGATAGTGGGATGACAATGGCTAACCAACCAAGTCCCTGAGGCCCAGTGGCCTCTTCTTGGGACCTTTTCTTTGTCTGCAGGAAACTTCAATGATGGAAAGTGGTAGGTAGGGTAAACATTCTTCTCCTATCTGGGGAGAGTCTCAGTCTGAAATACTAGATGGAGATAGAAAACACCTGGAAAACATGCTGCCACTCTCATATTCTGTGTCCTGAGCAAATGCTGCTAATTAGTCCTTAGTACTGTCTCACTGATCCTAGACCAAGCTTCATAATTCTCATCATAGCACTTAGCACAGCCACCATCAACCAATGAGATTTGACATTTGGGGGAAATGTAATTCCATTCCTGAAATAGACTGCTTCTCTCTTAGTTTCCAGAAAGACAGCAACCAAGTCTTGCCCTGATTTTTGTCTGTCGTTGTATTAGTCCATTTTCATGCTGCCGATAAAGACATACCTGAGACTGGGTAATTTGTAAAGAAAAAGAAGTTTAATGGACTCATGGTTCCACGTGGATGGGGAGGCCTCACAATCATGGTGTAAGGTGAAAGGCACATCTTCCATGGTGGCAGGCAAGAGAGAATGAGAGTCAAGCAAAAGGGGAAACCCCTTATAAAAACATCAGATCTTCTGAGACTTATTCATTACCATGAGAACAGTATGGGGGAAACCACCCCCATGATTCAATTATCTCCCACCAGTCCCCTCCCACAACACGTGGGAATTATGGAAGCAACAATTTAAGATGAGATTTGGGTAGGGACACAGTCAAACCAAATCAGTCATAGAGCAGATCCAGCATTTGCCCTGACGTGGCACTCAATGAATCGTGAATGGCACTGAACTTGGGGGGAGTGCTGAGTATGACTTTCTTGTTGTTTACTTAAGACAATGCAACCAGCTCCCAGATGACTGTGAAAATGTTCCCCCGATCCTAAGAATCTAATTTTGGTTGATTCCTAGGAAAAGGGACTTTACTGTTGCCCATTGTGTCTATACTACACTACTCTGAGGTTCATAGTTACAGAGAAACTGTACAGATGGCTCATGCCTATAATCCAAACACTTTGGGAGGCTGAGGTGAGCGGATCACCTAAGGTCAGGAGTTCGAGACCAGCCTGGCCAGCATGATGAAACCCCGTCTCTACTAAATATACAAAAATTAACCGGGCATGGTGGTGGGTGCCTATAATCCCAGATGCTTGGAAGGCTGAGGCAGGAGAATTGCTTGAAGCCGGGAGGCAGAGGTTGCAGTGAGCCAAGATGGCGCCACTGCATTCCAGCCTGGGTGACACAGCAAGAATCTGTTTCAAAAACAAAACAAAACAAAGGAAAAAAGACAACAAAAAAAAAAGAAAAGAAAAGAAAAGAAAAGAAATATTATTTGAAACTATTGGTACTTTGTTATTACTAACAGTAACTTCCTACTGCTGAGATAATAGACTTGTCTACTTTTTGTCCCAAGTGCTAAGCTGAGGATGAGTCATATATTATGGTGGTCAGTAAAGATCATTTATGCATTGGATCACTAAGTCTTTGACCAGCTCTTGAACTTATGATACTGGTAGCCAAATATCTTGTTTCCCCTGTGGGCAAAATGAGAGGAAATGAATTCACTGCAATGAGAGGTACTTAAGTTAAACTAAGTCAGAATTCCTTATTAGGGAGAGTGGATGAAAACTGGAAAGGGTTACCGAGTGAAGTTCAGATTTCTATTTTTTGAAACAATTTTTAAGTATATTCTAGCCAGAAGGCCAGAAGAGACTAAACAATCTCTCTAAGTCCCACCAATCCTGGAGACACAGTCTTTCTGGGAAAGAAAGAAACCCTGGAAGGCAATGACTGTCCTGAGCAATTACTTACACCATAGGGCATTGTTATCCCATGACCAATGGCTAAATGGGAACAGAGTAAGGACTCTCAGGGGCATCTTGATAAATATAAGTAAAATCTTAAAGGTCAGGGAGTTATATGCATTAAATGTGGTCTCCTGGAGATGGGTGAGTGTACTTAGAGCACTGCTAATATTTTATCAAGAATTAAGGGCCCATTAGCATTTCTATTTGCAAGAGTAGGTTTGCCTAGATCCTGGTACACAAATGTGGTTCTCCTTGGCTAATATCATATGTTTGTGTGTGTGTGCATGCATGCACGTTTCTTGGTCTTTTATTTTCCTTTCTCATTCTTAGCCTCAATGTATTAGAATCATTTGTCAAAATATAGCCACTGATCTTTTCTTAATTGACTGTGATTCCTTAAGTGAGAAATCTTATTCAAGGTCAAAGATTGACTGGAAGAAGGAGGTGTAATTTTAGCTTATTAATCTCTCTTGTTTGATTTCCTGGTTCCTTGATTGCCTGGATAAGTAAGTAATTTTAAAAAAATCATATAGGGGCCGGGTGCGGTGGCTTACGACTGTAATGCCAGTACTTTGGGAGGCTGAGGCAGGCGGATCACTTGAGGTCAGGAGCTTGAGACCAGCCTGGCCAACATGGTGAAACCCAGTCTCTATTACAAATACAAAAAAATTTAGCAGAGTGTGGAGGCTCATGCCTGTAGTCCCAACTACTCGGGAGAATGAGGCAGGGGAATCACTTGAACCCAGGAGGCAGAGGTTGCAGTGAGCTGAGATCATACCACTGCAGCCTGGGTGACAGAGTGAGATTCCGTCTAAAAAAAAAAAAAAAATCATATATAGGTGAGACTGTCCAGCTGTTCATCAAACCCAGTTCCTCTTCTTTGTTAGCATACAGTTAGACCCTATTTAGTTGAGTGTAGCCATATTACTGAGCGCTAGCCAATAAAATATCAGTAGAAGTGGTATATACTAGTGCT
>NW_012107809.1:307402-315819 GCF_000951045.1 Mandrillus leucophaeus | reverse complement strand
AATTTCCTTTTGTGTCCAGCTGTACAATTTTTATACTTTACATGGAGTGTTTAAAACACTTACATTTAATACAGTCATTGATACAATTATATTCTATTTATCACATCTATTTTCTGTTTCTCTGTTCTCCTTTCCTGCCATCTTTTGGGTTAAACAGGTATTTTAAAATTTTTTATTTTGTCTTCCCTATTGACTTTTTGTAATTTTTTTTTGGTGGTTGCTCTTGATTACAACATGCAGCTTTAATTTATCACAAGCTACCTTCAAATGATAGTATCCCATTTAACGAACAATGTAAAAATCTTACAATGTTATAATTCCATTTACAGCCTCTGAATCTTTTCTATCTTGAATCATATATTTGACTTCTATATATTTAAAAAATCCCACAAAACAAAGTTACTGATTTTAGTTTACACAATTAATACTTTAAAAAAATGGAAGCGTGCACGCACACACACACACACACACACACACATACACACAGTATTCTGTATTTATACACATATTTATAACACCTTTTCTGATATTCATCATTTCTTCTTGCAAATCCAAGCTTCCATCTGTTATCTTTATCTATAATCCTAAAGAACTTCTTTTAGCATTTCTTTGTTGCAAATCTGATGGATTTTCTGGAACCTCTGGAATATATCTTTAATTGCTTTTGGAAAACTTGCAGTCATTATATTTTCAAATATTTCTTCTGCCATTTCTTTTCCATTTATTTCTCCTTACATTCTGGGGCTGCAATTACTTGTTATTAGACCATCTGAATGTATCTCACAGATCTCAGGTACTTTTTTCCACTTTTCATTATTTTTATGTCTTTGTATTTCAACTTGAATAATTCTTATTGAATGATTTCAGACTTACTCATTTTTTTTTCTGTTGTGTGTACTTGGCTGTTAAGACCTAAAATAAATTATTTATTTCTGATATTGTAGTTTTCATTTCTAGCATCTCTATTTGTTTTTTCTTTATAGCTTTCATTTTTGGGCTGATATGCCCCATCTGCCCATGGATTTATTAATCTTTTATCAGAGTTATTTTATAATCTTTTTTGTTAATTATGAAATCTGGGACATCTGTGGCTATGCTTCCAACTACTGTTCTTTTGAGTATGGGTCATATTTCCTTACATCATCATAAGTCTTACAGTTTTTGATTGTCTGCTCATCATGTGGGTAAATAATTGTATATATTGAAGTAAATGATAATTCCCTTCAGAAAAGACCACCCCTCCTTCTTTCAGGTCAATAGCACATGAGACTGAGTTGATTTAATCTTTAGTTGAGCTGGGTCTGGGCTTGTTGCAGTTTTAGTTAGATCCAGTCCATTCTGGTTTCAAATATTTTGAGGATAATATCAGGACTTTCCTTTCCACAGAGCAGGACTCTGGAAATCTTTTTTATGCTTTATAGCTTAGCAACCGCTTTCTGAATTGTGGGGACCTTCTCTTTGTTTTACGACTTGGCTGCCAACTTTTTGGGTCACTGGGACTTCTCTTTGCTTTACAGCACTGCCCTCTGGCTCTATATGCATCCAGAAAAATATAAATATCTCCCTACCTCGCTGTCCTGTCCCCAGCCTTTACTGGACAATTGCAGTACACATGGGGAAGGCCTGGGACCCTGTCTGAAGCTTTTTTGTTGCATTCCATGAAGCCTCATTGTACCAATGAGAGATTTCTCTCATGTCTTTTGCTCTGCTCTGAGCCTTTGGTGGGCTACCTCCATGCACTCAGAGAAGGCCCTTGAGAAAGCTTTGACATGTGGGTGCAGACTTATTGTATCACTGGGAACTTTAGTATTTTAATCCACAATATTGGCCCATCTATAACCATTAATAGTTCACAGAAAGTTCAGCTCGTCTTCTTATTTTCGTCTTTTGCCAATTCCTCCCCCTCTCACTGTTCCCTGAGGGTTGAAGGCAGCTGTGGTGTCTTCTAGTGCTTGGCATTTTATGAAATGTAGTTTATTTAGTTGTTTTTTCATCTCCAACCCTTAGGTTTTTTTAAACTATGATTTTGTAGCTTATCTGACCTGTTCTTTTTGTTGCGTATGGGCAGGATACCCTGTTGCTACTGTCTACACCATAACAAGAAGCAGTGGTCACTCCAATGAGCTTTATTCATAAGTATGACTAATGTCAATTGCCTGTGCATTCCCAAGCTCCCTAGTCTGCTGGGTTTACATAGCCCTTTATCATTAGGTTAAATTAGTTTGGAATCCCAATAGCTTAGATGGTGGGAGACCAAGGTTTCCCTGTAATATCCCAACACAGTCTTGGGAAACTTATCTCTCTTTCTTGTCATTTCTTGCTTTCATTTAATGTTTCTGCTGAATTCTCCCTATCACTTGCATCTCATTTCTTGCAGCTGTTTCTTTTGTTTTTTCGATCATATCAACCCCACATGGATGTAGGTGGGAGACTTCAATAGAATAGACAGAATTAAAACTGTGAAGGAATTAGGATAAAGGAAAAGAAAATGTCAGATCAGGAAGGGTCTAGCACACAGCTGGTGTAGGGAGTGACCAAGTGGGGGCATTCTGAAAAATGAGTGGGAGACGCCCATGATCTTTCTCTTTTTAATCATACAACAGATAGATTTAGACGATCATAGCTATTCCTCTGTACTCTGAGAATTATGATTTTATTTTTGAAATGTTTTAGTAAAAAGCTGCTTGAGCTTTGTTTATGGTCACTCCTTGGAGGCAGTGGTCAAGACAGTAATTGGTGACAAAGATGGTGTGATCCACAGCCAGCACTCCCAATAGCTCATCTCCCACTTAATCGTGGGCGAGTGAACCCACTTGGGGAGAGTATCTGATTGAAAAGACAGCACGGCTCATTCCTTCTCTTCCCTTCCTTTTTGTATACTGAGTAAGTCTATTCCAAGAGTCTATTCTCCAGGTTTCACCATTCATAATTGCTTCTTTTAACCCAGAAGGCAAAGAGAAAACTTTGCAAGAGAATAACTCCCTTAAAGTAATTCAGAAAACAAACAAAACAAAACAAAACAAAACAAAAACAAAAAAAAACCCTCTTTCATCTCAGGGCATAACTGTACTGCCATTTGATACAAACTCACTGCAGTTTTGAAAATATTAAATGTGACTAGAAGGTAAGATTCAATCTTGGGTAAATTTCACAAGGGCATCTTCATGAGAAAAAATACAAAGACTAAACCACAACGATGCAGTAAAACAAGCCAAAGAAAAAGGAGACGACAAAGATTTTTCAAGGACAGCTTTTGTCTGCATTTCCTTCAATGGACTTTAAGCTGAGAGTAAGAGAAGGAATTGTGTATGTGGCTGGCAGCTTCATCACATTGCATTCCCACCTCTAGACTTCAGTTTATTTACTCTGTGCGTACAGATGTGATTGCTCTTGGAGTTTCTTTTCTAACAGAAGGGACGGCTGCAACACCCAGCTGATGACTCAAAGACCTCTCAGAGCAGAGAGAGGACATGCACAATCTTTTCCTTTGTGGCTCTTTGCAGAGTATGCTACGATTTGCACATTTGCCTCCAGCTACTGGTGAAATAACTCATATCCTCCAGGATACCACAACCCTTCTGTCAAACATTTATCATAGTGTTTGACACTTTGCACTGTAGTATTTGTTTCACTGCTTTGTCTCTCCTACTAAATCTGCACTTTTTAGAGGAAGGGACTCTGTCTTGTTTGTCTAACATCCCCAGAGCCTAGCATACTACTTGGCAGGCTGCAGGTGCTCAATAAATATTTGCTGGAGGAATGAATGAATAAATGCATGAATGAGAGAAGTAATATATATGACACATGTTGAACATAATTTAGAAATTAAAAATGCAACAATCCCTGCACTGCCAGAAAAAAAAAAACCCAAATCAAATGCAAAACAGGATTTTGACTTCTAACATTGATATAAACTAGGATTTAAAAATTCCTGAAGGTAGTTCACCAATTATATTAGGTAGAAATTTTGTTTGATTGCTAGCATCAGAGAGACAACACAGGAACTTAAATAAATTGGGTGTTAATTTTCTCTTGCAAAATAAAATTCAAAGTTAGGGAGTAGAGATTTTGTTTGTTTCTTTGTTTTCATAAAATTACTAGGAATCCAGACTCTCTCTTTTTGTAGCAATCCATTCTTAGTGTGTGGTTTCTGAGATCTGGCTTGTTCGTTTGCATCGAGGCCAAAATTCATCTTGTCAACGTCTAATTCTGCTGCATTTAAGCTATTTCAGCTAGAGGAGTTGTCAATACCTGGGTGGAGCAGAGTTTTCAACCTGGGCCATTGCTCTGTGAAATTCCTTCTGGGCCTCAGAAGTTATAGAATCAAGAGCAGATCCTCAGTAAGATAAAAATCACCCCCACAGGCTCTCAGAATGCTAACTTCCATACTTGTGCTGGTGAGTCTAATCACCCAGCATGCTTGCCATGAGTCAGGACAAATTCTGTGATGTAATTTATACTCCAGGACACCCCGATGATTCAGACTGAGGCTGCACCTTGACCAGAAATTGCATCCTAGTTTGGCTTCTCCCCTCATCCTTTAATTCCTTAATTCATTTTCTCCCGGAAGCAGTTTTTTTTTTTTTTTTGAGATGGAGTCTCGCTCTGTTGCCCAGGCTGGAGTGCCGTGGCGCAATCTGGGCTCACTGCAAGCTCCGCCTCCCAGGTTCACGCCATTCTCCTGCCTCAGCCTCCTGAGTAGCTGGGACTACAGGCGCCCGCCACCACGCCCGGCTAATTTTTTGTATTTTTAGCAGAGACGGGGTTTCACCGTGTTAGCCAGGATGGTCTCGATCTCCTGACCTCGTGATCCGCCCGCCTCGGCCTCCCAAAGTGCTGTGATTACAGGCATGAGCCACCGTGCCCGGCCGCAGTTTTTAAGTAAATTGCTCACATGTGAATCCTTGTGTTAGGGTTTGATTCTGGTAAACCTGACCAAAGACAATGCCTACTTAGGAAAAGCTGAGCTAAGTTCAAGCCCAAGCAAGCATAATCTGCATCCTTAGACAGTCCCTATGCCTGATGAAGGCACATGCATTTGCTGAGGAGAGAGGAGCAAGGCTCGCTTTTGCTAAACTTTGTATGGCCTGTGCTGGGGAGGCCCCTTCCTGGCTGGGGCCCTGTGGCCTTTGCGTTTGCTGAGTCCTAGTCCTTTGTTGAGACCCAGATCCCTTTTCTTTAGACCTTCCATGTGGATCCTGCCATACGGATGTAGGTGCTCTGAGCAGTAATTATCCATTCTGTGAAGATGCTATATTTACTATGTCTTGATCTGGGTTTGGCAGTTAAAGCCCTCTGTGTGTCTGTAATAGGGTTGTATGGATCGAAATAAACATTTAGCAACCAAAAGGATCATAACACCCTGTCCTCACATTTCAGGCCCCAAACTGGGGGCTCTTGTACACCAGAAGCTTCAAGAAATCTATAAGGAATTTGTTTCCCTATTTTTCCATCTTGTCAATTTTCTGGTGTTCCTGGCTCATGCATTGGAAGGGCTAACTGTCCCCCTGAATTACATATATCTGTGCCACCCTGTAAGCCATAGGCCCTTCCTGCCTGGAGTTGTGTCCCAGTCAGATATGCGTAGGGGTACTGCATGCTTTTCAAAATGTTCAGTCACAGGGAGGGAGTGGGGTGAGGTGTTGGGGTCAGCCTGGCCAATTATCCTTCCAAATTTATGACTCAAATACACCATTCCATTCCCCTTCCTACTGACCTGAATTGAATTGAATCAATTTGGCAATAAATGAGGCCCAGAGTTCTATATTAATAGAGTTCCCTACAACATGGAAGGAAACATGAAGAGTGGGAAACAAATATTTCTCCTTACATTTTCTAACGTAATTTTATTTTTTAGGTATCTATACTCTTCCCTGACCATGTGCTTCAGGGAATGCCAATCCCAGCCCCAGTCCCAGCCCACAGTGGAGAATCAGTTTGATCTAAGCCAATCATGTTGATGCTATTCTACTTAGCTGTGACTGGCTGAGGAAGATGTGGGGTGATGAAGATAATCCCCCTACTCTCCATAGCCACTGAGAAGATTAGGTCCTTCTTTGGATTTGAATATATTTTTCTATTAATATCTATAAATGTTTTCAATTTCCATGACACTATTATACTTTTGTTAGCTTATGTCAAACTTGTATAAAACTGATACCCCTGAATCAATTTTACACGAAGGGTTATTAAACCAGGTAACTGTCTCCCGCAGCAGTGTCTGTGATTTTCTGAATGAAATTGAGGGTTGATAATCTTTCTCCAACTTCAAAATGTAGCACAAGAAGTGAAATTTACTTCTGTACACCTGTTTGGTGACTGTTGGAATTTCAGTTCCAGAAAAACAGAATTGTGTGGATTGTGAGTCACTTCTGCTGGGGATAATTAGAAAGAGAGGAAATTGGGAGTCGGGAGTGAAAAGGGGAGATAAAGCAGATGGCAGAGGAAGGATGGATATTTTCGCAGTGAATCCTTGGGGAGACAAAGGAAGATAAAGCACAGTAAACTCTTAAGGGTATTCAGGTGACATCTGTGAGGAGGAGTTGAGGAGCCGGGATCCGAGATGTGAGAGAGACAATTTGATAGACATGTGATCCGGGGAGGGGACAGAAGCATCTTCTGAGTCACGCAATCAAGAAGGCATTGATCATTTGAATGAAGAACCAGGCAAAGAAGAAAATAAGTAGAATTTACAAGCACTGCACTGAAATTTTAAGAAATGCTCAAAAGTTTCAAGCAAGAATGGTAAATGGCAATTAATATTATAGTACCTGTGTTACTAATTTATACTTATGTCCTTATTCTTTTATTTTATGAATGCAAAATATGTTTCAAAGGACTTTCATAGATCTGATTTCTGTTTCTCAAATTCTATTTTTTTTTAAATGATCTTAATTTCCCAACCTCAAAATCTCTGGCAACAGGATTTTCTGAACTTTAGTTCTGAATTTGATAAGTGATAATATTTACATTTATCAGACATGTGCAGTGGCTCACACCTGTAATCCCAGCACTTGGGGAGGCTGAGGTGGGTGGATCACCTGAGGTCAGGAGTTCAAGATCAGTCTGGTCAACATGGTGAAACCCCGTCTCTACTAAAAATACAAAAATTAACCAGGTGTGGTGGTGGGCGCCTATAATCCCAGCTACTCGGGAGGCTGAGGCAGGAGAATCACTTGAACCTGGGAGGCAGAGGTTATAGTGAGCTGACATGGTGCCATTGCACTCCAGCCTGGGTGACAGACTGAGACTCCATCTCAAAATAAATAAATAAATAAATAAATAAATAAATAAATAAATAAAAAATAAAATTTTGCATTTATCTCTGCTAAATCTTACCTTATTAGAGTTCATAAAAGACAGATTGATTGATTTGGTCACTTGAAATTACAAACTTCTTCATAGAAAAAAATGCATCATACAGAGTAGAAAATCAAACAATAGACTGGCGGAATGTTGAGAATATCTGCAACACATATGAATGGCAAGGGCTAATATCCCTAATTTTCAAAAAGTTCTTTCACATTGTCAAGGAAAAGACACACAACTTAAGTGAAAATGAGGTAAAGGGCATGAATGAGCCACTCAGCAAGGATGTAAGCAAGAAAAACCAGAAAACAGGGCGTGCTGCTCGGCTTCTCTAGTAATCATGAAAATTCAAATAAAAAAGAAATGAGATCCTCATACTGGTTAGCAAAGGCAAGAGGTTAAAAAGTTGTGCTATAAATGGAATGTTTGTGTCTAACCCCAAATTTGCATGTTGAGGCCTAAATATCCAACGTGAAAGTGTTAGGAAAGTACAGGAGGTGGGGCCTTTGTGGGGTAATAAATCATGAGGTGGAGCCATTACAGATGGAATTGGTGCCCTTGTATTAGAGGATGAAAAGACCAGCACTCCCTCTCTCTACCATGTGAAGATACAGCAAGAAGTTGGCCATCAGCAACTGGGTAAAGAGCCCTGGGCAGAATCAGACCATGCTGGCACCCTGATCTCGGACTTCCAGCCTCCAGAACCATAAGAAATAAATTTCTGTTACTTATAAACCGTCCATTCTATGGTACTTTGTAGAGCAGCCTGAACTAACTAAGACAAATTGATAAAAACTGGTGAGAATGAGGGAACACAGGACCTTTCACAGCACCTTATCAGTGGGATTATGAATTGCTATATACTGTTGAAAAAGTATTTATTAAAACATGAGTCTGGGCATGGTGGCTCACACCTGTAATCCCAGCACTTCGGGAGGCTGAGGTGGGTTCATTGCTTGAGCTTAGGAGTTTGAGACTAGCCTGGGTGACATGGGGAAACCCCATTTCTACAAAAAATACAAAAATTAGCCAGGGATGGTGGCATGTGCCTGTAGCCTGTAGTTCCAGCTACTTTGGAGGCTGAGGTGGGATGATGGCTTGAGCCCAGG
>NW_012107809.1:301826-306977 GCF_000951045.1 Mandrillus leucophaeus | reverse complement strand
TAACATGTATTATGTATATTATATATTAATATTATATTAATTGACCCAGAAATCTCCCTTCAGTTAATTTATTCCACAAAATAAAAGTAAACAGTAACTAAAGATATGTGTACAATGATGTTATTGCAATGGAAAAAAGTTGGAAGCTTCCTGAACACTCATTTACTAGGGAGTAGATGAGTGAATTACAGGGCATCTGTATTATGGAAACTCAGTGAGTTATTAAAAATAATGATGTGTTTCTTGAGTGTATTTTGCGAACAGTTCTTAGAATACTCTTTAGCCAAATACATGCCCAGGTCATTTCTTCACTTCCTTCAAGTCTTTCCTTAAATGTTACCCTGTCACAGTGGCCTTTCTTGATCACCTTATGTGAAATCACCATCTGCACCACTTTATCCCCTACCTTTGCTTTATTTTTCTGAATAATACTTACAAATACCTGATGTTACATTACAGATCTGTGTTTACTGGTGGATTGCTGGACCCTCCTACTAGAGAAAAAGCTCCATGAGGGCAGGGACTAGGAGATTTATTCACTGCTATATCCTTAATGGCTAGTGCCTGGCATACAATAGGCTCTTGATAATTTTTTTCCTATGGATGAATCTATAATATTGACTTAGAAAAAAAAGTTTTCTTCCTTTTTCTCCCACCCATGCTGTTCCTGAAAGCAGTAGACAGTAAACTTCCTGCATGCTAGTTTCCATCTCAGTTTGCTTTCTTGAGAACCTGCCCTGAAATAGATTACACACACCTACATTGAGAACCTGTGTCTTTAAAAATATAAAAATGAAATAATGGATTTTTTTCTGCATCTTGTTGTTGTTCTGAGTATCATCTCAGTTCCAGAACTCTCTGTGGGATTGGCTGAGACCTTGGTTGAGACTGAATCACAAACCAACTTCCCCTTCTGCCTGACACTGGACCCTTCTCTTTCCTTCCACAGTCATTGGCTTCTCTGGACCAATTTAAACCTTTATTCCACATTCATTCTGTTCATTTTTGTTGGAGCAAATGAGTAGGCAGATGCTTTATTCCATTATCAGCTTTCTGACTTCTACCTACAAATAACAGTCCCAAGTCACTGTCAACTCCTTTTCTTCATTGAGCTCAATCTTTTCAAAGGGGCTCTTCCTTTCATGGAATTAGAGTCAGCATTTATGGAAAAATTGACCCAAATACGAGATAGGTTTACGAAGAGATTACACTGATTTTCTACTCTCTAATTCTCCTCTTCTTTCTCCATGGTGTGTAAGTCCTACTTCCAATGTGAAACTGCTGAGGTATAGAGAAAGTGAAATGTAAGGGAGATTTGGGAGTGGGAAAGGGTGCTAAAGGAAGGCCAAGGTCACATGCAGCTTCAGTGGACATGGGAGGGTCATCATCCATTCTTATCAACAGCTCTATTTCATTTCTCTATTAACAAACACTCGAAGTAGATGAGAAATGTATTATATGCATTCTCCATCACATCTCGCTCAACTCTGGACAGTGATGTTTCAGCTCATAGGGCCTGGTGGAATAAAGTGAATAATTGATCTTTAAGGTTTCCTACCTCTGTGATATTTTCCTGCTCATGTTCTATTTTTTTCTGGATTAAGATAGCCTAAGAAGCTGAGACACATATTCTGCCAGTAGTTGACTATACATAACCACCCAGCTAAGACAGTAAGTCAGAAAGGTCGAAGGACAGAAAGTTCTTGAATATTCAGTGTAGCATTCGTTACCATGTGTGCCTAGCACACAGTCATACTGTTGTCTTGCAAATGACATCAACACTGTATTTACACTTACAAGGAGAATGCTGCTTCAGCATATTGTTAATTAGGACACTACCTGAGGCTAGTGCCAATTAATTTTCTCAAATATGCTTACTGTATAGTGCAATCATGATTAATTAACACATAAGATTGGTCCAAAATGAGAGGATTTGAGGAGAATCTTGCTTTGCTTGTCTCCTGTTAAATAAGCAGCTGAAAAGCTTCCAGCCGAGGCAACCTTTTGCGCAGTGTCTACTAGCTCATCCTAATAGGTACCATGGTGTTAGGTGATCAAGAGATGAATAATAGGCAGCCAGTAATACCCTTTCAATTACCCTTGTAAAGCTGCTACTTACGGCCCTCAAGGGTATTGGATCAAGATACCAGCAGGCTAATGGGCAGGATGCCTATGGAGAGAGCTTGGCACTCAAGAGTCAGAGGAACTTAATTTTGCTGTAATGTCTGACCACCACTTGGTAGCTGATATTTCTCTCTAAATTTTTACAGTACTTGCTTCAAGGTGACCCACTGTTACGTTTCCTGGGATCAGTGAAATTGTTATTAGTACTGGGCTAACTTTTATTTTATTTTTAAATATTTCTCAGTCCTCCATGTGATCATCTTGGACACTGCCTAAATGTAATTGTATGGACTGAACCTGCACTAGAACTGGCTTTGTGGTATTCTGCCTTCTCAAGCTTTGTTTTGCTCTGTCCTTTTCCGGATCATACATTCATCTGAGTGTGTCATTCTATAGCTAAATGTTGCATTCTCTGTACATACTATGCCAGGTGTTTCATGAAATATTAATATGGACAAGACTTATGACAGCCAGCAGCAACTCTGAGGTTAACTCTGAGAGGAGCCTTTATTGTACCATAATTTCCACCATTTTCCCAAAGCTCTGCTAGGAGCTGTGGGTGGAGACCACCTATACTGTTAAAATTCAGGCGATGCCTCCCTACCCTTTGAAATTGAAGAGGTAGCGATGAGCTCTGAATTGCCTTTGGGGTTCCTCTTCCCTTGCTTTAAAGAATAGTACATGTTCTGAGTTGAACAGCACTATAATCTTGTCCTATAAAATCTAAGTAGTCTGACAGTCTTCCTTCATTCTTTTACATCACTTCAAACTGGCAGTTTTCCTGCTGGGCTGGCTGGTTAAGTTGATGGTTCAAGCCAACACTAATATCTTTATTAAAGGATTGCTAGGTCACATCCTTAGTGTTCTCTTCTGAACATGTTTTCTCATTTTTTGTGATTTGGATAGGTGGAGAGTTTTCCAAATCTTTACATTCTAGTTCCTTTTTGCTTAACAATTTCATCTTTGAGAGCACTCTTCTCACATTTCACTATAAATGATCAAGAGGAACCAAGGTGCTCCTTCAACACTTTGCTTAGAAATCTTATCAGCTAAAACCAATTTCCTTGCTCCCAAGTTCCACCTTCCACAAAATACTAGAAATGAACACATTTTAGCTAAATTCTTTGCCACCTTATAAACACAAGGATTGTCTCTTTTCCCTCCTTTCCATTATCTTATAACCTGTTCCTCATTCCCATCAGAGACTTCATCAGAATGTCAGAATGGCCTTTACTGTCCATAGTGTTTTTTTTTTTTTTTTTTTTTTTTTTAAGACAGAATCTTGCTCTGTTGCCCAGGCTGGAGTGCAGTGGCATGATCTTGGTTCACTGCAACCTCTGTCTCCTGGGTCCAAGTGATTCTCCTGCCTCAGCCTCCCTCCCAAGTAGCTGGAGTATAGGCATGTGCCACCTTGCCTGGCTAATTTTTGTATCTTTAGTAGAGGCGGGCTTTCACCATGTTGGTCAGGCTGGTCTTGAACCCCTGACCTGAAGTGATTCACCAGCCTTGGCCTCCCGAAGTGCTGGGATTACAGGCATGAGCCACTGCTCCTGGCCTACTGTCCATATTTCTACCAACATTCTGTTCGTAATAACTTGTGAATTCTCTAGGAAGACAGAAGTTTTCTCTATAGTTCTCCTCTTTCCTTTTTGAGTCCTCATTAGAATCACCTTTACAAGTCTGTCCATGGTAATCCAGACTTTTTTAGCATGCATCTCAAAACTCTTTGGGCTTCTACCACTTACTCAGTTCCAAAACTGCTTCCACCATTTTAGGTATTTGTTATAATAGTGTTATAATAGTGTCTACTCTTGCTACGAATTTTTCTTAGTAAGCTTGGGCTACTATCACAAAATACCATAAGCTGGGAGGCTTAAACAACAAACATTTATTTCTCACAGTTCTGGAGGCTGGGAAGTCCAAGATCACGGCATGGTGAGGGCCTGATTCATGGTCCACAGATGGCATTCTTTTCACTTATTCTCACATGATAGAAGAAGAAAGCATGCTGTCTCCAGATTCTTATAAAGACACTAATCCCATTCATAAGGGCTTTCCTTATATGACCTCATCTAATCCTAATTATCTCCCAAAGATAGGCTTCAACATAAGAATTTTGGAGGGGATGCAAGTCCATAACACCATCCAAAATAAACATGAGTAGAAGTAAAAACAGGAAACTTGCAGTGCAAGTAGTTTCAAGCAACTCCAAATAAACAGATAAAATCAAAGTAAAATCAGTGCACTTGCTATAAAAACAGAATGCCAAAGTAAGTTCCGAGCCTCTTTCCAATCAGATCATCATGTCCGAATCTTCCCCCAAGTGGAATTCCAGAGCCTCTGTTGGGCCCTGCTCCTTATGGGAATGAGGATCTGGGGGAGGAGGCAAGTAATTCCCGACAATTCTCAGTAATTCTCAGTTGAAAGCAGAGTGTGGAAAGGACCTTGATTTAGATACAAAATAAATGCTATGAGAGAAGTGAGAGTGGGGAAAGAGTTTGGAGTTTTGTAATAGGTAATATCCAAGAGTAGGTGTATCTATTGCTCTAAAGTAGAGTTTCCTTCTGGAACAAGAAAAGGGATATATAATAGAGGACTATATTTTGCTGACTCAATAGGAAAGCAACACAGAAACTCACAGAAGTGAGGTTTAACTAAGCCTCAAGGGATCTGAGAAGCATGTCATCTTAGAGCACACAAGGAAGGGCTCAGGGACTGGGTGAAGTTAAAACCAGGGGTGAAGAGCTTAAGCCTGAGGTTGAGGCTGTAGACTCATTAGCTGGGAAATAAAGCCTGAAAATTAAGCTGTCTGGCTTTGGTCTGAGCCCTGGCTTTGACAGTGAGCTAATAGACTCTCCACATGCTGCTGTCAAAAAGGGCCTTGCCTTCAGTGAAAATGGGAGATTATGTCCCTGGGAGGTTATAGAGCTTCTCTTAGGGCAGCAAGTAAATCAATACTGATGATGGCAACAGAATCACATAATTCTGCTGACCTGTAGTCATGTCTCAAATATTATCTTGAGAGCC
>NW_012107809.1:299815-300531 GCF_000951045.1 Mandrillus leucophaeus | reverse complement strand
CCGTGTTAGCCAGGATGGTCTCGATCTCCTGACCTCGTGATCCACCCGTCTCAGCCTCCCAAAGTGCTGGGATTACAGGCTTGAGCCACCGCACCTGGCCCACACTCTACTTTAAATAAATGTTTAGTTTAATATTATCATAGAGGAAAACAGACATGATTTGGAACAATGTTCTACTTTGTTACCAGGTAATATCTCCTACAGATAATTTTGCTTAGTATAAGTGCATAAGAAACCACCTTAAGACTTATTCACGTAAACATTTATTGTTTCTCTTGCGCTCTCTCTTTTGTGTGCATCAATTGGGCTCATTTGGACAATTCTTTCTTCAGATGTCTATCAAAGTTACAGCCAGATGTGAATGAGAACTGCAGTTCTCTCCAGAGTCATCTGAGTTCTGTGTCCAAGATGGTATCCTCATTCCTGTGTCTGGTGCCTGAACTTTGATGGCTGGAAGAACTGGAGGCTGAACATCTCTTTCCACGTTACCTCTCTATGTAGCTTGTCCATAGGGCTTCCTCATGTCTGAGTGGTCTCAGGTGACTTCTTACCTTCCATCTGGCTTTCCCCAAAATGAGTGTTCCAAAAGACCAAAGTAAAAGCTGTGAGGGTTCTTTCAACCTAGCCATGGAAACCCCTTCTGCTGCAATCTACTGCTCACCAGTGAATCACAGTCCGATTCAGCTGAAAGGGAGGCGATTCCATGGGGCATGAAT
>NW_012107809.1:299231-299765 GCF_000951045.1 Mandrillus leucophaeus | reverse complement strand
TGGACAAACACAGACTGTGCAAGTGCTCTCTCTTCAGCCTTCCCCTGGTTTCCAGGGCACTTTGTGTGTTTATTACCCCACTGTACCCTTTACTGGACTGTGAGTACCCCAGGAGCAAGAAAAGCAAATTCCTGCTTTTCTTTATAACACTCATAGTGCCAAGCACTGAGCGTGCACTAGCTAGGCATACAGAGTTACAAACGGCCTTTTAATCTCTTCCCTGTTTAGGCATTCAGGTTATAGTGACAAGAAACAGCAAGTGTATCTCTAGGATAGATGGATGTAAGTATAGAGAGTTACAGAGGGAGATGGCTATTTGACTCAGCATATATGCCACTTAGTCATCCATGGAAATCCCCTTCAAATTCAGGTAAGTCCTTTAGCCCTTCCCTGTTCAGTCGTTTATTGAGTCTGTGTTCATTTATAGATAACAGATGCTAGTTCACAATAGAAACAGCCTTGAGGCAGCATTGCCGTGGTCAGTAAGTGTTATGAACCGAATTGTGTCTCCCCTGAATTTCCTATGTTAAGTTC
>NW_012107809.1:290932-294406 GCF_000951045.1 Mandrillus leucophaeus | reverse complement strand
ATATTAGATACTGTGTATATCTTGACTGGACCTTTGTAATTAGTTCCTAGCTGTTTCCTAACCATTTATGGACATTTATATAGTAGTACTAATCAGTTCTTCACTTTGTATCTGGATTGGTCTTTTAAATACATCACAGTGACCACATAACTCAAAATCTTCCCGTCCTTCAGACTCTGCATGATCTAGAGTGGAATTTGCAGTCCCATCCTCATGACCCACTACTGGAAGGCAAAATCTGTATGTTGTACACGATTTTTCCCTAATAAGAGTTTAAAAAGCTAGGTGTGATAGCGCACACCTGTAATCTCCACTATTCAGGAGGCTGAGGGTTGCTTGAGCCCATGAGTTCGAGGCTGCAATGAGCTAGGATTACACCACTGCATTCCAGACTAGGTGACAGAGCAAGACCCTGTCTTAAAAATAATATAATAGTAATAGTAATAATAATAATAATAATAATAATAATAAAGAGTTAAGGAACATGAATTTGGGATTTTTATTAGTTTTAGAATTCAAAATATGTTAAGAGATATTCACAATTTTCTATGATGATGAAGCCATTCTCATTCACTTGTATTCTGACATCCTCGTGGGGTAGAGAAGAAAGTGTTGGAGGCCCGGGGAGCACAGAAACTGTTCACAACCAGCTGATTTTCTATGCCCAGCCAGCAGTACATGGCCACCACTGAGGGAGCATCAGCAGCTGTGGTGATGAGGTATCAGTGGGGTTCCATTTCGCAAGCAGTGCTCAGTAGACCAGTCTTCAGCAACGTGTTAATTATATTTCTGCAAATAAATAAAAGCTAATTAAATAAAAACTTAAAATGATGGTCTAATTCAAGTAAATATGTAATACAATGTGGTGCCACTGATAATTTGTAACTTTATTGTTAATTTTATTGTTACACATTTTGCTCCTGGATACATGTTTAAATGAAGAATAAAACTAAGAATGACTGGACAAAAACTGAGTCACACGGTACCTACGGAGTCATTACAAATGAGGGAAAATTCTTGCTTTCCAACCATCCACCAGTTAGATAATCAGAGCAACAGGAAAGGGATATTTGTAATAAACTTATTCCTGGCAAAATGAAAAATCTGAAAATTGTTGCTATTTTAATTGATAAAATCACACATATGTTGATCCTGTGTTAAAGTAGCTTATTCGAATATACTTAATAGTTTTATTTTTATATCTACTTAAATTTTGAGACAATATTAAGCAGTACAATTTGGTTATGACATACTTTTGTACATACCACATCCACAAAGCAAGAAACAAAAAACATTCTGTATCTGTTTGTGTTATGAATTTTTCCGTTTCTGTTGTTATATAGCAAACCAGCAAAACTTAGTGGTTTAAAGCAACAACAATTTTATTTCTTATGGTTTGGTGGGTTCGCTGGTGGTTCTCCTGCTGGGCTTGCCTGCTGTGGCTGCGTTTATCTGGTGGGTCTGCTGGGGAGCTGGCTGCTCCAGGATGGTCTCACTTCACTTACATGTTTGGCTTCAGAAGGCCTGGCTGGAATGGCTGGGATGACTGTGTCTCTGCACACCATCCTCACAGTCTCTCATCCTTGAGGAGACTGGTCTGGTTTTCTCATGTAGTGTCTGGGTTCCAGCAACAGAAGCTGCAAGTGCCTTGGAGGTCTGAGCTCCAAGGGTCACAGTGTTACTCCTACTTCATTACAAGGGGATAGACCAAGTACTAAGGCCAGCCCAGCGTCAAGAGGCGAGGAGATGGGATCCTTTTTATGGGAGAAATTGCAAATAACTTGTGGTGATATTTAATCTACCACAGGTAGAAATTTAATTTTCCAGTATTTTGTTTGTATTAGTTTGTTAGGGCTGCCATAGCAAAACATAACAGATGGTGGCTTAAGTGACAGAAATGTATGTTATCACAGTTCTGGAGACTGGAAGTCCAAGATCAAGGTGTTGGCAGGTTGAGTTTCTCCGGAGGGCTCTCCCTTCAGCTTGCAGATGGCCACCTTCTCTCCATCTCTGCACATCATCTTTTCTCTGTGCATGCACATCCCTGGTGTCTCTTTGTGTCTCCAGTTTTCTCTTCTTATAAGGACACCAGTCAGTTTGGATTGGAGCTCACACCAACAAACTCATTTTAACTTTAATCCCCTCTTTAACGGCTTTATCTTCAAGCACCATCATGTTCTGAGGTTTTGGGGGTTAGGACTTCATATACACATTTTGGGAGTGGAGACACAATTCAGCCCCTAACATTATTTATTTATTCTTTGGTTAAAACCCAGGTATCTCCTGAGAGTGTATGGCACCAGAGAAGGGACTGACTGAACTGATGAAATATGCAGGTATATGTTGGTTTTGCTTGTTCTGTGATCTTGTCTCTTCTGATGCAAGCAACTTTCCCTTGGGCATAGCCAGAGTCAGAAGGACTTATACACAGATGGGCATGTGACCTTAGGCTTGTGTCCTATCCAAGCCCCACGTTTGCATTGGAACTCTTCTTTCTCTGGGACCTACTAAATTGGTAGCATATACATTTGGATTTTCTAGTGAACGTGGTCTGGTTACAATGTAGTGAGAAGCAACTGGAGAATAAAACCAAAGCAGAAGAAAACAGATATAAAAGTAGGAATAGATAAGCATCTTGATTATGCAATTTTAAGGCTGGGGATATAGCTGTTCCCTTGAAGTTTAGCTCTTCTTGAATCTCTGTAACATAGGAGCCAGTAAACTCCTTTTGATTTTTTTTTTTTTTTGGTCGGGGTTTGGAGAGGGATTCAGTTAGAAAGTTGGGTTTCTGTTGCTTGCAACCAAGAGCTCGACCTGAACTTTGGATGTGGCCCATTTACAATTTTAGCAAATAAATTTTACCTAAGTAAATTTTTTCCGTGACCAATAGGTGAATTCAGTCTAACTACGTGTTTCTTCTATGTAACTGACTATGTTAAGTTCCACGTAACTTGGCTGCAGCCTAAACTGAGCATCATTTTTTAAACCACTCAAGTTTAAATCCACTAAAGTGACATCATGGAACTCGGCATCGTTACATTCTTAACAAAATGAAAATAGATGTGCACTGGATCTGCATTCGAATCTACTTATTTACTAAGCAGGGACACTTTCAACTCATCATGGCTATCAATACAAATTAATGATGCCCTCACTCTTATGGATTTAGGATGTTTTGGACCCTATTAAAATGTTTGAGTGACCCTAACCTGGAGGATAAATTTCAAGTTCCATTACCTGACATGTAACTTATGCACAAACTATTCCTGACCTATTTTTCTGACTTCTATCAAAATCTGACACCAACTTACGCCAGGTGCAGTGGCTCAAGCCTGTAATCCCAGCACTTTGGGAGGCTAAGGCAGGTGGATCATTTGAGGCCAGGAGTTAGAGACCAGTGTGTCCAACATGGCAAAACCCTGTCTCTACTAAAAATACAAAAATTAGCCAGGTGTAATGGCACATGCCTGTAAT
>NW_012107809.1:274668-290692 GCF_000951045.1 Mandrillus leucophaeus | reverse complement strand
ACTGACCCAAAAAATTCTGGTTATTATTGATAGGCTGTTTTAATTTATTTTGTACTGATTTTTTTCCATTAGATCATATTTCAATTTCTCTCCTAGAACTAGTTTTCCAGAGAACAGCTCAGGTGACTGAACTCTCCAGAGCCCACCTTCTTTTCCCTTCATAGTTGTTCAGTTCCTCATCTTAACTGATGTGCCATCCAAGTGCTTACCCAAGACACAGTCCTCAAAGTCATATTTAAATCCACAAGAAAACAGTAAGCAATTGGCAGAAAGGAAAATAGTTGTGTACCCTCTATGGGCCAGACTTTGGATAAGGCATTTGAGTGACATAACCGTGAGATTTTGTGGAAGATTGCCAGTGTGGCTCTCGTTGTAGAGGAGTGGCATTGGAGATCAATCTGGAAGGAGGAGGATTTCTAGGTGAAAGGAGAGGTTAGCAAAACAGGAAACATGTTAATCAATGAGCTATGAGCCAGATAGCAATTAATGGCTGGATTTCTTGTATATTCAGAGCATAGGTGTTTTTTTGTGGATACAAAAGTGGCTCCATCTTGGATGCTAATCTGCCATGTTGACTTATGATTAACTGCAGTCCCATGAATGTTTCCTGATTTGTACTTTATTTGCCATCCCTAGTGTACGAACGTGTACTCACTATAAATCCCGCTTTTAGATCAAAGCAATCTTGATGTTGTCACACAAATTATAGGTCTTGATCTACATAGCTTTCTGAAGGGTTGCCTTTAACTGTTTCTATAGAGTACATGTACCTTTCCCTATGGTATACAAGCCCCGGGTCTGGGGAGTATATTGTTGTGGAGATCTACCTGTCTTGTGGCCCCCCAAGTCCATTTTCATCTGTGAGTTCCACTCTTTACTGACAAACTGCATTTGTCTGATTTGTTCTTTGGTTTCCTGGCTCCTTCTGCATTTGTGGGTTACTTTGCATATATGGCCCTTTCATGGAACAATAGTAGTCAGGGTTCTCCAAAGGAACAGAACCAATAGGATATGTGTGTGTGTGTGTGTGTGTGTGTGTGTGTATATAGTCAGATAGATAGATAGATAGATAGATAGATAGATATAGGTATAGTAGATGAAATGTATTATGAGAGTTGGCTCAATGGATTATGGAGGCCAAGAAGTCCCATGATATGCCATCTGCAGGCAGGAAAACCAGGAAAGCTGGCAGTGTAACTTGGTATGAGTCCAAGGGCTGAGAAGTGGGGAGGTTTTGCAGGTTTGATGGTGTAAATCCTGGAGTCTGAAGGTCTGAGAACCAGCAGATCTGATGTCCAAGGGCAGGGGAAGATGGATATCCCAGGTCAAGGAGAGAGAAAAAAAACTCACCCTTCCTCTAACTTTTTATTCAATCCAGGCCCTCACCAGATTCACCAGATTGGATGATGCCTGCCCACATGGGTGAGGGCAGATCTTTCCTCAGTCTACTGATTTAAATGCCAATCTTTTCCAGAAACACCCTCACAGGCACACTCAGAAATAATGTTTAACCAGTTATCTGGATATCTCTTCATCCAGTCAAGTTGGCACATAAAATCGAACATTACAGTAGGTTTTGTCATTAATTCTTGTGTCAGGTAGGTAAAACTAAGTAGCTGCCACACAGATCTGAAAATACAATGGCTCAAAGAATGAAGTTTATTTCTCTCTTATGAGACAGCATTGGTGTGAACAATACAAGTTGTCAGGGCAGCTACTTTCCGAGTTGTTGGTTGGCCATCCTCTAGTGTGTTGCCATTTTCTGCATGGTTGAAGCTGGATTGATGTCCCATCCAGGCTCCAGGGGGGTGAGGCCACACAGAGGAGGTGCAGACCATTCCCTGCAATCCAGCCCCACAGGGACAAAATGAGGCTGGGAAATGTAGTCTAGCTAAGCAGCCTGCATTCACCTTCAAGTCCATTCAATTCAACTTGGAAGATTGAGAGAATGAGTTTGGCGGATGAATGATATGGTTTGGCTCTGTATCCCCACCCAAATCTCACCTTGAATTGTAGTAATCCCCATGTGTCATGGGAGAGACCTGGTGGGAGGTAATTGAATCATGCGGGCGGGTTTTTCCCATGTTATTTTCGTGATAGTGAATAAGTCTCACGAGATCTGATGGTTTTATAAAGTGAAGTTCCCTACACAGGCTATCTGGGACCTGCCGCCACATAGGGTGTGCTTTTGCTCTCACTTTGCCTTCCACCATGATTGTGAGGCCTCCCTAGCCATGTGGAACTGTGAGTCCAATGAACCTCTTTCTTTTATAAATTACCCTGTCTCAGGTATGTCTTTATTAGCAGCATGAGAGTGAACTAACACAATGGACAACCTGCGGTTTCTGCTGCATTCCCAAAGACTTCCTCTTCTCCTTTGGGAGTTTATCAGACATGACAGTGAAGGTGTTGAGCGCAGGGAGGAGTAGGTGGTAGGCAAGAGGAGGGAAGGTCCTGGGCCAGCACCCAGAGCAGTGGTATAAGCCTCACACTATGTTTACACCGACCACACAGGACAGAGTGTTGTACTTCTAGGATCAAACAATAGGACATTTTCTAATTTGCAAACATCAATTAAGTTAGCAGTTAGGTGGGAATGTTTACAACTTAAATTTGTCCTCCCATAATTTGTAATAAAACCTTGGCCCCTGTTAATACTTAAACACAGAACAATGTGAAGAGATGAGAAGGTAAATGACCACATATCTGGAGGATGTTGATGTAAAAATCTTCTCCAGAGGCACACAGCCCTCCTAGGTTGACAGTTTCTATTTTTTATTCCAGGGACCTTTGAGTTTCTGGTTGTTATTTGACTTTGCATACATATCATGTAGTCACATTTTCTGCCAGAGAAGTTACTTCCTATTGTGTATGATAGAAGTAAGAACATCATTGTTTTGCACAGGTGACAAAACCCTCAGGACACCCTGGTGCTCCTTCACCTGAGTGTGTCTGGAATTGTGGGTTTAGGAGACAGGGATTATCTGTTTCATTTGCTTTGAATCATCCCATCATCTGTCCCTGCTGGCAGGTGATGTGGTGGATGTGCTAGGGGAGCCTCCCTTACCAAAATGTCTTCTTGGAAATACTGCTAGAATCTGTTCACATGCAGGTGATAGGACACACACACACACACACACACACACACACACACACACACACACAGACATTTAATTAATTCATAATAGACATTAAATTACTACATTCTATTTTACAAAGCAATAAATGAAAGCTTAAAAATGCAAAGTTGGTATCAGTTGGAAGAGGATTTCAAGCCTGTCTCTTCATTTCCCAATCATTAAATCATAATTAGATATTGTCTACACTATGCCCCTTTCATATCTGTAACAGAATCCTGGCTGTGGGTGTGGTGGAAGCCTGGGTACCAGATGTGTTGCTCCTTCCTTCTTTCCTGAAGCACATGCCTGTTTGTGGCAGTTTGAAAGTTTGCACTTAAGAAGCTTAATTTTTTTTCCCCCCGAAGAGTCTTGCTCTTTGGGGGCTGTCCTCTTCTTCAGATGCAGCCTGGTGGGAATGAATCCCTGTTAAAATGAGAAAGAGACCATCTCTTATCGTGCCTGCGAGGGTCAGGGAAGGGGCACTCCACCATTCTGCCTTATGAGCTTTTCCCTCAGGGTCCCATCTGCCTCATCAAATTCTGCCTCTGACTCGCTGATACCAGCCCCCTGGGAGTTGTTCTCAAAATCCAAAATCAATAAACACGGCTGTCAATCACACCAGGACTTCTCAGCTGCGACTGCTACCTTTCTTGACTGAGGATTTCTGCAGAAGCCCAGAGCTCCATTTTCACAGCAGCCTGCTGGGTTCTCAGTGAAGTTTGGTAATTCTCACGATTAATTGCCTCATTAACAAAGGAGATCCACACAGTATACATACTTTTAGCCAAGTCGTCAGATACTTTTGAAAGGGTTTAATGTCAATAAAACTTTAAATGTTGCCATTAGCTTACTTAAGTAAGCATTTAACATGCTCCACTTGGGCGATCACTGCTTTGGGAAAATACACAGACAGGTTGTCTGCTAATTTCAATATTTCATACAAAGCAAGAACTTTCATCTAAGCCTAAGGAGGTTGCTGTGTGAGACTGGGAGCTGTTGAGGAGGCAATACAAAAATGAAAATGAATAAAAGCTGGCTCAAATTTGAACATTACCCAGGCAGTAGATAGCCTGAATTTGAGCATGCCATCCAGGTTTACTAAGTACTTGGCTCAAGTTTGAAAGCTTCAGTGCTGAATTTCACTGAGGTCCTTTACTACCCTGTTACATCTTTCCTGACTTGGGATATTTGCATTGGTTTTTCTTTCTTCATCGATGTTTTCCCTCAGGATCTTGCATGGCTCCCTCTTGAACTTTTTTCAGTTTTCCACTGACATATTACCACCTTGGAGAGGTTACTTCACTTTAGTAAAAATCACTCTGCCTGTTATCACTGTCTACCTCTTCTCGTTCTTCAATACCTGACACAATGGTGTGTGTTTATTTGTTTATTGCTGGTGATATGGTTTGGCTATGACCTCACTCAAATCTCATCTTGAATTTTAGTTCCCGTAATCCCCATTTGTCAGGAGAGGGACCTGGTGGGAGGTAATTGAATCATGGGAGTGGTTACCACCATGTTTTTCTTGTGATAGTGAATGAGTTCTCACTGAGATCTGATGGTTTTATATGGGGCTTTTCTCCCTGCTTTGCTCTACACTCCTCCTTCCTGCCGCCATGTGAAGAAGGACATGTTTGCTTCACCTTCTGACATGATTGTAAGTTTCCTGAGGCCTCCCCAGCCATGCAGAACTGTGAGTTAATGCAACCTCTTTTCTTTATAAATTACCCAGTCTTGGGCAGTTCTTTATAGCAGCATGAGAATGGACTAATACAGTTGGTTTCCCTGGAACAGAAGTTCCAAAGCCAAGGCCTGAGTTTGTTTTGCTCATTGCTGTATCCTCAGAGCTGAGAACAATTCTTCTTATATTGTAACTGCTTAGTAAATATGTGACAATTGAATAAATGAAATTCTAATAACAGTAATGGAAAGAATAATCATAAAAACTTCCCAAATACAAGCTTACGGAAGTGAACAACATTCATATTGACAACTCATCATTCCAGATATGATTCTATGTCCACTTCTGCAAGAATAAGATACAAAACTATTGGTGCTATTGAATATGTAAAGTAAAATGTAAATATAAAATAGTTGTTAAAAATACAACTATTTAAAATTCAAAATTTAAAAAAAGCTTTAACTTTATTTTCATTCAAACTGAAGAAATGAAAATGAAGGAAAGGTAAAATTTTAAATGGATTTTCTTTTTTTACAAGGGATATTTTTTCAAAGATACCACTAAAGAGATTATTAAGAAGAAAACATTAAGAAGTTGACATCACTATCATTTTTTTTAAAAAACTACATTTGGAATTTGAGTTGCTGCCATAAAAAGTTAATATTTTGACCTATCTGCTCACCCTATACCTCCCAATTTTTGTTGATTACAACTTTCATAATGCTCGCGGTTTACTTTCTGTTTGGTATATAATTCACACAACTGACAAGTATTTATATTTAAATAGAGTCACTGCCTACCATCAGTTCTCTTCCCTCCCTCCCTTCCTTCCTGCCTTCCTGCCTTCCTTCCCTCCTTTCTCTTCCTTCTCCTTCTCCCCTTCCTCCTTTCCTTCTCCCCTTCCTCCTTTCCTTCTTTCCTTCCTTCCTTCCTTCCTTCCTTCCTTCCTTCCTTCCTTCCTTCCTTCCTTCCTTCCTTCCTTCTTTTCTTTCTTTCAAAACAGGGTCTCACTCTATCACCCAGCCTGGAGTACAGTGGTATAATCATGCCTTACTGCATCCTTGATCTCCCAGGCTCAGGTGATCCTCCTGCCTCAGCTTCCCAAATGGCTGGGACAACAGGCATGCACCACCATGCCAGGCTAATTTTTTTGTATTTTTTTTAGAGGCAAGGTTTTGCCATGTTGACCAGGCTGGTCTGAAACTCCCGGGCTCAAGCAATATGCTCACCTTGGCCTCCCAAAGTGCTGGATACAGGTGTGAGCCACTGCATTCAGGCTCCATCAGTTCTTTCTAATGTACTCCTCTATTCCTTAGGTTTAAATTTTGATTACAGTTTTCTTTGACTGGTACCTTAGTCTGTTCTGGCTGCTATAATAAAATACCATACACTGGATAGCTTAAACAATATGTATTTATTTTCCATAATTCTGGAAGTCCAAAACCAAGGTGCTGGCATATTCAGTGTCTAGTAAGGGATGGCTTCCTGATTCACAGGCGATTGTAACCTCACATGGCAAAAGGGGCAAGGCAGCTCTCTGGGGCTTCTTTAATAAGAACACTAATCCCATTCATGCTCTACCCTCCTGACCTAATCACCTCCCAAAGTCCTAAACTTCCAAATGCCCTCCCATTGGGAATTAAGTTTCAATCTATGAATATTAGGGGGGCACGATCATTCAGTCCATAACAACTGGATTCATTGACAAGTGGATTTTTCCAGCAGGCCCATAGGGTGGCACTGTAGCACTGCTGTTAAGAGTGAAGTTTCTAGCGTCACCACCTAAGGCTAACATCTCAGTTCCCCGTTTCCTAGTTGTGAGACCTTGGGCAAGTTACTTACTTTCTCTGTATCTTAGGTTCTTTATCTGAAAAAAATCAAGATAACAATACAATCTACTTTATTCTGTTTTATGAGATGAGATCATTCACGCTGTTCAAACAGTGCTTGGCCCACAGTCAGTCCACATCACCAACTCCCCTTAAGAGAGATCTCATTACTTGTAGTATAGTCTGCCCAAAATATCCCTCATCCTGCTTAACTGTAAGGACCAAGAGGCCTAAAATTCTTCCCTCCTGAGGCCTCACACTTACACAGATACTGTTTTTTCTTATCTCGTTGTCTCCAGTGTGTACTTGTGAGTTCAAAGACTATGCTCTCTGACATTCACAGCCGTGAAAGTGGTAATGGGAGGTGAAGGCAGTGCAGCTACAACCAGCCTTAGGAAGCTCAGGAAGCTGGGGGTGGCTGGGCGGGGGGCTGTTGAGCCACTTTGGAATCCTTCTTAGGAACCAGCAGGCTGGGAGAAGGTCTGCAGCTAAGAATGCCGCGGCAGCCTGCATCTGACAAGTTTATTTCCATAGTTGGCTGTGATTTGCCCTGAAATGGATATCCCTCCCGCCAAGGTACATGCTGTTTGCTCAGATGTTGGTCACATTTTCATAATCATTTAACCTTTATTTATTCCGCACGTCCTACTGTGTAGATAATCGTCCCTGGCTGCCGTAGGAGCTCCACTGGAGACAGTGTGGAGCTGGAGGACTGCTTCCCATCAGGAATCTCCTCTAGAGATGGATATGTCCATTTCAATGGAAAGTTCCTCACCAATCTGATTTGTAGACAGAATTGTAGGCATTTTAAATTAACAGCAAATGAGAAAAATAGGACATTTTTTTTCTTTAGATTTTCACTTTGGGAGTTCTGATGAAGCCCTCCTTTTTTTTGTTTGTTTGTTTACTGCTATAATTATATTGTGATTATTCCTCTCTCTCATCTATCCTTTGACATAAATATGCTTGAGTTCATCTGTTTTCATAACAGGATTACAGAGACCAGGAAATGGGGAAGGGTAAAATAGTGCAAAGTCTTTTCAAATTTCATTGATGAAGCCCTGCATCTATTTATAAATGAAATTTGACATTTTAAATTTAATTTCATTTGTATTATCTTTTGTCTGTGAAATATTTTTTAGGCTGTTATGAAGTTTATTGAAGAGCATTTGTAGAGAGATCTTTTCATTCTAAAACGTCAGAGAGCAGGATGAGTAGACATAATGGCCTTGCCCTTCTGCTTAACTCTGAGCTGGGTTTTGGCATTATGCCCTCAGCTTACATCAAGAAATTCTCTGAAGAAACGGAGGTTTTTCGGGGGTACTGCTGAAGATACTGTATTCTATATTACTCAGTAACCTCTATGTGAAGGCCTGGACACAACTTTTCATTTAGACTTGTGCTGTCTGTATGTGACTTCTGAGCAAATGAAATATGGCTAGTGCAGACGAGGAATTGGATTTTATTTAATTTTTAATTAAATCAAATGTAAAAGTGAACACAGCCACGAGAGAACGTTTACAGATGTTGGAACACTTTGGGTATGTGAATCTACTTTTTCAACAGTCCATTTGTGAAACCCAAACATAGATCAAATATTTCTGATAAAAATTTAGCATCTCCATTGAGATGTACTATGAGTACAAAATATACATCATATTTTGAAGACAGTATGTAAAAAGGAATAAAAAGTCTTATTAGTAGTCTTATATATTGACTATGTTGAAGTGATAATATTTTGGATATATTGGGTTAAATAAAATATTAAAACCAATGTCATCATTTTTTTAACATTTTAAAATGTGGCTGTTAGAAAATTTAAAATTTCATAGGTGACTCAAATCGTACTTCTATTGAACAACTCTGGTATAAAGTTCCAGGAAGAAACATAATTTCTTCTAAGAAATTAGTATGCATTTTTTCCTCTTCTCATTGACAATATGAATGTTATAATCAAATTAATTTATACAAATAGGTAAATCCTTGGCCATCAGAACCTCACAGCTCTATTTTCAGCTCAGTATTATTTCCTCTAAATCATATCACTTTCATGTTTTCGCTTAATTTTACCCCCTGCTTTTACCTTCCTGACATGCCTATAGTTTCCCTTGCCAACATTTAGTTTAGTTTCCATTTGTCTAATTTATTGTGTTATATTTGTGCTTGTGGGTAACGGCAAGTCACGTTCCTGAGAACAAGTCTTGCCTCAAGTGCTTCTCTGTGAACCTGTTCCCATTATCAACATGACAAGACATGAACAATTGTCTGATGAAACCCTTTCGTTTGAAATGAAAAAGACAGAAATACAAAGGGACTGGCATTTTGAAAGCCCAAAGCTCCATGCAGTTCAACACAAGTTTTCTATTTCTAAACACCACTCAGGTTTGTGGTCAGTTTTTGAGATCTAGAAATCTTTCCTGGAGTGTTTTCAATAGGAGAACCTGGCATTTCACTAATTGAATGTCGCTGGTTAACTGATAACGTCAGTAGAGCTGAATGTTATCATAAGGGAATGATTTTCTGCTGCTAGATAATGCTGAGGGGAAGTCTAAATTTATGAGTGCAACATTAAAGATGTTGATAATATGGCCCCAGAAAGCTGCCATGATTGATTGGCTGTTATACGGAATTTATTGTACTTCTATCATTTTGTCTAGTGAAACCCAGCTGAATGATTCACTACAATGATTGTATTTTGGGCTGTGTAGTAGGGTCGAATTCCAATTCTTCTTTTCTACCAGAGTGACTTTAGAGAAATTACATAAAACTTCACATGAGTTTCATGACTACCACATCCAATGTCATTTTCCTAGTTGCTAACATATATTGAGTGTTTGCTCTTCACTAGACACTTTAATCTCCTCACACAAGCTTTGAAGAGATATGGACATCGAAGCTTAGGGAGGTTAAATAACTTGCCTAGGGAAATTATTATTCCTTCTTATTGTTAGAAATAGAACTGAAATTCAAAAGTATGTCTGGATCCAAAGCATGTGAACCTTCCATCTAACACATTAGTAGCAATTATCCATTGACTTCAGTTCACCGAAACATTGATTACCAAGAGGGTTCTGAAATTGCGTGGCAGTTCCTCTAAGGAATTTTGCCTGCATTCAGGGAACAGTCACCCCATGATTAGTGGGAGCCAACTTGTCTTGTGACTCAACTTTCTTCTTTCTGGTGAGGACTGTACTGTATGAGACAAAATTATTTGTTTATTTAGAAAGCAGCATATCCATTAGCTAACTTTATTGGAAACATAAATTATCTCAATTACAATGAGGGTCAAAATTATAAATTCAAGCCTTTCTTTAAGACTTAGTTTATCAAGTAACTAGTATAAGTTCTTCTCTGTAGGTATGACCATAAAGACCAAGAATAAAAGTCTGTGCTGAATTCTTCCCTGTCCAGTGAGTGTTTGATGCTATCATCCATTACAGAATGTTATAAACGCCTGTTCAAATGCACGTCTTCTATCTTTTAGTAGTGGAGATTTAAAACGGCCAAAGTAAAGTAAAACCATACTAAACCAAGAAATGATTGAAGAAACTGAATTTTATTTGGCCTTAGATTTTCTTGCTTCACTTTCTCAGGGTTCTTCTATTCAAATGTATAAACCTTTTGCCAAAAGGAAGGACCCTTATTCTAGCTAGTGATTTTGAGAACTTAGATTTGTTTAGTTATTTTTATTCAAATAGGCATGGTTTAAAGTTCATTCACTCATTTATATATTCATTCATCAGCAACTACGTGTCGATCACTTTATTTGAATAAATAAATTACAAACTTTATAACTATGAGCTGAGCCTGGCTTTAGGCACTGGAGAAAGAGAGAAAAAAATGGGTGGGTGTTAGAATTTTTCTGGAAATTTTTAAGGGAGGAGAGACTAGGTGTCCATGCTGAGGTTAGGGGTGGCATGGAGAAGGGGAACGGTGTCTTAGAGAAGGGGGAGATATTTTTATTTTTATTTTTTTGAGACAAGGTTTCACTCTGTTACCCAAGCTGGGGTGCAGAGACACAATCTTGGCTCACTGCAACCTCCACCTCCTGGGTTGAAGTGATTCTCCTGCCTCAACCTCTCCAGTAGCTGGGATTATAGGCATACTCTACCATACCCAGCTAATTTTTTGTAATTTTAGTAGAGACATGGTTTCACCATATGGGCCAAACTGGTCTCGAACTCCTGGGCTCAAGTGATCTGCCCTCCTCAGCCTCCCAATGTGCTGGGAAATAAAGGGTAGATATTAAGGAAAAGATATAGACACCAGAAATCCACTCTTGGATTTGAAATCAAACTGGCTCACATAAGAGACATTCGAATATTCTTTGTTGAATAAACAAATAATTTTTTTTTCCAGATTGATTCCTCTTCAAAAATGCACCTGATAGCAAAGCTTATTATTGAACGACTTCCCAATTCCGTTGAAAGCATGATGTTTTAATGACTTCCCAATCCCACTGAAAGTATGGTGCCTACCTAATGGTGACATTAACACTTCACAATTTTTTCTCATGTGAGACTTTGACTATCATTGTCAAGGATAAATAAAAAGTGAGGTTCAGAATATTCTAAAAATGCTCCTTTGTAAAAACCACATGCATAAATATTAGTTTGATTTGCCTGTTGTAAATCTTGGCTTGTTTTAAAAATACGGATTTTGACACCTGTGTGTAAAGTATACCTGTCCCAAGTAAGTCTTACTAGTACCTCTTTGCTAAGGGGTGCCTCTCATCCAGTCTGAGACAGCAGAATCAAAGTTATGGCTTCCTTCAACATGTTCTGCAAATGCTTACTAACATTCATGTAGGACTATGGCTTTCAAGGTTTTCCTTTATAGACATTTCTTGTTCTCTGTCACATGGTATGCAAGGAAAAATGTTGGGTTTAGTCCCGTCATAAATTACTGGCCCATTTGTAATCACTTACTATCTTTTTCTAAGTAAAACTCAATGTTTTGTCATTTTGAGAAGACATTTAAGTCTAAATATATGCTCTTTCTTATTACAATTGCCGCTTTATTGCTTGGGAGAAGTTTATGTAAGATATTTAAAGAAAAACAGCAGACTGATCCCCAAGAGGAAAATAACATTTTTCTGTAAACCATTTTCACTGCAAACCCTGAAGTGTAATTCTTCCGGTGTTGCTTTTACCCTCTAGGTTCCTGAATGAATTTAGACTATATTCAGGATAACTTGGTTTTTGTCATTTCATGAGATAGTCTCAATCAAACTGAGTTGTATACTTTCTCATCATGGAGAAAAAAAAAAATTTTTTATAGATGCTCTTGTGTTACCTGCAATTTTTTTTTATTATTATACTTTAAGTTCTGTGCATTAATTATATCCACAATGTTGTGCAATCATGCTACTATTTCCTAAGCTTTTTTGTCATCTTTCCAGTTCAATCAGAAACTCTGTAACCATTAAGCAACAGGTCCCCATTTCCCCCCGTCCCTAGCCCCTGGTAACCGCTAATCTACTTTCTGACTCTATGAATTTGCCTGTTCTGGATATGTCATATAAGTAGAATCATACAATATTTGTTCTTTTGTGTCTGGCATATTTCACTCAGCATGTTTTCAAGGTTCATGTATGTTGTATCATCTATGAAAACTTCATTCCTTTTCACAGCTGAGTAATATTCCATTGCACGCATTTAGCACATTTTGTTTACCTGTTCACCTGTTGATAGACACTTGTGTTGTTTTCACCTTTTGGCTATTACAAATAACACTGGAATAAACTGTTTAAATCCTTGTTTTCAATGCTTTGGCGTATGTAACTAGAAGTGGAATTTCTAGGTCACATGGTAATTCTATGTTTAGCTTTTTGAGGAATGGGTGAATAGTGCCTACAGCACCTTCACCATTTTACTTTTCTTCAACAATGTACTGAGGGGGTCCAGTTTCTCCATATTGTCTCCAATATTTGTTGCTTTCTGTTATTTTATTTTATTTTATTTTATTTTTAATTATAACCATTCTAGGAGGTGTGAAGTGCTATCTCACTGTGGTTTTAATTTGCATTTCTCAAATGACTACTGGTGCTGAGCATCTTTTCATGTGCTTATTGGCCATTTGTATATTTTCTTTCAGAAAATGTCCATTCAGGTGCCTTGCCCATTTAAAAAATCGTGTTGCTTGTCTTTTTGTTGAATTGTAGGAGTTCTTTATACATTCTGGAAATCAAATATTTATGAGATCTAGGATTTGCAAATATTTTCTTTCTGTGTATTTTTTTCACTTTCTAGATAATGTCGTTTGATTATATAAGTTTTTTTTATTTTATGAACTCTGATTTATCTTCTTTTTCCTTTTGTCACCCATGCTTTTGTTTTCATATTGAATAATCCATTGCCAAATCCAAGGTTATGGAGATTGACCCCTATGTTGTCTTTCAAAAGTTTTATAGTCTTAGCTTCTCTATTTAGGTCATTAATCCATTTTGAGTTAATTTTTGTATATGGTATAAAATAGAGGTCCGATTTCATTCTTTTGCTTGCGAAAATCTGGTTGTCCCTATTCACCAATCCTCTATTCTCACAAATATCTTTTTTTTGTCGATGTCTTTAAAACTTTAAGAACTCATTTTTACCAACACAGAAAAATGCGACAACATAAACCTGTCATCACCCTACATGTGAAGGGGACTACACTCCTGACATTTATCTATTCTAGAGAGGAGCAGCATCTGCAAACTTCTTTTCCTCAGTAGGAACTGAAAACTGCAACTTCCTTCTCTGAGGGGACTTAGGTGTGACAGACAGCCTGTTGTGGAACTATAAACTTTTGTGAACAACTTAAAATAGAGGTTCTTCAGTGTTCTTTAGAGTTGGTCACCCGTATAGTTTTTTTGGGATGTCAGAAATCAGCTTGGCCTAGCTGTTTGGAAGCTACTGATATCATAAGGTTAGTTCAGCATCCAGAAGATAATCAATAAGTGTACACTGATTGGTGAGCTTGAGGAGAGATGCCTCTGGCAGCCTCTCCGTTCCATTTTGATTTTTTGACAGCTCAGGGCCCACGACTGTGTCTGTTCATCTTTCAACACTTTCCTTCGCTCAAGGAAATTTGTGGCCTTTCTTTTTTGTTAGAAATTTTTCCTTAATAAAGGGTAATAGTTTCTGTAGGGAAGCTGCAACTAGCTCATTTTATTTCAAGGAAACTTAATAGACATCTGTTATAAGTTAAATGTTATGTAAGCATTGGAAATCCCAGGAAGAATAGGAAACAATTCCTACCCCAGGGAAATGTAATGCAGTGAGGGAGATAGATATGTCTGCGTTCAGGTATGCTAGAACTATTGAAGACTGAAGACGGTACTTTCCAGAAGTGCAAGTGTGGTGATATGTGGTGACATTTTGTAGAGATGGGCTATGTAAGTTTTGAACCCAGAACGCTATGGTTCAGAGACTAGCTCTGCAGCTTATTAACAGCGTGTCGTGGAGCTGGTTGATGATAATCCCTGGGCCTTGACTTCCCATTTGTAAAGTGGGGTAAATCATATCTAACTCAGAGGGTTATTATGGAAATTAAAAGAGATAAAATAAGTGAATGTTCCTGGTTGGCACATAGTAAATACTCAGGGACTAAGGTTTATCGAGTGTCCCTTACAGTGCTAGTCTCGCTATATGATCATGTCAAACAATCTACAAGGCAGATACTGTCCTCATTTATAGTTAAAATGGACATTTATGAGGTTACTTTGTTCGCTCCAAATCTGTAGTTAGTGAGTAGTGGTAGTGGAATTTGAAGCCAGTCTATTCACAGAACTTATACTCTTAACCACTATCATATACTGCCTTTCAATGGTGCTAAAAAGGTCTTGTGGTCACACAGTTGAAGGAGTAATCGTTCAGAGTTGGGGCAATCACAGAAGTCTTCATGGAGGAATTAGACCTTAAGCTTGCCCTCGAGGTATGATAGAACAACTTCACTCTGTCTCTAAACTCTAGTATAAACATATTGTGTTGTGTGAACACTATATGGATGGAGAACAGTATTTTGATTGTTTTTTAAATGCCCTGGGGTTAAAACTTATCTGCCAGTTTCCTCCTGATATTTATTAAACTAGACAATGCTACATTTCTCTAACCATCACATTTCACTATTCAATACTGCGAATGACAGAGTGTCCCACAAGAGCTGTGGTGCAAAGAAGAGGACAAGGTTACATTGAGGTCCTGTCACTCAGGGTTAGTGCTTGCATCACCTTTGGCAGGATGTGAAAACTGTAGGTTAAAAGGGGACAGAAGTCGAATTTGCTTATTTGGGGCTACCCCTAGTTTTTCAACAAATATACTTGATATTGCAGAAATGTCAAAAAAAAAAAAAAAAACCCAATTTTGCAATCAAATTAAAATGACAACTTACATTGCCCAAGTGAGAACTCTGCCAAGCTACAAGTCCATTTGTTTACGTGTTGATAATATGCACAACACATCATTATGGGAATTAGTTCAATTTGTACCCACTACGACTGTGGGAGCATGTTCTAACGTGATTGGCAGCACACAATATATTGAGATCTTTTTATTCTCGGTATTAATATAATATGAACCGTGAGAAGATTAAAGCCTCATTTACATAACCTGAGATAAAAGGAGGTGAAATATTGTAATTATCCTTTCAAGCTAAATTTTCACTGCTATTTAAATTAACCTATGCAAAGAGCAAGTTAACCCCAAGGAGAGCTCTTGCCCCATAAAATCTGCTTGTGAAATCAAGAGTGTTTATAAACTGGCCAGTCAATTACCCATTTGCTGTTGAGATGCAGACTGCAAGTTGAAAATGATGACAACAAACCAGGGATTGCTATGCGGCTGCAGGGCATTTTAATTTTTCTCCAATAATGTTCAATCTTTATTTGGGTAAAAGGGACAAGATTATTACAGCTGGCCATGCTTTCTTGGTTTCTCGAAGTAGTGAGACGGAATGAGAAATGCTCTGGAATCAGAAAGTGTAGGTTTCTGTCTGAGCTCTGCCACGTGCTAATTCTACAGGACCACAGGAGACTCTTTTAACCCCTTTAAGGCTCAGCTTGCTTAATTCAAACTGATGTTTTAGATGTTATCTAGAGACTCTAAAATGCTGCAATCCTCAGAGAAAGCTTATGAGTGCTTACCAGAGAGATATATTGTTAATGTGGTATTTTAAAATCCCACTATATCACGTAATCCTTAAATTCTAATATTAATTAAAAAAAAAAAAAATCCAGAAGCTTGAGTTCCAAAATCCAGAATGTCTTAATGCTTGTTTTTATTTTAGCGTTAGAATAAGTAACAGAAAACAAGGAGGCTGTAGCTTATCTGATGTTTTGAATTCTATCAACAATTAAACAAAAGGCTAGGTGTGGTGGCTCATGCCTGTAATCCCAGCACTTCGGGAGGCTGAGG